>NC_137978.1:10440836-11006342 GCF_963924665.1 Micromys minutus
GTTATTTTAGGACATCCAGAGACTGGCTACAAAGGGATGGCCTGTAGCTCAAAGCCCAGAGAGGCTCAGCTCTCCCCAGGCTTGACCTGGCTCCAAGGGGAGGCACAGATGGCCAGGGCTATTTGTTTGTACGTTACATTTTTCCTGAACAGATTCCAAATCCTAGTTTCCAAAGAAAAGAGAAAACAGACTTATTGGGCCAAAGGCTTTCCCTGAGAAATGTCCTTGTGGCTTTGTGCCAGCCTAGGATTCCCCCATAGTCCAGACCAGCAGGCAGTGGGCTGGAGCCTTCCCAAAACCTTTCAATAAGACAGGGATTAGAAGTTATTCCCTGGGAGATTTTCAACAGAGTCATGTGCCCAGCAGCTCTGCCTTAGTATTTAGGCCCACCCGACTTTGGCATGTGTCCTGGTGACGTTTCAGTCCCTCCCAGGCCCGCCCTCCCCTTTCCTGTTTGGCATGGCCTAATGCTTCCTGCCAGGCCAAACCTCCTCTGAGTGTTCCCTGAGAGCGGTGTTCCCAACCCCTGACCCCCAGAGCAGGGCAGGGTGTGGCATTGACTTTAGTGCTGTTCAGAGCATGAAAGTGATTGGCTAGGAGCTCCTCTACCACCCTGCAATGGTAGCACCCACTACATGTCTCAGCACTTCCTGCACACTTCCTGTCAATCACAAACCAAGAACTGGAGGGGAGGGACAACCCTGGGTGTAAATGGTAAAAGGACCTAGGGACATTATTTGTTGCAAACTTTGAAAAATAGAATCCAATGGGTCGGTCTTTTTTTTTTTTTTTTTTTTAATTACACACAGGGAACTCTGCAGGGAGTGAGTTTGGGGGAAAAAACATCCCCCAGATGTTGTTAGGAAAGAACAGGGTGTCTTAAGTCAGATGCCTGTGCTCAAATCCCTTTTCTACTGACTATGACCGCCTGTGCAACTCTGAGTGAAAGGCCTAACCTCTCAGACCATCGAAAACTCAGGTGTCTGTGGTAAGGCCTCAGCAGGAGAGCACACATTTGGTGTCTATCAGCAGCCTGAGGTGACATGTGAGCTCAACGCTGCCCATTGCCTCCCACATCACCCCCTTCTCCGAAATCTGAAGGCAGTCCTGCTGGAGCTCTGGTCTGTCTTACTTCACAGACTGTTTGTCACATGTGAAGCTGAGTCACCCTGAGTTCCTGCTGCCTCAAGGCTGTGCTCTCCTGAAAAGGATGTGTAGCTACGCCAGCCCCAGGTTCTGAGTGGACATGCCGTTCTGGGAACCCTGCAAAAGCTGACTGGAGATGTGAGATTGCTCACACAGGCCTGAGCTTCCGTGGCCCTGAGTGCTTTCTTGTGCTAGGGCATTTCCAGTGAGTGTGCAGACATGTGAGCCTACAGGCTACTGGGAAGGGTGGAAGAAACAGCATTTGTGGCACCCTGGGTGCAGCCACCAGAGGAACCCCAGTGGTGATCCAGGGGAGAAAAGATAGACTAACGGCCAAGAGACAAGGAAGAAGTATTGTCATAGCTCTATCTTAGTGCTCCATCCACTTCCAGATGAAAAGTAGACATTTTAGTTAAGCGACAGTGGTTAACTGGAGTCAAGCTAATGGGACTGTGTGGCTTTGTCACCTGCACCCAAGTGGCTCATAAAACAAACAGGTACAAGTGTCCAGAGTTCTAGTAGTTGGGGCACATCCCAAGGAGGGAGGTGGGGCAGCTGCGGACCTCTGCTTCACAGACAAAGTAGCAGAATTCAGAGAGGATGAGGGGGACCCCAGAAAGGGGAATAGAACTTAGGCCTCAAGAGGAGCATCCAGCATCCTCTCTAGTGTAGGGGGATGGGTTAGCACTCACTTGTCCTTTTACCATCAAACTTAAGCAGGGCTGCCAAACCCCTCGAAGTGGCCAGCCACTAACCATCACTCTCTCCAGGAGCCCTGGTTCCCCACAACTGCTGCCACCAAATCTTTATATTAAAACACAATTCTTACTTGCTGTAGTGCTTCATAATAAAATCTCAGCACTTACAGATAGTGGCTCAAGTTTGAGGCCAGCCTGGCCTACATATTAAGATATACAGGAAGAAGGAAGGAAAGAGGGAAGGAAAGAAGGAAGGAAGGAAGGAAGGAAGGAAGGAAGGAAGGAAGAGTGTGTACCACCTTCCTAGACTCTGGTCCACTTTGCCGATAAAAAGTAAACAGTTAGCTGGACCTTCATCATAGTTTCTTTTGGTTGCTGTTTGAAACTGAGTCTCACTATATAGCCCAGTCTGGCCTTGTATCTCTATCCTCATTCCTTAGCTTCTGGTGTGCTCAGATGCTAGGTGTAAGTATCTAACATATCACATCTTCTTTTTAAAAGCCCAAACCACAAAACAACAACAACAGCAAACCCCTCAGATTATACCCTTCCCTACGCTCTAACTGGGTCTTCCACCCATTCTTTAAAAAGAAATTGCTCTTCTGTGTATGGCTCTGGAGCATTCCACACCTAGGACCCTGTATGCACAAGGATGAAGCAAGCAAAAATGAGTGACTTATAAACTAGGAATTGCATGTGTGCACTGTCTGGTTATCACTGGTGAGAATCCTGAAAACAAACAAACAAACAACAACAACAACAACTAACAATCAAAAACCAAACTTGTCCTCATGGACATTGCTTCAGGGATGAAAAAGTATCAGAGTTCCAGAGAGACCAGGCAAAGTTCATCTGCTTCTGATGTCTCTTCTGTGTGCTAGGAGAGATGTGAGGCTCAGAGCAGGGGAGTAACACATGGAAGCCCGTCTAGTTTTGCAGAGGTATGCAGAGAGAGAGGGAGGGAGGGAGAGAGGGAGGGAGGTAAGGAGGGAGAGAGAGAGGGAGGGAGGGAGAGAGGGAGGGAGAGAGAGAGGGAGGGAGGGAGAGAGGGAGGGAGGGAGAGAGAGGGAGGGAGGGAGGGAGAGAGGGAGGGAGGGAGAGAGGGACGCACTACTTGGGTGGAGATCAGAGAACAACTTTTAGGAGTTGGCTCTCTCCTTCCTCCGTGTGGGATATGAGGAGTAAACTCAGGTCAATAGGCTTAGTGTCAAGCACCTTTACCTGCAGAACTTGGGGTTCCTTTGGTTGTCTGGGGTAGAGGACACTTTGGGATATCTTCAGTAGTTGGGGCCGGCTACTGTTCTTGAAGACGAACAGTTGTCCCTGAGTCTGTGGTGGGTGACTTACTCCCCAGTGCTATAACATTCAGAAGTCTATAGCAGGACCTCTGTGTTTACACTCAATGTGTGTGGTTGACTCTGCCCCTACCTGTGAGTACACCTCATCCCTCCTGCTGCTGCCCAGCGTGTTCCCAGTCCACGGCCTTCACACCTGCCACTCTAGCTACTTCAAATGTATTTCCTCCAAGTCTTCATCCCACTTCAGCTCAGCTGCATCCCAGGCTCTGCAAATGGCAGCCTCTCAGAGGGCCTGTCCCGAGTTCATCATGTAAGTGGCCCCTCATGGCAGCCATCTTGTCTTCCTGGCCCTGTGCTCTACTATCTGATCAGCCACACGTGGTACTTATTCATCTACTGTTCTCCTCCGGGAGAAAGTAAATGATTGTACAAACTCTAAATGACTGTAAGGGACAGTGTCTACTCTTGATAATGAACTAAAAATAAAGGAAGAAAACTTTCCCTTGCTCTTATTTATTAAATAAAACGTCTCTGGAGGATTACAGGGACAAATGCTAGGAGCCTGGGAGATCTGCAGTTACTGAGAAGCATTCAACCTCAAAAGCCAGCAATAATCCTCTGTTGCTCCAACACAGGAGAGCTACTCTCAAGAAGATATAGCCTGGGTGAAGACTAAAACATTACAATAGTTACTGGCTATGTATAGTAGCCTACTCTAGAGGCCAATACGAAGAAAAGTCAAGGTTGGAGGGTGCCATGGCTACATTTGAGGCTGGCCAGAGCTACATGGAAAGACCCTATGTCTACAAACAAAAATGAAAAGGTCATCTGGGTTCTTTCCAGGTTCTGGCTATTATAAATAAGGCTACGAACATGGTGGAGCATGTGTCCTTATTATATGTTGGAGCATCTTTGGGGCATATGCCCATTCTCAGGTAGTACTATGTCCAATTTTCTGAAGAACCACCAGACTGATTTCCAGAGTGGTTGTATCGGTTTACAACCCCACCAACAGTGGAGGAGTGTTCCTCTTTCTCTGTATCCTTGCCAGCATCTGCTGTCATCTGAGTTTTTGATCTTAGCCATTCTGACTGGTGTGAGGTGGAATCTCAGGGTTGTTTTGATTTGCATTTCCCTGATGACTAGGGATGTTAAGCATTTCTTTAGGTGTTTCTCAACCATTCGGTATTCCTCTGTTGGAAATTCTTTGTTTAGCTCTGTACCCCATTTTTTAATAGGACTGTTTGATTCTCTGGAGTCTAACTTCTTGATTTCTTTGTATATATTGGATATTAGACCTCCATCAGATGTGAGATTGGTAATGATCCTTTCCCATTCTGTTGGCTGCCATTTTGTTTTCTTGACAGTGTTCTTATCCTTACAGAAACTTTGCAGTCTCATGAGGTCCCATTTATCGATTCTTGATTTTAGAGCATAGGCCATAAAGAATGGATACAAAAATTGTGGCACATTTACACAATGGAGTACTACTCAGGTATTAGAAACAATGACTTTATGAAATTCCTAGGAAAATGTATGGAACTAGAGAATATAATCCTCAGTGAAGTAACCCAGTCACGAAAGAACACACATGATATGCAGTCACTGATAATTGGATACTAGCCCCAGAAAGCTCTGAACACTCAAGAAACAACTCTTAGACCATGTGAAGCTCAAAAGAGAAGGAAGGCCAAAATGTAGAAGCCTCAGTCCTTCTTAAAACAAAAAACAAAAAAAAAAAAAGAAAGAAAGAAAAGAAAAAAAGAAAGAAAAGAAAAAGAAAAAGGAAAAAGTGTGTATTCATCACATATTATTATATAACAAAATTTGTAAGCTATAATAATATTTTATAAAATAAATAAATTAATAAAATTTAAAAAATTAAAAGGTTCTTGCCTATCCCCTGCAAAAACTGAAATGAAAAGGTAAAATTAAATGATAAGCCAGGGCAGCATGTGGAAGTGTGCAGGGATTTGTGGTATATGTGGCGTGGAATGTATAGGAGTGTGTGACTTGCATGGTCTGGTGTGTGTGTGTGTGTGTGTGTGTGTGTGTGTGAGTGTGTGTGTGTGAGGGCCTGTGTGGTATAGGGGTGTGTATGTTTTATATGTGTAGTGTTGGGTGTGGAGGAGTGGGGAACCTGGAGTGTGTGTATTAGGAGGTATGATGGGGTATGGCTGGGATCGCGGGGGTAACCTGTGCATGTTGAGATGCCTATGGAGGTCATAGGCAATTAAGAGACATTTGGAAACAACATCGAAAGCACTAGCAAGTTTGAGAGATGGCCCTACACAAGCAAGAGGATTAGTCCTCTCCATTTGGATGTAGAGCCAGAGTTTTCTGATAAATCTAGCTGACCGATAAACCTGGGAAGAGGAAGCGAAGACATTCCAAGCAGGAAGCAACCTGTGCAGAGGCATAGAAGGATGGCGAATTCTGGGGCGAAGAGATGACAAAGTCAGACTCCTGTGTGGTCCCTGTGCTAGGAGGGCATATATAATAGGGACCAGGTAGGAGTTAAACAGACGCCATGCAAAGGCACCCCAGGGGGTGGTGGACAAACCTAAGTCCAAGAACTGACTGTGTCACCAACCTCTCTGGGCCTCACCTCTTAAAAAACAAAGCTCAGGGAGGAAGATAGAAAGCAGAACCCTCTCTCCCTTGGGGTGTCATTGGCAAGGATGAGAGATGTCACCCAGGAGCTCGAGGAGGCGTGTTCACAGAGAAACACGGAAGCCGCAGCACCTCTGATTCAGCTTGCTTACCCTGTGACATTTATTTGGAGCTTGAAACTCATTAAAAGTTGCTGTGAGGTGTTTATCTAAGGTAACTTGGGTCATCAAGTGGCTGAGAAACCTTGGCTGAGGTGATCTTGGAATCTCTTCTGAACCTTCAGAGTGACAGAGGAAGATGCTGTGACACCTGCAAGTTGCTGTTGGTCCCCAGTTGCAGCTCAGACTTTGCATTTTGTCCCTGTTCAAAGTAAAGAAAGTCTTGGGATGAGAGGAGAATACAGATTCCTCCTGTGTAACTCATGATATCACAGGCTTGTGGGCTTATTCCAAAAAAGCAATCTCCTGGCACATAACCGGTTCCAGCCAAGTACAAAGCTGGACAAAGCCGCCCTCGGTGTTGAATGGACTGGTATTCTACCCGCTCCCACCCCAGTCTGATCATGTTCACCAGGCGATACAAAGATGGTTTGACGCTCAGAATACAGTCTCCGTGAATGATGCTGCTTAGAGTATGTTGCTAGGAACCGCTCCAGGGTTAAAAATCTTTTAAGCATTAAAGCTCTTAAAAATGATCCTGAAAATCTTATCTATTCTGCTTTCCCAACCCTGGCCTTCTGCATCTAGCTGGAAACATCAGATGGGAATGCCGACCTTTGTGAACAAGCACAGAGGAGCATTTCTGTTTGCTGCCAGACGGCTTGTGGTCTATGCTTCATAGCTGTGGCCACGCGGGTTAGAGCAGGACTCCAAAAAGAGAGGGACGGAGACCGAGAACGCTGGCCCTGAGTCTCTTAGAGGCAGGTGAGTAGGAAAGACCTGAACCTGAGCAAAAGCCACAGCCATCCAGAGGAGTTCACCAGGCACAGCAGGAGAGACACCATTGTTCTCTAAGTAGGCAGAATATACAGGTGGAGAGGCTAGCACCAGTAAGTACCTACTGTGTGCAAGGTGCCTTATGTAGAGTGTGTTAAAGTGAGGCTTACTGAAACCTGTATACAAAGGAAGAAGAGCCTGTGCTTGCTGAGGAGGTGGTCACACACCAAGCCACGGCTGGCTGCAACCTGTCTTTTTGCCCAGCTCCTCTCAGCCTCTGGGTACCAGAATTCCTACTTTGTAGCTACGTAGAGCTTACACAAGTCATCTTTCCTCTCCATGCCTCAGTTTCCCCCTAGTGAAATAGAAAACTAGTAAGACCTCTCCCATGGTGTAATTGTAGAATTAAATAAACTGGTGGGTGGAAAGAGTAAAGACAATGCTGGCCAGTGGTTTCCATCCTGTGCACATAGCCTGTGCGCCTGCCAGACACCACAGCTCACCCTGTCTCACCGCCACCCAGTGTCTGAAGAAAGTGCACCTGGCAGGGTCATCCGGTTCTTAATTGGCCTGAGAGTTCTACTCAGACCTGCCTAACAATAACAAGCGAAACAGAACACTTCATTAATTAATTGTTTTTTAAACGTCCCAGGCTTTATAGATAAGTATGCATTCAGTTTTCAAAACAATTATATGAGGTAAGTGTTGCCAACCCCCAGTGAAGGCTTCAGAAACTAAGACTGGGGGAAATTAAGTCATGTTCTCAAGACCATAGAATTGGTGACTGTTCTACAGAGGCCGAAAAGCAGGTGGGCCCTATCTCACTCCCTGGGACTGGGGATAAGACTGTTACTCTGGGCTACACTGTATTTAGCCAGCCAAGAGCAGGGATATTCTTCTACAGCACCTCTTCCTCCTCCACCACCACCTCCACCATCACCACCACCACCTCCTCTACCACCATCTCCACCACCTCTACCACTACCTCTACCACCTCTGCCACCACCACCACCACCTCTACCACCTCTTCCTCTACCACCTCTACCATAACCACCACTACCTCTACCATCACCACCATCTCTACCACCACCACCTCTACCACCTCTTCCTCCACCACCTCCACCACTTCTACCACCACCACCTCCACCACCTCCACCACCTCCACCTCCACCACCACCACCTTGACCACACACTACACTGTGGAGGACTGAGAGGAGGAAGCAGGCAGGTTGGAGAGGAGCTGCTGCCCACCATAAACTCATAGCACTGGGTCTCAGCTGTTGCCCTTGCCCAGAGTCCTCAGTCCCGGGTCCTCCCACCCCTACCCTCACCCTGGCACTAAAGGACCGGAGAAGAGAGTCTGAAATCTCAGTGCTCCTCCCCTTCTGCTCACCTCTCAGTGGATGTGGGGGAGGGTCTCAGTTTGGGCAACTGTGCACAGCGCATCAAAGTACATTCATGGAGTGTGGGAACATGTAGAAACCGCCAGGATTGCCTTTGCTGTCTCTTATTTTCAGCTAAAAACAATTCTTAGTTCTATAGTCTTCATCACTATTTTAATTAAATTGTATATTTGTAGCTAACTACACTGTCTCCGGAGAATCACCCCATGGCCCACACTATAGTTCAGGGTAAAAGAATGAGCCCTGTAATCATATATATGATTAGCCAGAAGTTTGGGCCAGTGCGGGATCCGGGGTCACAGAGCCAGAGCGGACCTGGCACAGTGAGCTAGACCTGTGGGGACCTGAGGAAAGCCCTGGCTTTGTTTACATACAGAGAAGAAACTGGCCTTGTATGGATGAAACGCAGTAGGGCCACTGGGGAGGCAAAAAGCAGCAGCCTGATAAGAATCTGCTAGTAAGTACGTGAAAGAATGCACTGAAACTCCCCACCAGGATCACAGAAACCCGACCCGAAATTCGACCTTAGGGACCCGCCCTCACGCCCCATCCGGCTGGCTAGACAAGCAACCCGAGGCTAAAATGGCTCTTGAATTGTCTCCAGGCCAGGCCACCACCTGCCTCTCATAACCTTCTGTCCTAGCTCTGCCTGTGGGCAGGACTGCAGGACTGGGAGTGCCGGTAGCGTGTTAGAAGGGAACCTCGTTTTATTGAGCACCTACTACTACTATGGCTCCAGCTGCGCTGTTATCTCATTGATTCTTTCCTTTACACCTGGGAAAACTTGGTGCCAGACAGGCTGTCACTCGCCCAAGAATACAAAAGCCAGGAGAGTGGTGTAGCCTGAGTCGAAACTTAACGCTGTCTCTTCCCCAGTCAATGGCTATACTCACAGAGGGAGGCGCTGGTGGCAGTGTCGTTGGGCTCTGCCACACCCCCCATACTCGCCCCCTCCCTCACACACAGCGGCAGGGTCATTCACCTGCCCACCCATTGGCCCGCAACTTACTGGCTCCACCCAGTCGCCCGATTTAGTAACCGGAAGTTGCGCCCCAGTGTCTGCTGACCCAGAAATGCAGGTCCTGTCCTACCCCTGGCGTTGTTCAGAAGGACTTACAGGTGCGCTCCCGGGCGCAATTCTCTGGTCTCCGCCCGGATCGCAGCCCTGCATCCGGTCCGGAAGGAATGGAAACTGGTCTTGCCGCAGAGTTCCTGGCAGTGCCCAGCCCACGCCCACCCTATTGCTGCCCCAAACTGGTTTCTTCACTTTCTCTGAGCCGACTCTTGCCCCAGGCAGGGAAAGGAAACAGATTACTCAATGTGCAGGAGGATTGTTCTGGTTCCCAAGGGAACTAGCCACCAGCCAATAAGCCAGGTGGACCCTGATGAAGCCACAGCAGGTACTAGGACTCCAGCTCCTAGGACCATGACGAAAATCTTTGAGGGTCTGTCCTCATGTGACTTCCATGCTCTGTGCTCGATTTTAAGTCCCACAGAGAAAATGGGCTGGATGTAAGGGGCCGCAGCAGTTGCTGAGATCCACTGAGGTGTAAAGCGTGCCAGAGACCAATACTGGTTTGCCAAGGCAACCTATCACCGGCCACCGTCAGTCACCTAGCCAACTACACCAGAAGAACAAACTTTTCTGGAATCTGAAGCTTCCTTTGTTTCAGTGGGCTTGGCCTGAAGAAAACCCAAGCAAGAAGTGGGATTCATTTATTCATTAGTATTTGAGACACAGCCGTAGGCATCAGGGGTACCAGCTTGACCCAAACACACCCTTCCCCTCAGAAGTCCCAGCCTACAGAGTCTGAGAAGTTGCTGTTCATTTTAACAGGAAGCAATGCACACAGACACAGCACCTAGCAACCCCCACCCCAATATGAGTTACAAATGCCATTTAGTAGGTATTACAGTGCCTAAGACCAGCATGTGTGTCTATGACACATCAGATCCGGCATAGCCTCTAGACTTGTGAGGTTGTTAGCGGACGAGAGACTGGTTCTAAGAAATGTAGTGCTTCGCCCAGTATTCTATCCAGGGTTCTCAAATCCAAGTCAGTCTCTGCCTTTTAGAAAGCCAGTTCCTGCCAGATCTGCCCCTCTGATGAGACGCAGATGGTACTCCACAACTTCTAAGAGTCCTCTGGGCTTGACCCAGATGCCAACCAACTCTGGCATTAATCCCTGACCATTCTCCCCTTGAGTACCAGCAGGTGCACTTGCTCCAGTCTGGGATGGCATGTGAGACCATCCCTGTTCCACTGAGTGACGGCCCCCCTCCCCCTAGAACCAGGCAGGTAGGGACAGATCCTGCTACCCACAGATGTCTTAACAAACAAAACAGTTTGGCAATTACGCATACCCTTTGCTGGAGCTCCCACAATCTTCCTGGACTCCAAGCAACCGCTACCCACTCTAGGATGACCACTAAGAAATGCCTAAAGGCACTTGCAGTGATGTATTTTCCTAAGCAGTATTTTAACCCTTAGTGTGCCGGCCACTATACGCTGAGCTACTGCTGCTCTTTCTGAGGCCTAGGAAATTCTTCAGCCACTCGACATGAAGAGAATCCTTGGAACAATAATATACGAACCGGGAAGTTCCACAAGGGCAACCACCCCATGGTAACTGCTCTGCAGGGCGGGCCTCACACATGATGGGTGGGCCTCACTAAACGTGTGTCGTGTTGGTTAGTTTTGGTTAACTTGACACAGAGTCACTTGGGAGGAGGGAAGAGACCTTGAGGAATAGCGTTCATCAAACTGGCCTGCGGGCATATCCGTGAGGACATTTTCTTGACTTCTGACTAATATGGAAGAGTCCAAACCCATTGTGGGTCGTGCCATCCCTGAACAGGCGGGCCAGGACTGTAGCTGAGAGATATAACTGAGCATCTAGAGGAAGCAAACCGGAAAGAAGCGCTCCCCCATGGTCTTTGCCTCAGTTCCTGCCCTGACATCCAAATAAACTCCCTCTTCCCTGTTGATTTTGGTTGCAGTGTTTGTCACAGTAGCTAAGACAAGCATCCGACACTGGATACCTAATTATCAGATAATCCAGTCATTGTCTACAGACTGCTGGACCTCCCCCAATTAGACAAAAGAAGCCAGGCTTTAGGCATCAAAAAAAGACAATCTAGGAAGGGGGGGGGGAGTAGAAAAAAAAAATCTAAAGCCTTTTCCAACTTCCTTCTTTTGTACAGAGAGAGTTCCAACCCCGGAGAGAATCTGGAGCCAATTTCTGGCTACTGTGTTTGCCTATCTGGAGTTGGGCCCTGCCCCTAAGCCATAAACACGTTTTCATTTCATTCCTAAGTCAGCCCTCCGGACTCCCACCTCACGGAGGCAGGGACTCTGCTGACAGGTGGTTGAGGAGAGAGTGGAGGCTGAGAGCAACAGAGTGACCTGCCTACCATGCTCACACCAGAAGTCCTCACCCTCTCCCTCAGGCCACGCTGTGGGCTGCTGTCCCGTCCAGTCCTGGGTCTAAAAAAATCACTTTCCTCAACAGGCTTTCTCTGCTCTTTATTGTACTGTGCAGGTCCAGGGATAGCGCTCCTTCTCTGGGTCTTTCTGGGGCTCCCCAGTGAGACCTGGATGCTAATACAACACTGGCTTCACAGTCCCCGTTCCACTCTGTCTCCAGCCTCACTACCTCTGTGCCTGCATCCTGCTTTCTGGCCTGGCTGGTTCCGATTCTCTCAGTCCTGAAACCTCAGGGGAGACAAAATGCCTCCTCCAAGAAGCTCTCTGACCCCCTCCTCTCAAATCCACCCTCTTCCAGGGATCATCTCCCAGGGCTTCAGGACCAACCTCCACTCCTCTAAGGTTCACTGGCAGACCTGTTTTTCTGTATCCCTCATGAGCCCAGGAGTTCTTTGAGGACAAGGCCTATATTTTGTCATTTCTGCTTCCCAGCAAGGCCTCTGTGGATGAAACCTAACTAAAATTGACTGAATAATCTCTCTGCCCAAGGCCATAAGGGTTTGCTTCACTCTTGCTTGGAACCCTGATTGCTACACTGTGTCTGTACCATTCTCTGATAAGAAGTTCCTGGAAGTCACTGTGGTAAGTTAAACAATACAGCCAGGTTCTAAGGTCCAGTCCTCAAGAAGGCAACCTAATTTGGAAGCAGGGGTCTTTGGAGAAGTAAGGGTTTCAAGGTGAGATCCCTTGAGGTTCAGAACAAATGATGTGCTCTCATCAGAGAAAAGAAGAAGAGACTTGGGATACGGAGGAACACAGTGAAGACACTTTGAAGTTATGTTGCTGCAAGTGAAGCAACTCTCAAAAGGGGAGAGGCAGCCAAGGGAACTCAGCCCTGCTAACCAACACCTTAGTTACAGATGTTCTGGTGTCCAGAAGGGCAAGAAAGTACATTTTTACTGTTTAAACTATCAAGCTTATAGATATTTGTTATAGGAGTCACAGGGCACAAAATCTCTGTGGTTTTCATTGTGTTAATGCCAAGACCCTGCTCCTGAACCTATTGTGCACACAGTAGGACTTCCATAGAAGCCTTTATGAGGAGTTGACTTCATAAGACCTTGCCATCTGCTCAATGGACCATATAGGACTTGAATTACCTGTAGGCCCCTCCCTACTATTTCATAAGTGGTCACACACATTCAAACCACAGTGTGTTTTGTCTAAGCACCTACTATGTGTCATAGTCAGCAGAAGGCTCACACAACCGACTTTTATATGCTCACAAGCTACCTAAGGGAGAGAGACAATTAAGAATGAATAAACCACACTAACTTAGCATATATGAGACTGTGGCTTCAATCCCTGCCACTGAAAACAGAATGAATGAATAAATGAATGAATGAATGAACTCACACTGTATTGCTTACAGGTGAGGAGAAAGAAAATGAAATGGAGAGGGTTGAGCGCAATCGTGATGTTATTTTGCTTAAGTATGGAGGGAGGCTCTCTGAGCAGGCAGCCTGTAAAGTGCTGAGGCCTGGGGACGTAAGAGTGCCAGTCTGCAGATCCTCAGAAGAAAGAGAGAACAACAGGTGTAAAGCCCCAAACAAGAAAGCTCTGGGAACTTCACAGACAGTACCCAGAGAGGGCCAGCATGGTGAATCTGTGAGAGGCACAGGTCTGGCTTTGAGTCTGTATCTAGGTTCTTGTGTCATATGGCAAAGAACTGGACTTGGGTCACATGATTAGGAACAAAAATAGGGACAGGCTTTCAGAAAAAGAGAGGCCAGGGTAGTGGCATGTGCCTTTAACTCTGGCACTTGGAGGCAGAGGCAGGCAGATCTCTGTTCAAGGCTGGCCTAGACTATATAGTAAGGTCCTGGACAGCCAGAGCCACATAGAGAAACCCTGTCTCTAAAAACCAAAAAACACAAAAAGATGGGGAGAGGGGGGGAGAAGAGAAAAGAAAGAGAGGCGTAGGGGTTGGTAATGAGTACATGCTCCAAAAGAGCTAGGGCACACACAGCACAGTGCTTTACCTTACAACACCTGACTTGCCCATGTTTCTATACCAGGCACATGTGTGCAAACCCATTTCTTGCACGCGTTCCATTTGTAATCTGAAGCCCAGATAGACAAGTACGTTTGGACTTTTTCTTGTCAACTGGCTTCTTTCTTATGTTGGTTTTGACGTCGCCGTTTCTGTCTCTACTGTTCTGCCATAATACAGTCAGTTTTCCAGAACGCTCACAGAGCTAGGAGGCGGCGTTGGGGCCTGTGCTGGAAGCAGCCCATGGTGACAAGATCTGCCCAAGGTGCTGGAAGCAGGGGCTGAGGAAGGCAAGGCTAGTGAGAGAGCTCAGCATCGGGGCCAGCATCCAGAGGGACTCAGTCACAGCAGAGCTGACTGCGAGGGGAAGGCAGGGAAAGGAAAGAAAGGAATGGAAGAGAGGGGTGTGGCAGTGGAGATCAAATTAAGAGATTTTTCAGATCAAGTGGAAATTCAATGACCTGTTGTTGAAGGTAACAGACTTTGACAGCCCCTCCAGTGTGCTAACCTTCTGCCACACAAGCCTTTGTAAGCCTCACTTGATCACACAGCAGTCATCAAGGAGGAATAACAAATCTCTGTTCCGTAGGTATGAAGTCTGAGGCTCAGAAACGTTAGATCATTTCTCCAAGGCTGCACAGCTAATAGGAGAATATTGGATTCAGAATGGAAGTACTATCTTAAGTCCAAAGGCTACTTAGCTTAAACCTCATTCTAGATGAGGACAGAACAGTGTATAAACATACTCCCTGCCCTCAGAAACCTCCTAGCCTGTAGGAGTACCATCAAGTCAGGACTGTTATTATCCCTATTTTTAGAACTGAGGAAATCAATGCCCAGAGAGGTGAAGTGACTTGTCCAAGGCATAGCAGTTAATAGAGGCGGAACCAAGATAGACTCTGGTCTACCTCCAAATATCTTTACTTTCCCATACCATGATATAATGTATTAAGATTAGTAGAATCTTCACAGAAGGATGTGTGTTAGTCAACTTTCTGCTTTAAGAAGGGTGCTGGCAAGTCAGTTTGAAGGAGGGCTTACATTTCGGGGAGTTTCAGCCTGTGACTGATTGGCTTCCTTGTCTTGTGCCTGTGACACAGAACAGCAGGGCAGGACTGCTTGCCACTCACCTTATGGACAAGACAAAAAAAAAAAAAAAAAAAATACCAGTGTTCCCTGGTCCCTTCTAGAGCATGCCCCATTATACCTCACCTATTAAAGGATCTTCCAGATGCACCTTCTAGTAGCAACAAGCTGAGGGCCAAGTTTTTAACATATGGCTTTCAGCGAACATTCAAATCTATACTCTGGCAGGAGGTAATGACAGGAACCTGTTCATTTACCCATCTTCTGAAAGTATACAAACACACATACACACACACACACACACACACACACACACACACACACACACACACACACACACACACACTAATTGACTTATATACCCATACATACAATATGGGCACACCCATAAAGTACACGAATGCACAACATTCCAACGCCAGTGACTTCCCAAATTATCCTCTGCTTTCTGTGGAAGTTAAGTCACTTATTCAATTACCAAAGCCACCCTGTCTCTTCTCAACAAGTATGCAGAAGTTCTTCAAATTACCTCTTGACAGATCAAACAGAAAACACCATGGCTTACATCTGGCTTAGTTTGCATTTAATACACTTACAAGCAATTTCTCTTGGAATCTCAAGAAAGAAGGTAGAACAGGTGAGATCTCAAGTAGTCGTTGTGTAGGAATAGAAAATGCCACAAAACACACTTCCTAGCTGGTGTCTTGCCTGACCCTGCCAATACATCAGTTCTGCCTAAGTGTCAGAACAAGCAGTGTCCTGGTGAGGGGTGCTCTGGCATTGGCACTAAGTATGATTTCTGATCATTCCTGGTTTCGGACTGTCTCCTCTCACCGTGAGCTCTTGAACTCCAAGCAGCTGACCAGGCTCTCTCAAACAGAATGAGGGTAAGAGAGCACCTGCTTCTAGAGAATCATGAGATTACAACAGGAACCCCCATCCTTCCTCACTGCTTCCAGTAAGGAGTCTGATGAAGAGCAAAGTTCATAGTCTTGACCTTTCCCCTACATGGAAGAGAGCAACCAGCTTCCAACCAATCCAACCTGTAATTATGGTCTTGGGCCATCACAGGAAGGAGTTGAAAAAAAAAAAAAGGAGTCAGATGTTTTCAACATAAAGGCAGGCCCAGGCATCATTACCGTGCTCCTAGGTGTTGTTAAGCCACCCACCTAGTCTCAGAGTGGGCAGCAATTAATGTAATTAGCGCAGTGATGAGTGTCCTTCACAATGATAAACAGCTCAGCCCTGCAGAACTTGACAGACCTGTTGTTCTCACGAGGCTCCTGACCCTGAGCATCCATCTGGGGAGTGGTGGAGTGCTGTTAAGTAGAGTCACATGGGACCAAATGTAAATCCTGCCTTTGCTAAGTCCTACCTGGATGGCAGAGGGAGTTACCTCACCTCTGCCAGGCTTAGTTGCTTTATCTGTAAAATTGGGATAATAATATTTTCGTAGGATATTGTTGTTCTCGAGTCATCAATAGCATCACCACCTCCTCCATCACCATCATCCTGGTCCCAGCCCTAACCAGGTTGCTGCTGACTTGCAAAGAGCCAAGAGTTAGAGTTAGAGAGTCTCTTTTTCTCTGGGTGAATGAGAAGCTAAATGCTGGTATAAGTAGCTTGAAGAAAACTGTCCCGGGTTCTAAACTCAGAAATATGCAGAAGACGTTCTCTTTAATTTGATATAGATATTTGCCCTGGTATTCCAACCGACTCAAACCCAAGAACCACAGCAGCTGTGGGTCAGTAAGAATGTGATACCTGCTTAGAACCTAGTCTAGTAAAGCCATGTTGAGACTGGGGAGTCTCACAAGACATCAGGTTATCCACAGTCAGTGTGGATGAGGATGAGATTGCGAACAAACACTGTGTGTTTTCAGATCCACCCAGCCAAGAAGATGCTCGAGGAAGACCTTCAGAGTGGGAGACACAGGAACAACTAGGGCTCATAGAAACGAAAGCACTGAGGTCCGTAAGAGGAGAAATTATACTACAATCCCCAGCGAATAGCGGCCCCTTTATCCTTTACTCTTCCATCATGGGGTGAGGGCGAAACTATTAGGATTAAAAAATAACCTTGAGCCCACTCTCATTTGTTTAACAGAATGGAATTTAGAAGTTGACAGTGGTGGTGAGGACCAGTGACCTGGCCAAGGTTCCGTGACGAAGAGGCTGAGATCCAAACTGGCCTCACTGGCACCTACTTCTTGCTCAATTGGCAGGAATGGCTACAAACAAGGAGACAAATGAGCTGAAGTACGCAAGGCTTCAAGTATCTGACACCAGACACTAACTTAGACCTAGGGAGGAGGACCACAGTACTTAGAAATGATTGTTTATAACATTTCTTTGATTGGCTCAGATGAAATAGACACAACAAATAAACCACCAATACCACTACCAACAAAAATATCTAATAGTTCAGTGGAGTTAGTGTCAGAGTCTAGTGGGCGTGGCAGAAAGGGGTTCTAGAAATGTCTTGTGTGGAATCCTGCAGATATGGAGGTGCCTATGCAGCAGTGTTCCAAAAATCTATCCTTCTACGTTCAGTGACACTGAAACAGGTGGTAAGGAACAAACTTCACAGTATTGCCGAAATGTGGACTTAGTAGGGGTAAGTACTCAACATATTGTCACTGATTGGCACTTTCTTGGCTGAGATTGTCACTATGTCTACCCTGGCTCACACTGCCTCTTGCCAGTCTGTTTTATTCACTATATTATAACCTTTCTGTGATGCTTCCTTTCAAGATGGTCCTCATTGTTCATCTTCAGGACCAGATGGGTATTTAGAATTATTTTGGTCCTATAAGTGCAATCACTCTCAACTCCCATCAGACACTGTTTACATATTCAACTAAGTCAACACTTCGTAAGTACTTCCAGGTCAGAGGTAGTTCCCATCCAGTTATTAATACCTATAGTATATATCAAATATTTTGATTTATGGTAATTAGATGATTTCTTATTTCTATATAGCAACTATAAGACCAGCAATTACACTTCATAATTATTAGGTATTTACCATGTCAGGTACTATAATATGGACATCAAAACTCATTGAACATTCACAATGTGTAATTCTACTATGGGCTTCATTTTACAGATAAGGGATGAAGACACAGAGAGGCACTGAGTCAAGTCTATATACTAAGGAAAGAATACAGCCAACAATTAGTTCTCAGCAACCCAGAGACAGATCTAAACACATAAACTATAGGAATAGGAAAACACCACGCCTACTCTACACCAGTCCATTCTTGGGACCACGTCAAATCCTGACATGGAACAGGGTTCAGTGGACAGTTGCTGGGAGGTAAATAGAAAAGCGCAGAGGGTAGAGGGAGAAAGGAAGGAGGGCTGGGGAGGCAGATGTCTATTTGATTCTCCTGGGTAAAGAAGAATGAAGACCTGATGCTCTGTCTTGCGGTACTCGGGAGCCCAGGCTTGCAGGAGATAAAGTAGAGTCATAATGGTGCCTATGAAGCCTCTAGCCCTCAGCTTGTGTTGCCTGTTGGCGAATTCTGGTGCTGTCATAGAGGGTCTAGAGGTTTGCCTTGACTAGTAGAAGATCAAACGGCAATACAACAGTTCTGTTCCAGGGACCAACCCCATGGTGCAACATTACAGCACAAAAATGAACATCAGGAACGTTTCTCAAGGAGCTCACAGGCCAGTAAAGCAGAGGAACCCTAAAGCCAAGGAGATGACAGAGCCTGATCAGTCTGAGAAGGGACAGGAGGACAGATACATCCCTTACTGAATAGAACCTATGGGATTGAATGCTCACCCTGATAATGAAGCCCAGAAATTTGTGGAAGCCTGAAACATGCCTGTTGCCTTGGTTCGTTTTTCCTCTCAAGATTATAGATCTTGGAGAAGCTTATTGTATGGTGCCTGCTTGTCTTTGAACATATTCTCTTCGGCTTCACTCAGCAGCCTCATCCTTTCTCAGCCTTCTGTCAATCAACTTTGGCCAGCTTCAAAGTGAAGTCTTCTATTAGCCGTTAGGTTAGCACATAACTGTGGGTGTGTTTCTTCGTTCAAATTTCTTTCAGCTTGTGTTCCTTTCCGTTTTACCTTAACACTGTGGCCTGGGTACTCTAAACGTTTGTATGATCTGCCTCAAAGTGGGCTTTGCAAAAGACCAGTTGTTTTCTCATGTGCAGCTCTGCAGAACAGCTATTTCAGGAGCCCACATGTGAATAGATACATGCTAAATAACACACATATTTAAGGAAATGTTACCGGCTCAGCAATGACTTTTCCGTTAGGTGCTGTGGCAGTCCCACTTAAATTCTCTGAGGTAAATATCAATCATCCCAATCATTCTTCACATAGAAAAGCGAGGCTGAGTTGTTAAATGGTGTCTCTGTTGATGATGAATCAGGCCTCGAGTTCCTGTTTCCAGCTCCATGTATTCAGTTCTTGTCTCGCCCACAGCACTTGGTACGTTCTAGTGCGTGGTTGGCAATGGGCTTATAAACTATCCTAGAAGAAATTAATATTATTTCTATCATCTATTTAACAATACTTTATAAATACTGTTTGAAAGTAAAGCAAACAAGAAGCATCAGGGGAAAGAAGGAAATTAAGTTGTTTTTAAGTGTCTGCTACCTAGCTAGCAATGTCACTGATTTTTATGTTTGAACACCCATAGTGTTTTCTTTCTCTTTTTCTGAGATTTATTTATTTTATGCACATGAGGTATCTGATCCCATTACAGATGGTTGTGAGCCACCATGTGGTTGCTGGGAATTGAACTCAGGACCTGTGGAAGAGCAGTCAATGCTCTTAACCGCTGAGTCATCTCTCCAGCCCAACACCCATATGTGTGAGATAGCTTTTATTTTGCATTTTTACATATGTAAAATTGGTACTCAGCCACTGAAGAAAATTATCAAGGATTAAATAAATTACTAGGAGGTCAATGCATTTATACTTTTTTAACCTTTTTTTTTTAGAATTAAAAAAAAATGGGAGTGCTTAATTGATATCATTTCCTCTTCTCTCCCCATCAAACACCTCCCTTGTCACCCTCTGTGATCCCTCTCAGTTCATGACCTCTTTATTATTATTTTGTACCCCAACGCCCCACACCAATCCCACTGACTGTTCAATATGGTTCGCATGTATGTACATGTGTTTAGGGCCGACCATTTGAGGCGAGAGTTTTAGTTTGAACCTAAGCCAACCTGATTCCAAAGTCCCCGTTTCCCACTTTATCACCAGCACTTTCACAATAAGAGACGATGTTCAATGAAACACGAACAAATCTACTTAATGGGTTTGTATTTATATTTACACGTGGCTAAAGGCTTGAGCAGACACTTACATGTTATGAAGGACCTTCAGTTCCCACACAATACAATAACATCTCCATGAACAGCTTTGAGCTTTGGAGAGGCAAGACATGTAAAGAGAAGAATTATATAGATTTTAGATATGTAAGTGGACACATAAAGTGGAAAGACTCAGGGTGAGTGACTGAAAACTGAGAAATATGACTTTTAATCCTAGCAAATCAATGAGTAAGACATTTGTGTGGGGAGTGTATGATTGATTCTCATAAGCTATATTGAGCCATATTTTCTAAATTACTTGGAAGAGTATGCAAATTGGAACATGCCTGATTTCCTGGCCAACGTTTTAAGGAAATTAATCTCAATCTCCCTCTCCCTCTAGCCCTCCCTCCCTCCCTGCATCCTCTCTTCTCTCCCTTCCCTACCTCTGTACAAAACCACCACATGCATACACCCCATGCCTGTGAGAGCCAGAAGGTGTCAGAATCCCCAGAACTGGAGTTACAGGGGGCTGTGAGCTGGGAACCAAACCTGGGTCCTTTGCAAGAGCAGCAGATGCTCTTAACTGCTGAGTCACCTCTCCTGTTCTTTTCTTACATGTTTTGGATCACTGGGTGTCTTGATTCAGTGCTCCTATGTGTCTGCTTTAAGAAGCACTTGGTTCTTCTCAGGTTGAAGAAGCAGTGGAAGATGTAAAAGATACCACTGCAGTTTCTAAACAACTTTTCAGAGCCTGGTAAACACCCCCAACTGAATAGCATACGGATGGCTGGGTTTTGCAAGGAAACAAAGACTCTGGGTCCACCCAGGGCACCTGGCTTTCCATTCCATTTTTGTCCACTAAGTTACTGTGTTACTCACTTAACTACAGCTGGGCATTTCAGTGATAAATCATTTTCTAAAGGTGTAGACAAACACTACGCAGAATGACCATTTTGACAAAAGCAACGTCTCTGTAAGTTAGGAGACACCTGCTTGTCATAGGCACCCGAGTCTTCCGGAACTATGGGACTTTATGACAAGAATATAAGCAGATGGCCATCATGAAATGGCCTTTGGCTTTTGCTCACTATTAGTATCCTATCAGAAATGGCATGTGCCACACATAAACTTCCTTGCTGTGCCGGGCAATGTATACTATGGTTAAATGTCCGTATTTTCATCGCTGTGGTCCCTGGAGTTACAGAGTTTGCATTTTTACAAAATGAACAGCACAACTCCAGAAGATGCAGAACACAAACTCCTTCATAAGTATTTCCCCTTGCTTTATTGTTTCTGTTTTATGTTTACTGTGATAGATTTTTATTCAGAAAATGCTCCTTCCTCCCTTATACAATCCACTGGCATGAACCTTGGACACACCAGATGTAAGCCTTTCCCTTGGTTCATTTACCATGTTCTATGCCCTGAAAGAGTGTCCCCCATAGGGGCTGTCTCTCTAGCAGAGTTCCAGAATGAGGCACATTAGGAAGTCCTGAGTTTAACCCAAAGTCTTGCAAATTCTCCAGCTTGCAAATTACATGAGCGTGCAGCACTGCATCAGGGCAGCAATTCCAGGAAAAGTCATGACTTAGAAAACCACAGGGATGGTTGGGAGGCACGGCAGACAGCAGAAAAAACTGAATGGAGTCTGGGGAAGGCTCAGCCACTTTAACTGACTACAGGCCAATGAGCAGAAAATAAAGTGCTCAGTGCCGGACGAGGCTTAGAGTTTGTGGTGTTTGTTTCCTGATAATTGCTAGGTAGTTCGCCCATTTTTTCCCAACACAAACTTAAATCATCTCAGTCTAAAAGAACAATCTCCCAGGCCCAACCTCGCTCAGCTTCTGAGATCAGACAAGATTGGGCACATTCAAGGTGGTTATAGATGCAAACTCTCCTCCCCTCCAATTCAAGAAGCAAATAACTATCTGGTGTAAGCTATTTCCTCCTCTGGTATTTCCAGGATTAAATGAGCTAGTATATGTTAAAAACAAAAACAGAAAACACTAAATTCTGTCCATAACAAGTAACTACTCATGAGGCATGTTTATGAATAACCTCCTATTGGTACACTCATGGACTTTCGTAAACTCACACACTTGGTTTAGTTTAGTTTCATTTTTTTGTTTTTGTTTTGTTGTTATTGTTGCTGTTTGTTTAGAGACATTTTGAATTCACTGTGTAGACCAGGCACACCTCAAACTTGTAACAATCCTTCTGTCTAAGCCTCCTGAGTGCTGGAATTACAATATGTACCACCATGCCTGGATTGTGGCTTTCTCAGATTGTCAGAAATAAAGCCATGCATACATGGTCTCCGTTATGTCCTTACAGCTTGATTCGCATACTTAAATCCATCAACAGACTCCTTTAGGCCAGCTTGTATCTTCAAAACAACTCATCCTCCAAAGTGACTACATGACATTGCTTGGTTTGAATTATAATATTTAAACAAACTATATAATCAGTTTGTTTTTACCTGTTTTCATTCTCTAGATAGAGAATCTAGAATTCATATTGCTAAATAACACCTGACCTGCATATCGAACCCATGTCCTTCTTCTGTGTCAGGTTCATCTTTGTGACATGCCTTAGCCTGGGTATGATGAACAGCAATGATCTCTAGGAGTGACCAGTGGTATAACTTCTGTCTCTTCTGGGGCACACACTTGCAGTATCTCAGGAAGGGCTCTCCAGGCTAAGTCTCCAGAGTAAACACTTTGGCCCAAATGAAGTTGGAAATGGGCAAACACAGAAAACAAACTCAGGTTGTTCTAGTCTCTGGGGATGCTGATCATTGCTCCAATAGGATAGAAAATGCTGACCCAGTACATCCAGTCTTCCAAGCATTTGGATGTTCACTGGAAGCATCATCATGGTTTAGCCATGGGCCAAAATGCTGAAGGACGGTATGGGTTGAAAGAATTACTGAAAACAGTAGCCTTTCTGACATTTTACAGCATTATCACTTGCTTCCTCTCTAACTTCCAAGTCCATAAGAACGGATGCACAGTGTCACAGAAAAGATATGTCTCAGCAGAGTGGACTGAGAACCATCCTCCGTGTGGAGGTTATTAAGTAAGGGAGTATCATGGAATCTTTGTCCTGATTTCTCTATGTTGCACACTCCATACACACAAACACAGAATAAGGCACAAACACACAATAAGGTACTGCCCATGATTAGCAAAACAAACAGACAAAACAAAACAAAACAAAACAAAACAAAAAAAAAAAAAAAAAAAAAAAAAAAAAAAAAAAACTCCAGGGAAGGCAAATGCCAAGTAGAGGTGAAGGGGACAAAGAGGGTAGATCAGAGTTTAAAGCTCTCTGCACCTCAGCTCTTCCAGAAGACTTCTTTCAAAGTCCTCCAAAGGCCAGATGATAGGATCACAGCTAATCAGATGGAAAACGTGTTAGGATTGGTTATTCACTTATTTATTTGCAAGTGTAAAGCATGTTCACTGTAGAAAACTCTGAAACAAAGAGCATAACACAGTTAATAAAGTAGAAACTACACAAATATCTACATCCTGATGGTTATGGCAATATACTCCTAAAAAAATAAACACTTTACATATGACACTGACAGCATTATAACTCCTACCAAGGCATTTAAGCACACACACACACACACACACACACACACACACACACACACACACACACCCTCTAAGTCCCTCCTCCCCATCCCTCCTTTACAGCTCCAAATATGCCCTGGTCCATAACATCCAAGCCTTCATGAATACACCCCCTTCTTCCTAGAATATGTCCTCTCTGAGGCCTCCTCTTCTAGCTATTTTCACATACTTTGGAAGGTTCTGCTTATTAACCACTTCCTCCAAAACACTTTTGTTAACCTCTTTCCTTAACACATAGTCCCTTCCACACAGGAATACTGTAATTCAGAGCATTATCATGCTGGCCTCATCCTGTCTCCTCTCTTAGTCATTTTCCTTGCCATACCTCAGCGCCAATGGGCATGCCCAGAAGCTCTTGCTTAGCAATGATTACCAGTTGCTAAAATGCCATAAACACTCAAAAATATTGATATTAATAAAAATGTTTAACAATGTGTGCTACCTGCCTTCTGAAATTCAGCTGAAAAGCACCTGGCATTTCAATAAACACCTACTCAAAGATGAGAAACAGAAAAAGTCAAAGACATACCTAACATACCTCATGAAGCTTACAGGCTAAATAGGAACATAACAGTATATAATTTTCTTTCTTTTCAAGCTGAAAAAAGCCAAACCAAAAGCTTCACTTTGACCCAGCATTTTTTCTTATGAAGGAAGTGGAATAAGAAGATAATCTCATCTTTACTCCAAAATCCCAGGGGATCAGCACATGAAACTGATTCTTCATTCAAAGTCCAGCAAGGCTACTTCTGGTCAGTGAGTACCCTTCCACAGGGTCACTCAGAGATCAAGGGCTCTGTTCTTCTGTGTGTCCTTCAAGTCCCCTGTATTACCAGGTGATATGAGAAGATGACTTTCTGAAGCAAGCCTGTAAGTGCTTATGTATCCATCCTTTTTGTTCTGGCTAAAACTCAGGCACATCTGTTCACAAAGGAGTCCATAAACACATACTAGCTACAGAAGGTGGAAAAGGAGAAGGCCCAGGTCAGACCAGGAAGAACCTAGTCGCCTTCAGTGATCCTTATAGATGCTAAAAGTAATTCCTTTGATATAATGTTCATCTGATACGAAAACATCACCCCAGATTTATGAATTTTTAATTAAAAAGGGTCAAATATAGACCCACAAAGGTTGGGTGTATTCTAAACTGTAGACAATGAATGTGTCTACTGGCAGAACTTCACTTCTATGACTAGAGCAAGTATTCTACTGAGACAATACTCCAGAAGTTCTTGCTTGAACACAGACCCTTTCCATTAACCTCTAACCATTGCCCCTAGCTTTGATCTCAAAGATCTAGAGCAAGTCAATCCTTCCACAATCCCATTGCTCCACTATCTGACAGCCCTTCTAGGGGCTCAATCTTTCCCACCTCCCTCCTGACTAAATAAGACCAGCTTCTTCTCTTCTCCTTGGAAAATACTTTCAGGTCCCTCAGCATGTGCTCATCTTTTCCCTTGGAGCCTTATTGATCAGCCATAAAGGCTTCTAACTTTTCCACCCATTTATTTTCAGCAGAAATTGCTAAGTACATCCTTCTCCCTGCTCTGGTCATTTACATCCTTCAAGACTAGAGGCACTTACGTGAGAATGCTGCCTCTACTGGGAGGTCAGACCTTGGAAGATGAGCTCTGGGACTTGGGTTACTTAGTGGGTATGTGGATTTGTTGTGGTTAATATCCAGGGAGGGCCGGCATAAGATAAGACAAGGTCTGTGATTGGACACTCAAAAAGATAGGTGGGGACAGAGTTTTGGAAAGGGAAGAGTAGCCAAGAGAGGAGAGAGGCAAGTTGGAGGGCAAGGAGAATCATTCTATATGTGGCTTT
This sequence comes from Micromys minutus, assembly GCF_963924665.1. Taxonomy (NCBI): domain Eukaryota; kingdom Metazoa; phylum Chordata; class Mammalia; order Rodentia; family Muridae; genus Micromys; species Micromys minutus. The sequence goes on from NC_137978.1 coordinate 10,466,252, forward strand.
AATTACCCACAAGTATCTATGAATATCTTATAAGGAATGGATTATTATAAGACCGTTTGTCTTATCGAGGTGGGCAGATTATATCTTATCAATTAAATCTGAGTTTATTGTGTGGACACTTTGTGGAGTGTAAATTACTAAGATACATTTGATAGTTGAATTGCAAGTTTCTGGAGTTTTGATTTTGTCAGGCTGGTGGGAGTTGTGATGGTCACTGCAGGGGGTGTTTGCAGGTAAGGTGAACAAAGTCTGCAGAGGGAGCTGCTGCTGGGACCAGATGGGTCCCAGATCCACAGGGGACCAGCCGCTGCTGGAACTTCTAGAGTCTTGATTTTACCAGGTTGCTGGGAATAGGAGCAGGGTCCATGGAGGAAAGCCGAGAGATAGATGAAGCTAGTCGTAGAGGTGGAGAGATCTCCACTGGGACCAGAAAGTAGCCAGTGGCAGAAAAAGGGCGGCCGCTGCTGAGATGAAAATACCCCACTAATGCCATATGGTTCTATGATGCTGGCCATAGCAAGAGTTGGTTCTTATTTCTTAATATTTACCATAACATGGATGTCCACAAAATCACCATCAGCCTGGCCTTAACCTTTCATTGGAGAATACCTGGTAGAGATCTTCTTTGGCACTTCTCAGTGCACAGTCACTCCTCATGACAGGAGTGAGCTACCAAAATGGCTGATTGCAGAAAAACCCAAGCATATGTACCTGCAGGTTTTTCTCCCTTCCAAGGCAGTTCACACAAAATTCGCCTGTCTCTGCCTCTTAGGGATCTCTGTGTATCTATCCACCCAGGCACAAGTCAGTGTGGTAAAGCACCAAGAAAGCTGATGTGGTTTTTGTGCCTAACCTGCCCTCCAGCTAAGATCTATCTCCAACCCTATCCATTTAATTCCCAGGTCTATCTGGCTCTGAATTCAAAAAACAAAGGAAGAAAGGGAAATTACAGGGACTTTTGAAGAATGGGTAACAGCAAGGAGAATCTGAGGATAGTTTAGGTGGAAAGTGAGTACATTAGGGAAGCCATGGAATATTTTGTCATCTTAACAAATATCCAAAGGAAAGAAGAAACCACTTGAGAACCAGGAAACCAGGAGTTAGATATCATGTAAAGAGTCTTAGGGAAAACAAACAGCTTGTCACATTTAAGGAACACAAGACCAGTGTGGGGATTATTTGATTGGTCACAAATATTACCAGTTCTTTGCTCTCCTGCTCCTTGTGGCTGAATGGACCAGGAGGCTTGTTTCAGCCAATCAAACTGTGAAAAGTGACATGTAACATTTTAAAGCAATGTTACTGTTCAGACAAGAGTCTTCAAATCTCTCTCCCTCTATAGAGTATTTAGGTTTCTGGAAGTGGGGAGCCCGGCAGCTTGGATCCCAGAGGAAGGTGACATTTATCAGAGACCCTGCCAACCTTGATAAGCATGAAGCAAGAATAAGAAGACAATGTATTGTTACAGGTCACTCAAGTTTGGAAACTGGTTCTAAGCTGTAGTGTAGCTGATTCAGCAGTGGACAGCATGGCTAGAGAAAAACAGGTTCAAGAGAAAGGCGTGAGGTCGGAGGGAGGTGAGGTGCAGCAATATAGAGAAAGTGGGACAAATTAGGGGCTGTTTACCAGGCAAATGCAAAGAGGAGACGGTGAGAGGCCCAGGCTTATCAGTCCAGATGGGGAACTTGCCATGATCCAATATTACTAATTAATTCTAGGTAATATTTCTGCGTTGCTATTGAAATGCCCCATAATTCTACAAGCAAAGGAATTAAAAAAAAATCCACCAGCAAGTTTTCACCAAGCATCCTTTATCCTCCCATGTGCCAGGCACTTATGAAGCACTAGAGATACAAAAGAGGAATAAAACCATTTCTGAGTTTTGAAGCGACAATTGGAGACAAAGAGAGCAGCAAACATTCTCTCGTCCAGGTGTGTACCCACTGCGGTGGATGCCAAAGAAGGTAAAACTATTTGAGATAGGCTGGTAGGAAAAGCTTCCCAAGGGGTGATTTTTTGATCTGGGTCTTGAAAAAAGGAACAACTTACATAAAATTACATCATCATCATCATCATCATCATAATTATTGCTATTACTATTAATTATTTTGTGTGTATGTGTGGAAATCAGATGACAACTTGGAAGACACAGTTCTTCCTTTCTTCCATTTGGGTCCCAGTGGTTACACCCATGTTATCAGATTTGGTGGCAAGGGCCTTTACCCACTGGGCTATCTCTTAAGGCAGTTCACATTTTGATTAAGAATAAAAATATATGAAAGGAAGGATATAAAGTGTTTGGAGTGGCTGAGACACTGAGGAATGGACGGAATGTGGATTGTAGGGTGTGGTGGATGGCATCTCTATTTACAAATACTTGCTTCTCTTCCCTGTGACGTCAGGCTTGACCACGTGAACTGGAAGCTTTAATATCTGTGTACTCTATGCTCTCTATGCGATGTTTAGAAGAATGAGGATGCTGTTGGCCAGGGTTCAAGAGCAAACATGTGTGTACAAGTATAGACAGAGCTGACTTCTGCAGACATGTATAGCATGTAAAATAACCCTGCAGCTATGATCCAGGAGGATTTGTGGATGCTTTCCACAGCAGTAACCTCACCCAGACCGAAGTGGGCACTTCAAGCTCCTGACTTCCAGGCACACAGTGGGACTGCATGTCCCTGTACTCCTTAAGTCATAAGTCATATGACTCACACCAGCCACTAATCCAGGAATTCAATAATGTGCATCACGCCTGGAAAAAGCCCTTAACTCTGGCATGGATTCATGATGCTTGCTTTCCCCACTAAGGTGTTTAAGATGATTCTGGAAGTACGACTCAAGATAAAACCATCTCCCGACTAGTTAAATGCATTAAGCAGAGCCCTTCTGGCCCTAAGCATATACAATGAGCAAGAAATAAATTTCTCTATAAGCTACTGAGTTGTTTGGGACTATTTGTTATAGCAGTATAAATGCCCTTGACCTGACTCATTTAAAACATGATGTGGGATAACACAGTAAGACTAATAAACATAAAATCTAAACATTCATCTAGACTGGACAATAGCTAAGAACACAGGCTGAAACAATGGTGGTCTATCTGGTAAATATCACCTGTCAAAACTTAGGAGACAGACTGTGAACCTGTCAGAAGAATCCCCACAGCCCCCTGGGTGGGAGGCAGGATAGTGGTGGTAAGAGTGACTAAGCAGTATCTACCTCCAACCTCTCAGGTTCCACCATCAAGTCAACATTTGCTTCTACCAAATTTCATCAGGAAAACCAACTAGTTCATTGGGTTTCCTTATAACCCCTGCAGGGGGTTACAGGCAGGATTGGGGGTGATTCTAAAGCAGCTGGGTTGCAAGGTCTGCACCTATTATAGATGAAGCTTCCCCGTGGATGTGCAGACGAAGGCTCTTTCCTCAAATCTTACCCAGCCTATATAATCTATCCATACCCTGAGACCCGCCAAAGTCACATTCAATTAAGGCAGAGTTGCATACAAGTGTCAGAAATGAGTGGCTGTATACTGTGGTGAGGAGCCAGCGACACTCTCTAACCCTCCTTTAAAGTAGAGAATGTCAGCAGTTCACACACGCAACTGTGGTGATCTTTCCCAAGTAGGCACAACTGATCTGAAGACAACAGCACCCCACAATGGAACCTAATGAGAGAGAGAAAGCAAGAGATTGTAGCATCAGGTCAGGAATATTCCAAGGTGGCTACTGAAATGAGCTCAAGGTAGATGTGGCCAAATTATAAATGGGAACAAAAGAAAATAGAAAATCCAAAAATGGGGGGGGGGCTGGTGGTGAGTAGGTTCAGGTTGAATAAAAACAATACAAAGGAAAGGAAAAGAAAGGAAAGGAAAAAAGGGCCTGGAGAGGTCGACTTAAAGCAAGAATCATTTGGAGGTGGGGGTGGGGAGTAAGAACCTCTTGTTAAAATCTCAAGATACACAGAACAGATGGTGAACACTGTAATCCCAGTGCTTGAGAGGTTGAAGAAAGCTCAAGGCTATCTTGGGCTGTATAACAAGACCCTGTCTCAAATCAACCAAATCTAACCCTTGGGATACATTATGGCGGCACCTACTCCATTTACAAGCCTAAATCCAAGTCAAAAGCAAACAGGATGAGATGAGCAGAGAAAGAGGCAGAAGATTAAGACAGCAAAGAAACGGCAAAACTCAGAGATGGGACCAGAAAGAACAGTTGCCGTAGCTACTGGTACTTGGTGTACCTGGTATTGCACAAGAAATTATATTGTGTGGGGATTACAATCAGCCTACATTACTATCTTCAAGACTTAAACAATAGTCCCCTTACACTTATTAAAGCCCAAACAAGGCTTTTGTTAAGTCTTTGGAAGACTGAGAGCAAACCTAAAGGGGCACAGAAAGCAACCACCACGCCTTTGGGAGAGAGATCCTGAAAACACTCAAGGGTTTTCATCTACTGGGACCTCTGTTCCTTCCCTCCCCAAGCAGAGCCTCTGTTTCTGCCACATTATACACATTGAATGGGGTGCAGGGTAACTAGCTCTCCCTCAGAGGAAGACACACATCTGGACCTGATGTGGTCTCTATTCACTACCTCTCAAAGCCTAGATATGAACTTTATGCTGCAACTGAAGGGTGTTTTCAGCTGATTGCTCTGCAGAAGGAAAGAATGGAGGAAGGAGCCCTTTCAGACCCTCACTCTCAGGAATGACAAAGTGACTGCCTTTGGACAGTGCCATTTGGAAAACAAAAGGTGCCACTTCCAGGCTGACACACTGAGAGCCAGTCAGTATTTTGCTGAGTTCCCCCTTCAGTCAAAAGGAAGCAGGACATTAGACAGAGCTCCCTGAACAGCCACAGTGGGCAAGTAATTGAAGGAAGCAAGAAACTTTCACTGACTTCAGTCTCTAATGTTGGGGTCTTCTTTAGGGTAACCTAGCCCAACCCTTCCCAACAGAGCTTTTCCAGCAAGCTATAGCTAAGCTGGACTGTGAAAAAAATAAAAATAAATAAAATAAATAAAAACAAAACCTTTTCCCAGGCAAAGAGGAAGTTGATGATGGCTTCCAAGCAGCACAGCATTAACAAGAGCGGGATCTGTTTCACCTTGATGAAACTGCTTGTTGTTTCCTAGCCTAAGTGGAAAGTCGGCCTCTTCAGCCACAGGACGCAGGGGGTGCACAGACCCCTTGGGCAAAATATTCATAATTCCACAAGGTCCTAGGTCTGGGAGCTGCTCAATACAGGAACAAGAGAACAACTTCTATGCTATCGGCCCTGCTCTCCAAGCCAGTAACTAAGACTTTAAGGGAAAGTTAGCCAGAGCAGAGAAAATACAAAGGAATGTAACACAGACCTGAGATCACTTTCCAGCTGTCTGTTTGCCCCAAACAAGACAGACGCACGGACTTTCTGGGACCAAATCTCCTCCCATGTAAAGTCTAGGTAAAAATGTATGCCTCTCAAAATAACTGTGGGAAGAAAACAACATACTTAAACTGCAACTAGCAGATTGGTGTTTAATGGACAAAACTTACTTTTATTACTGTTATAAACCATGTAGAATAAGAGCTCCTAGGCAAAAAGGATTAGGGCTCAGAACAGAGGAACTGCTTCCCTTTGGGGAAGTAAATGGATCTAGACTTCACAGAAACCCTGCTCTACCCTGCCCCCACCAAGGTCAGCGCTCGCTCGGCTGGCTGCAGCCAGTTACCCTCTGCAGCCCGGAGTGAAAAAGAGCTGGCGGGTTTCCCACCGATACCAGCTGCTATTGGGTTCTGTACTCAGAAGGCAAAATATCTTAAGGCTCTAAGGGTACAGATCCTGAGCTGAGTTCTGAAGCACCAAAGTCCAAATTAGAACCTAGGAACTTAAGGTCCAACTTCAAACCTCAAATCCTAGGCTGAAGAGAGGCTTAGGGAAGAACCGGCTCCCGGTCCTTTCCTACCTCGCTTACGAAAATACACTGACTCCTGCCAAATCACAACCCACTATCCTCCAAATCACCCTACCCCCACCCCACCGAAGGCTCAGGGTAACATGGAAGCAGGTAGGGAAGAGAGCGCCAGTTCTTCACCTTCTAGTTTCAGAGTTAAGTCTAATGCCTGGCAGCCGGTGTAGTGGACCTCATCCGCTCTACTTCTAGATGAGACCAATAAAGCTCAGAGAAGTTCTGAGATTTGTACTTATGCCCTGGGAGAACCAAGCTCGCCGCCTCTTTAGTCCCAAGGGATAGAGGGTGGAGGGCGGATAGCAGAACCTTAGAAAAGAAACAACTTACATGTGTCTAGCGCTTCCTAGAGGCCGCACAGAATATGAATCCACCAGCGAGCGGGGAGGGGATTTTTCAGTCTGGTTTTACCAGGGACTCCTGCTTAAGTACCGTGACTTGGGGCGAGTCCGCAGATCTCGAGACTTGTTTTCCCAGAAGCAAATCAGGGAGGGAGGAAGGGCGGGTGTGAACTGAGTGTGCGCGGGGCCATGTGTGTAAGTGCTAGTTCAGGCAATCGCTGGGGTTTCCTGAGTTTCGAACCCTTATATGTTGCTTTCGACACCCTATGGACGCTGAGGTAGCATCTTTCGCACCTAGAGGGGGTGTCCCTCCGAGGCAAAGCCAGCCCCTCCCGGCACGTCCCTAGAGAATGAGGAGTTGTGCTGGGGACCCTGATGAGTCGGTTCCGAGCGCAGCAAATCTCTGGCTTCCAGGTACAGCAGCTCACAGCGGCGCAGATCCTTCTCCGAAACTAAACTTCCCTGCGTACTCGAGTGGGAGGGCCACTCTCAAGCCCGCTCAACTTCAACCCACTTTCCGCTCCCGCACCCGGGGCGAACTCAGCCATATTAACCCGCGTCGGTCTGTCTCCCGGAAGTGCGGGGGTGCGGAGCCAGCTTCAGTCGCCCAGATCATTCAGCTCTTGCACGAATGTGTGTGTGTGTGTGTGTGTGTGTGTGCGCGCGCGCGACTGTGTGCAACCTCCACTCACACCCAAGCCCTCCGCCCCAGGCCACTAGCGCGTCTCCCCACTTTCTGGATCCCAGCGTCTCGGTCCGGGTCCCCAGCCCTGAACTTGAGCCCGCCTCCGACAGACTCCGCAAGGGTCCAGCGGACCCAGCAGCCTCCGTCACTAGACAGCCAAACCAAGACGTCAGCCCACAATGCACCGGGCGGGCCGGGAAAGACGCGCCGGGGAGGGAACCCGGGAACACAAGCCGGAGCAGCGCGCGGGAGGGGGAGGGAGGAGGAGAAAGAAGGGCCCAACTGTAGGAGCGCAGCGGAGCATTACCTCATCCCGTGAGCCTTCGCGGGCCCGGAGAAGAATCTTCTAGGGTGAGGTCTCCATAGCGACGGGTGGGCCCGCCCCCCTGAGAGCGACGCAAGCCAATGGGAAGGCCTTGGGGTGACATCATGGGCTATTTTTAGGGGTTGACTGGTAGCAGATAAGTGTTGAGCTCAGGCTGGATAAGGACTCAGAGTTGCACTGAGTGTGGCAGAGACAGCCTGGCAGGAGAGCGCTCAGTCAGACAGACAGACGGACGGACTCGGCCAACCTGGTCGGCCGCGGACTTCGGGCTGTTCACCTGTTTGTCTTCATTTTCTCACCAACTGCCTGGATCCAGTGCCCGCGGCTGCTGCGCCGGTGTTTTGGGAGCACTTGGAGAGACCCTTCTCCCGCCTTCCCCGGAGAAGAAGCTCACAAGTCCCGGCGCTGCTGACAGCACCCAGAGCGGCTCCTGACCGCGCGAGGAAATAGGCGAGCGGCCACCAGCCAGCAACTTTCCTGACCCAGAGGACCGGGAACAAGTGGCCCGGAGAGAACTTTTGCAAACCTCTTCTGCGCCCAAGGCTGCCACCGAGACCAAAGGGAGAAGAGGAACCTATACTCATTCCACCTCGCACAGGCGGCTGAAGTTGGGCGAGCGCTAGCCGCGGCTGCCTAGCGTCCCCCTCCCCCTCACAGCGGAGGAGGGGACAGTTGTCGGAGGCCGGGCGGCGGAGCCCGATTTCGGGCTTCCACCAAGAATCCCGTGACGACTGGTCAGCGCCGCCGGAGAGCCGCTGTCGCTGGGGCTGGTCCGGGGGCTCCGAGGAACCGCTGCTCCCCGAGAGCGCTCCGTGAGTGACCGCGACTTTTCAAAGCTCGGCACCGCGCGGGAGCCAACCAACGTGAGTGCAAGCGGTGTCTTAACCCTGCGCTCCCTGGAGCGAGCTGGGGAGGAGGGCGCAGGGGCGAGCACTGCCGTCCGGAGCGCACGCTCTTAAACAAACTTTGTTACCGAAGCAGGGGTGCGCGGGTATCCCCCGCTTCCCGGCGCGCTGTTGCGGCCTCGAAACTTGTGCGCACAGCCCAGGCTAACCCCGCGTGAAGTGACCGACCGTTCTATGACTGCAAAGATGGAAACGACCTTCTACGACGATGCCCTCAACGCCTCGTTCCTGCAGTCCGAGAGCGGCGCCTACGGCTACAGTAACCCTAAGATCCTAAAGCAGAGCATGACCTTGAACCTGGCCGACCCGGTGGGCAATCTGAAGCCGCACCTCCGCGCCAAGAACTCGGACCTTCTCACGTCGCCCGACGTCGGGCTGCTCAAGTTGGCGTCGCCCGAACTGGAGCGCCTGATCATCCAGTCTAGCAATGGGCACATCACCACTACACCGACCCCCACTCAGTTCTTGTGCCCCAAGAACGTGACCGACGAGCAGGAGGGCTTCGCCGAGGGCTTCGTGCGCGCCCTGGCTGAACTCCATAGCCAGAACACGCTGCCCAGTGTCACCTCCGCGGCACAACCGGTCAGCGGGGCGGGCATGGTGGCTCCCGCGGTGGCCTCAGTAGCCGGCGCTGGCGGCGGCGGCTACAGCGCCAGCCTGCACAGCGAGCCTCCGGTCTACGCCAACCTCAGCAACTTCAACCCGGGTGCGCTGAGCAGCGGCGGTGGGGCGCCCTCCTATGGCGCGGCCGGGCTGGCCTTTCCCTCGCAGCCCCAGCAGCAGCAGCAGCCGCCCCAGCCGCCGCACCACTTGCCCCAACAGATCCCGGTGCAGCACCCGCGGCTGCAGGCCCTGAAGGAAGAGCCGCAGACGGTACCGGAGATGCCGGGAGAGACGCCGCCCCTGTCCCCCATCGACATGGAGTCTCAGGAGCGGATCAAGGCGGAGAGGAAGCGCATGAGGAACCGCATCGCTGCCTCCAAGTGCCGGAAAAGGAAGCTGGAGCGGATCGCCCGGCTAGAGGAAAAAGTGAAAACCTTGAAAGCGCAAAACTCCGAGCTGGCGTCCACAGCCAACATGCTCAGGGAACAGGTGGCACAGCTTAAACAGAAAGTCATGAACCACGTTAACAGTGGGTGCCAGCTCATGCTAACGCAGCAGTTGCAAACGTTTTGAGGACAGACTGTCAGGGCTGAGGGGCAATGGAGGAAAAAAATAACAGAAATAAACTTGAGAACTTGACTGGTTGCGACAGAGAAAAAAAAAGTGTCCGAGTACTGAAGCCAAGGGTACACAAGATGGACTGGGTTGCGACCTGACGGCGCCCCCAGTGTGCTGGAGTGGGAAGGACGTGGCGCGCCTGGCTTTGGCGTGGAGCCAGAAGAGCAGCAGCCTGTTGGCCGCCAGGCTTTTCGAAAGGGCTGTGCCCGCGCGACCAGAACGATGGACTTTTCGTTAACATTGACCAAGAACTGCATGGACCTAACATTCGATCTCATTCAGTATTAAGGGGGGTGGGGGGCTTACAAACGGCAATAGAGCCTGTAGATTGCTTCTGTAGTGCTCCGTAAGAACACGAAGCAGGGAGGGCTGGGAAGGGGAGGGAGGCTTGTGAGTGCCAGGCTAGACTGCAGAGGAACTCCCCTGGCCTGCCTCTCTCAACTGTGTATGTACATACATATTTTTTTTTTTATTTGATGAAAGCTGATTACTGTCAATAAACAGCTTCCTGCCTTTGTAAGTTATTCCATGTTTGTTTGTTTGGGTGTCCCACCCAGTGTTTGTAAATAAGAGATTTGAAGCATTCTGAGTTTACCATTTGTAATAAAGTATATAATTTTTTTATGTTTTGTTTCTGAAATTTTCCAGAGAGGATATTTAAGAAAATACAATAAACTATTGAAAAGTAGCCCCCAAGCTCTTCGCTGCATTATCATAGGTAATGACAGCCGAGTGTCCAGTAAGCTAGGGTGAGAGATATGTCCCCTGTCTGACTGTAGGAATAGATACCCTGCATGCTGCCATTAGCTCCTACTCTCCCCCAGCAACCCACATGTCCAGACTGTTGACCAGAAGATAATGTGGTGTTTCTTAAGGCTGGAAAAAGGGAGGGGGTGTTGCAAGGCGAGAGGCACAGCCCATTGGGAAAGTAGACAGTCAGTTGAGAGCTGTATCAAGTGGCATGCGCTGTGATCATTTATAATCATAATAAAGACTTGGTAATTAGATGTTTATTCTCAAAGCAGGGACCCATGGAAGTTTTTACAGAAGGTGTCTCCTTCCAACTTGGAATCTGGCAAGTCCTAGCAAAAGATGACCTTTGCTTGTGCATATTTATAACAGCATTCGTATTGCAATAAATGTATTCAAATAATGCTTTTTAAAATCTTCAATTCCTTTTCCGTTGCTAATCTTTGCTTCCTAAGCCATATACTGAGAGTTTACCCAGGTCTCTGGGGTTAGTGTTATTGCGTTCTGCACTTAGCCACGTAGAAGCAAAGCATTTGGGAAGAGTCAAAGGCGAAGCTGGGGTGAACTCTTCTCCCAAGCCTCCCCTCCCCATCCCCACCTCTCCCTACTACCAAGGACCTGACCAGTAGTAAGTCCATATTTATTTCTTAATTTGTTTCAAAATAATCAATCTGGTTTAATTATTGAGGTAGTCTGGGAAGATCCTATTATAAATAATATGGGGCAGAGTCACAAGAGAAATGGGCCCAACACTGATTATATAATACATCTGTAATTCAAGCCTCAGCTCCAGGGAGACTGAGAACTTGAACTGTGTCTACAGATACAGCTGAGGTTATCAACAAGTTTGTATTCAGCAAGGGAATAATTTTTGCCTGGTCCCTTCTCATCCCCATGAGTTGCTGTGATTAGCAGGCAGCAACAGCAATCTGATATCCAGAAACACTTCACAAACCACTAATTGAAGCCTGGCTGTTAACTCATTAGCACTGCTCCAATGCTCAACAGGTCTAGGATTGCCTGTGGTGGTAAATCCAAACACAGTTCCTCAGGAGTACATCTAGGTCTGCAGGGGCCTGGACAGGTTTGTGGGTTATCAGACATTCGCCCCCGTAATAATACTCGTTGAACAAAAAGTTACTGAGAGCCGAGAGAGACACTTTATCAAACAGTGAATTTGCTGATGACAGCAGCCTGGAAGGTGAGTTGGTTTTGACTATGTGTAGGAATGGCGGAGGGACAATAAAGCACTTTAGGGTGGGGCTCTGTGGAAGTTAAGTGCAAAGTAGAAAAGGCACACAGGCTGGGGAATCATAACCTGCATTGCTAGACTAAGCCTCAGCAACAGCACAATGACCAAATGCCACAGCACTTCCCAGTTGGCTAGAAAGAAAAGGAAAAAAGGAGTTCAAAGGTTCTCCAGCTTCTCCCCACACGTGTTTCTTTCAACTAGTATTTTGAATTATGTTCCTGGAATTCTAACTGTTCCAACCTAAAAGGGCAGAAAAAAATAATGGCAAAAGAGGAAATTAAATAATGGTAAACTTTAAAAACAGAAAATCAGCTAATTACTGTAGACACAATGACTAATTCTATTGTGGACTTTCAGTGTGTTATACTTAAGTAGCACTTAGGATGAAGCCAGTGGCATATAAAGTCATCAGTCCTGTCTTAGTTATGTATATAAGTATGTGTACATATGTATAATTAATTCATAGACTATTAACTCTCCATTAGGACAGAGATTTTACACAATCAATAGAAATGCCCACGTGGAAATATTGTTATCTTTTCTCTTACTTCCCACGAGCTCAGTGATAAAGACGACCTGAATCAGATGAAGCAGGTTCATCAGAGGCATCTTCGTATGAATCTAGGTCTCCGGCCTGTTAAAGTTCCAAGCTTCTGCTAGTATCATTCCATTCTTCCCTCTGGCCAGACTCTCATTCTGGTTCAAATGATCGTTCTCACCTGTTCTCAGAGTTTGATTGCTGTCCTAGTCTGAATTCACGCTTTGATTTCTTTCAGCAATGGATTACAACCTGCAAGTGTGAGCCAAAATAAATCCTTTCCCTCCCTAAGTTGGTTATGGCTGGAACGCTTTATCACAACAACAGAAGTGTAACTAGAACACGTGGCTTGAGTGGTACCTTCTCTGTGAAGCTTTCCTAGGTGGTTTCATGTTCATGTGGAATGAATAATCCCACTTGGAGCATCATCACACTTACCAAAGTGTGAAAATGTGGACATCTGTGAATGTTTGTGTGCTACGGATAACACTCTATCCTGTCAATCAGAGGGTCCTTGAATTCCTACTACAATAACCAAGAATACATAGTAGATGTTCATAAAACAATATTTTGATAACTGAGTAAACATGTGAACTTAAACTCTTCTTTCAACCTGATGCTAGATCTTGATTTCTTCTAGTGGATTATAGTTCACCCATGCCCTAGTGTATGATAGAAGGTGGATCAAAGATAGCCCCAGAAGGGTAAACCTAGGCTACAACAAAGTTCTTAGGTCCACCTCTCAATTAGTGTTCCTTAAAGAATTATGCTGTTAGATTAGTATGTCTCCAGCCACACAGAGTATCCCTTCCTACTTTCACTAATGCAAGTGGCCATCTTATAGAAAATGAATCTACCTGAAACGTCAGGCTTGGCAGTAGAGGTGGAGAAGGATCAGAAAGTAGTTGCAAATGTAACTTTACTAGAAGCAACTAAGTTCATCGGTAGTGACAGAGAGACTTTCTACAGTTAGAATGCATTGCTGGGGTCTAGAAGTCAATATTCGGTATTTGCTTGCTGAAACAGGAATCACCCTAATCAACCCATGTGTCCTTTGTCACTTGGAAAGAAGTGTACTGACTGAACAGAGAAAAAGACTACCATGTTTTCCAAGCCACCCCACCCCTCACCCCCATCACACACTCTTTAGTGAATCACTAGTACTCTGAAGAACAGGAAGCTTAAAAGATGAGAATGGTACAGAAGTAAAAGAAGTGTTTATCTTCAGAAAACAGATTCATTTATGCAGTTATCTGAGGAGACCAAAACCTTGAGTTCTGTCTTCAGACACAACTGATCTTATCAACAGGTTTGTATTCAACAAGGGAATAATTTTTGCCTGGTCCCTTCTCATCCCCATGAGTTGCTGTGATTAGCAGGCAGCAACAGCAATCTGATATCCAGAAACACTTCACAAACCACTAATTGAAGCCTGGCTGTTAACTCATTAGCACTGCTCCAATGCTCAACAGGTCTAGGATTGCCTGTGGTGGTAAATCCAAACACAGTTCCTCAGGAGTACATCTAGGTCTGCAGGGGCCTCTCAGAGGCCTTTCAGACAGTCTGTATAAGGCAGGTTCTTGGCCTGGGCCTCTTTAAGGCCCTATCAGGTTATGGGGAGATGAATGCTTAGTAGGTTATCATCCTTACTCTCAAGGAACTCACTGTGGAGAAAGGGCACAGGAGAAAAAACAGGCTATTCTAGTGGTGTAAGGCACATGGTAGAAGCAAGCAATGCCAAGTGGAAGGAAGAAGAAGCTATTATAAAGAAATATTTCGGGCGTGATTCCGTCCTGAGCTTCTCTCCTGTGGAACGGGAGGCAGTTGTTTTCCGTCCGGCTTCTCCTACACCGAAGTGCGCCCCTCCACCTCATGGAAGACTCGATGGATATGGACATGAGCCCTCTTAGGTCTCAGAACTACCTTTTCGGTTGTGAACTAAAGGCTGACAAAGACTATCACTCTAAGGTGGATAATGATGAAAATAAGTTATCGTCAAGAACGGTCAGTTTAGGGGCGGAGCAAAGATGAATTACACATCGTAGAGGCAGAAGCGATGAACTATGAAGGCAGTCCAATTAAAGTAACACTGGCAACTTAAATAATGTCTGTACAACCAACAGTTTCCCTTGGGGGCTTCGAAATTACACCACCTGTGGTCTTAAGGTTGAAGTGTGGTTCAGGGCCTGAGCACATTAGCGGACAGCACCCAGTAGCTGTAGAGGAAGATGCAGAGTCAGAAGATGAAGATGAAGAGAATGTAAAACTCTTAAGCACGTCTGGAAAGAGATCTGCTCCTGGAGGTGGTAACAAGGTCCCACAGAAAAAAATAAAACTTGATGAAGATGATGAGGATGATGATGAAGATGATAATGATGATGATTTTGATGAAGAGGAAACTGAAGAAAAGGTTCCAGTGAAGAAACCTGTACGAGATACCCCAGGCAAAAATACACAAAAATCAAACCAAAATGGAAAAGACTTAAAACCATCAACACCAAGACCAAAGGGTCAAGAGTCCTTCAAAAAACAGGGAAAAAAACTCCTAAAACACCAAAAGGACCTAGTTCTGTAGAAGAACTACTGGTAAATTAAGCCCAAAGATGAGGAAAGAGAAAAAGGAGAAATAAATATAGTACCATCAACAACCCAGACTGAAGTCTTCTACTTTAATCGCAATCCCCTTTCCTGATTGACCATCCATTTCCCACTTGCAGGCTGGAAGCAAACACGTTTTCCTAAAGCATTTTTCTTGTGATGCAGAAAACTTTACTGCTTTTCTACCACTTGTACACATGCCTCATCTTTTTTATTTTAACCTTTGTAACCTTAGCTATTCAATAAATTTTTGAATGAACCAATAAAAAAAGAAAGAAAGAAAGATTTCACAGAAGTGATATTTGAACCAACCCAGGCAGAGACATGTAGATTTGAAATGTGAAAGTACCACGTGATTGACGGCATGGGATCTTTTTGAAGAGCTTGGAAAGCAAAGGGTGCAATGAAAAGAAGGGGGTGAAATGGGAGTGAGGTAAGGGTCAGCTTATGCAGGGGGCCTTTAGTCTGCCCTTTGTTTTGAATAATGGAAAACTGTCGAGTGATTTGTAGATGATCGGGGATATAGTCCACTCTGGAGATATTTCTACTGCAGTGGCACATGAGTGGGAAAGGGGCTTGGTAAAGGCAATAAGAAAAGGGTTTCATTTAGAGTGTCTGTGCTGTTTAAAGGAGCCCTAGGGATGGGGGGGAATGGAAAGCAGATGCCTTAGCCCAAGCTACATCACACAGCTCTCTTGTTCTTCCGTCACCTGACAGATTAAACCTAAAAGGTGCTGTGGAGAGGATGAAGGATCGTTATCACTGTTGTTCTTCCCCACTTGTTTTCCTCTCTGACCTCTTGAAGAAAAGCCACATCGCAAAATGCTCAGATATACAGCAAAGAAATGGAGTTTCAATGCCTAGGCCAGGCCACTAGGGTGAGAACTCAGTGGATCCTCAAAGCAGCAGGGCACAGTGTGACTTTGTCTAGACACCCAGAACTGACCAGAACTATGCAAACTCTTTGCAGTATTAGCAAAGAGGCCAAACATTTTATTAATGTCCCGGGAATCAAATGCCTTACGTTCACGCAACACTTATTTTTCCCCCAACAAGTAATTTGCATGTCTTTTCTATGAAAGGCACCGAGGCCGAATCATGGAGTCTATGATCCAGTAAGAGACTGCACAGTGTGGAAAACAGGCAAGTAAATACTTGGCTGCGCATGGACCAATTCGCTGAAGAACTGGGCATTAGTAACTAGAAAGAGAGTCCAACCTGGGTGAGGAGCAAAGAAAGCCTCCATGGGAGAAGTGACCATGGTAAAGATGCTTAGGTGGCTTAGAGATGGGCAGGTGGGGGACAGGTAGGTAGAGTTAGGGAATGCCAAAGACAGGTCATCTGGAGAGAAAGCTATCGAGGCATGCTGTGAGGTTACCCAGAGCCTAGGTCACTGCAGTGAAGTGAGCAGCAAGGCGAATGGAAAACAACAATATTTACAGTCAGTAATCCTCAACACTTCCATCTCAATATGCTCTCCCCACTTTTCAGGGTGCTAATAGTAGTTATACTTCATGTGACTAGATTCTAAAGCTCCCAGTGAACCCCAAGTGCTGCTTTTGAGGCCATCTGTCCAATCAAGAGGTGCCATGATTCTATTGTAAGGGCATCAACAACCCCAGCCTTTCCCTGTTTTGTTCCAGGAATCAGATGTCAGTGACCTTGAATCTTTCTCTGAGTACACACGCTGACTTGTATATGTAGGACCCCGAGGAGCTGAATAAGTCATCAGAAGGCTCTTTGATGTGTGTAGCATTTGAGCAAAGGTAATCAGATAGTCTCCTGAGAGATTCTGCCCATGTCAGCAGTGTCTAATGAACTTTTCTTGCCCTTCTGCAAACCCTCCCTTCCTGGAGGGAACCAAATGTTCAGTGCTGAGAAGCCCTGGTGGTTTCTTGCTATGTAAACTTCCTTCATGTATGCACAGTAAAATCTTTCCCTGAGAGCTGACTCATTGTTGCTTCAGAAAATTGGGTTATCAGATCATTGATTGAGTTACCGCCTTCAGAGGCTGCTTACGAGACACCTGGATAGAATTTGGATATTTCTCAAATCTCAGAACTGTCTGTCTATCAGCTCCTACGGATGGCTAATCTCCTCCAGGGTGTATTAATTCACTTTAGAAAGAACTTTGTCTGACCTTATCTCAAATCTTGCATGAAAGTGGACAGGCAACTGGGCTGTGACATAATTAAACTTTATACTAGTTAGGCTGCTTATGGGGGCCAGGACAGAAGACAAAATTTAAATTAGGTACCAAATATGAATCAGGTCCAGGGATGGGACACACAGTAGCTTCATAACTCCATGGCCTAACTATCTCTGGTTGCTTTATTTTACTGTTCTCAGTGTACCAAAGACGTTCCTTGAATAGAGTCAATTTCCCTGTGGCATTTCTTAGCCTCATAAGTAAACACAACCATTACCAACAACACATGATCTTTACTTTCATCTTTCTACTCTCTGTAGCCCTTTTCTACCCCCAGAGAATTTTCTCTCAGGTCCCATTGGCCAGAAGCAAATCAGGTGTCTAAAAACTCACACCAGACAAACGAATTAGCCCTTGCCCAACCTATCACCTTGACCTAAGTAAAAAGCCTTTGGCATTGTGTTAGCCATTATTCAATTCAAGCCATGGTGATATGTGTTATCTGAGTAGATCCTTAACGGTGCATAATACAAGAATCAACATGTTCTTTCTTCCAGTGTTTTAGCAGCTGTAAAAGCACAGAAATGGACTAACAATCAACATAGATGCCTAAATTTGATATTGACATTGATTAGAGTCCCACATCCCCTTGAATGAACTTATGATATATATTTATTAATTGCACAAACAAGACAAAAGTACTTATTGGTTTTAAATACTGAGATTTGAAGGCTGCTTGTACAGTAGCATTACTGAACCTATTCGAAACCCATCGAGAACCAACCTTCTAATGCAGTAATCTCCAGTAGGCATGAAAAGTATCTGTCATGGTATTTTATAATAAAAACTGATATCTATTTTACAAGTTCCTGCTTAGAAGCTAGGACTTACCAGGAGGACACTAGGTTTTTATTTTTTGCATGAGAAAATGAAGGTTTGCAACCTGCTCAATTTTATCAAAAAATTGTAGGCATAAACTAGAGCTGACTCTAAGTTGACTCCAAAGAGCTGACTTTGTCCCCATGTGACCTTGCCCTGGAGTACTCTTGCCATGTAAATGCCTACCTCTTTTGACTTCGTGACTTCTCTGTTACACGGGTACTTTGTCATTCTATTTTATATATAAAAATATTCAAGTTCAAAGAAAAACAAACAAACTTGCTGAGCTTCACAGAGCTGGGCAGACATTAGAATCCCTGTCCCTCTATGGCCCCTTACTATTCTGCTGGGTACACAAAGAAGTCAAGCACAGTGAGGTAGAGGAGAGAACTGAGGTAGAGCCAGCACCCACTGGATGAGATCTGACCTCTGTGCTTGTGGCTGGCAAGTATGGAGCGTGTTCTTTAATCGTGCCAAGTCCCAATTCCTTCTTTTGTAAAAGGGAAACCAACCATAGCTTCCACAAAAGGTTGTTGGAAGGGTCATTTATAGAAAACACCTGTCTACAGCAGGCAAGTGACCATTAGCCATTTTTCACTGTGGACTTGTTAACTTGGGAAGAGAGAAACACACACACACACACACACACACACACACACACACACACACACACACACACCACGATAGCTGAGTTGAAACCATTTCCTATTAGAATCCAATGAGGTCTCCAAGGGCCTGTGTCTTGGGCGTACAAGGGCTGGCAGGTCCTCTCTGCAGGCTGGAAAAAAGTTTTGTTTTGCCAGCTGTACTCAAAGGGGAATATTCTCCGGGCATAGCATTGTGAACCTGTTTGGTTTGGCTCACAGGCATGTCAGCACATTTAGGAAGTGAAGTCAGAAAGAGGCAGGGTTTCAAACATAACTGGCTGCATGTATACAAACGCCCAAAAAATAAAATGTCAAGCCCAAGCAGGGTGCCTATCAGCCTAGGTTGCCCTCTCTGCTCCCAACAGCACCCCTCCATATTATCAGAGAAGCCTCTGAGAAGAGCTGAATCTCTTAAAAGAAAGAATTACCAGCACCCAGGCAAGGGTTTACACAGCATGTTGTCTAGGATGACACAATGGCCATCACAGCCAGCCCACTGACTCCAGAAGAATGACTAACTTTAAGTGAGCTTATTTGATGGAGGGATTTGTGTTTCTTCCTTGGACTTTGGAAGTCAAAGTGTAGAGGTAGAGAGGATGGAGAGAATGGATTAGCAGAGCTAGTTAGAAAGGAATGATAGGGCTGAAGACATGGAATTCTGAGAAAGGGACATGATGCCATTATACACCTAACTAAGACCCATGCCTCGAGAACACTGCAGAGATGGAGCTGCATTTTAATACAAAACACTAGCTGGGAGTGGGAAAACATTTAGCTTCTATGAGCGTCAGTGGCTTTATTTATAAAATGAAGTTAATAATATCTGTTTTCTTGGATTTTTGTAAGAATTCAGAAAGTTAACACATGGGAAGGTCGAACACAACACTGGCAAAGCGTAGGCACAGCCATTAGAGCTTTCTGACTGCATGTGACAGAAAATGTAGTTTCCACAGAGGAATGTCACTGAAAAGCCACTGGTGGAGGTGGCTGTGCATCTGGCTATCTACAGGGCTCAAATGGTACCGTCAGGCATTTTTAGTGTTTTTTGGTCCTGTACTTGCTATGGGAATGATCAGCTTCATCCTCATCTCCAGGTGGCAATGCCCCACAGTCCAGCTTTCTGTCCACATAAATGAAGTAGATACAACATTTCCTCACGTGCTCCCTAGATTGTGTTTTATTGATCTCACATCCATTTGGGTTCGAGGTTTACCAGTTGCCTTAAATATAGATTATCCACTCACCTCTGACACCAAGATACTGAATTTCTGAAAGATACTTGGCCATGTAGGGTGGTTGGAAGAGATCTTCAAAGAATAGATAAGATTTAGGAGGGAAAGATAGGGAATTTATTTGGACAGTCAAACAGAAAATACTTAATACTTGAGCCTATTTTTTGGCGATTGTTGTATTTATTATTAGCAAAGATTTGCAGATAAAGGGGCCACTCTCCATCTAATTCTGGAGTCAAAACTCACTATCTTCTATCTGGTCTCTTTTAATTAGTAGCTCATTCTTCTTGGATGGCAAATACCCAGGAGAGTTGTATTGAATGATATAACATGCATAAAATTTTCAGTAAAGAGAGTTGAATTTGTTTTTTGTGATGGTTACTCTTAATTGTCACCTTAGCACAATCCAGAAACACCTGGGAAGAGAGGGACTGTCAGATCAGGGTAGCCTGTGGATTGGTCTATGGAACATCTTCCTGATCACGTTCATTGAAATGGGAAGACAAGACTACTTTGGATTACACCATTCCCTAGGAAGGAGGGCTCTGAATTGTACAAGTTAACACTAGTGCTCATATATTAATTCTTCACTTTGTGCTTTGAATTATGGATACAGTGTGAGTAGCTGCTCCACGTACCTGCTGCTAGGCTCCTCACTGTGACAGATGGATGGAATTCTCTCTTAAGTTGCTTTTGAACAATTTATTTTATCTCAGCAGTGGGGAATGAAGGTAGGAGAGCTGCCAATATGATTTTTACTATTAAAAGTAGATCAATTTGGACAAACTAAGGCAAAGTGTTGGATGTTCTTTGAGCAATAATTTGAAAATTCCTCCCTGGTTTTTCTCATAGCATCAGTATCAATGTCTCCTCAGAAGTTCTACAGTCTGATGACTAAAGTAGTAAAGGCAGAGGAGAGAGTGAAACAAACTGTTATTATGACTGAATTATGAGGAGAAACTAAAGGTGAGTGTTAGCAGTAGCAAGGAGATTCATACAGTTGGGACTTAAGACCTCTCTCAGGAGAAGGTTCTGCACACAGGGCAGGGATTCCAAGCCCAATATTCCATGACCAAATTTTCCCCTCCTGAAAATGAATCAAAGCCCATGACACCCAGAATCTAGGATATGGGACAAGTACCTGAAAACTCCTAGTAACAAAAACTGGCTTAGTGAATGGTAGGTCCCAGTGTTACAGCTTTGAAAACTCTGCAGACTGATCTCTATTATGTGTACTGAGACAAGTCTGGGCTAAAATAGGGTGAGTAATTTGTGTCACAAATAGCCTTACCATCTTTCCATGTTAGGCTACAGTGATAGCTAATCTTTATTGTCAACTTAACGACATTTGAAACATCTAGAAGATACACCTCTGGGTATGTCTTTTGAAGGTGTTCACGTGAGGGAAAGGAAAGATCCACCATAAATGTTAACTGCACTATCTTCTGGGTTGAAGTCTCAAGATGATGAGGAAAAAGAATAAAGCCATATGAGAACATCTCTTTGTTGCCCAACTATGAACACAATGTGACCAAGCAACTCATACTACAGCCATCATGCCTACTTACCCAATAATACATTATGTCCCCTCAGATTATAAACCAAAGTCAACTATTATCCTTTTATGCTCCTCAGTATTAAGTATTTGGCCACAGCAATGAGAGAAGATAAGTAGACATTAATATGGGATTGATTTTCCACCATGCTTACAAAAGATGGCATTCATGCTACTCCTTCATCCCATGCTTATTAAATATCTCTTCTTCTACAAGCAAGAAATAAGCCCTAGAGAAGAGAAAGCAAAAAAGGAGAGGCAGAGAGACAGAGACAGAGAGACAGAGACAGAGACAGAGAGACAGAGACAGAGAAACAGAGAGAGACAGCGAGAGACAGAGACAGGGAGAGACAGACAGAGAGACAGAGACAATGAGAGACAGACAGACAGACAGACAGACAGACAGAGACAGATCTCAAAAATTAATGGTATTTGGCATGTTGATTGCTATCATGGCAGTGAGTGTGGTGGAAAGAAAGAACAAATGCCTGTACAATAGAGTTCATTAACTTCTCCCTTGCAGTAGAAGGTACTTAGGCTTGCATCTTAAAGGAATGAATAAAAGTTGGCCATCAAAATGGGATGCTGTTGTTTTAGTGAGAGGCAGCATTAGAGACTAAGGCAGATATGATTCACAGTACCTATCAGTCAAACCTCCACTATTTTCAAACCAAGAAGTTGAAGTTCAGTTTGTTTATTGTCAAATAAATAAAAAGAGCTACTAAACAGATGTGACTCACTGGCTCTGTGGAGCTTAGCCCTTTGTTAAGGACAGCAGGGCAAGCACTGCGGCCACAGACGTAGTGAAAGCACTACCGGAGCTTTGGGGGACAGGGCAGTGAATGAATTCACTCAGCCTAGTCACTACAAAAGGCTTCCCCTGGAAGTGACTTTTCAGCTGATACCTGAATGAGTTAGGGGTGTCAAGGCATGCGCCCATCTTCTGCCAGGATAAGTGTTGGAATTAGCAAGAAAAATCAGAGTTGGGACTCAAGAGTTTCCTCAGGGGAAGTCTCCACATACAGGACAGGGACTCAAGAGCTCAGCATAATACTCCATGACCAAATTTAGTGCCCAAACCCCCAAGTCTTCAACCACCTCAGAAGTTAAATAGCAGTTAACAAAGAACAGTTTCTTCCTGAAGGTCACACTACTTCATATCAACGTAGTAGTGTGAGTCTCTGGCTCCGAGGAACCACTGTTTCTTCTGCAGCTCTTGTGACAGGGCTGTGTTTTTATTTCCTCGGGTAGGCCTTATAGATTCTGTCCCAGATAAGGGAGCCGAGGCAGTGTGATTATAGGAAAGTCCCGGGACTCAGAGGGACAGAAACAGGATTTTAACGGAAGAGCCAGCTCTTGGTCACTTCATGAAGCTATCTCTGCAGATGTCATGGTCATATTTTTCTTGTTGATGTGACAGATACCTGACAGCAATAACCTAATGGAGATGTTACTTTGGTTCATGGTTCACCATGGTTTCTCATCATGGCTGCAACATTCACATCTTAGCAGATCAGGAAGCAGAGGATCCAGCTTCTAAAGCCCCAACTACAGTGTGATAGTTCTACATGTCCACTCCCCACAACCGAGATCATAGGCGGAAGAGAACCGTAATAAACGGATTGCCTAGATCAGGTTGGGCCTGTTAGCACTTCTGTGGGGTGTTCTTTTGACTGTTAGTTGGTAGGGAGACTCACCCCAGTGTGGATCTTCACACCATTTTTCTATACATGGAGTCTCGAGGTAGAGAAGACAGGAAAGGCGGGGGAGAGAAAGCAAGCATGGATCCTCGACTGTGGATGTGACGTTACTTAGCAGCTTGAGTTTCTGCCTTAACTCAGTCCCACTCAGTGATGGATAAGCCAAATAGACCTTTCTTTCCTGCAGTGTTTATCAGAGTGTTTTATTACAACAGCAGAAAGGAAAACAGGATGTCCATGGATCTGCCTCTGCTTGTAGGCCTCCTGGCCCAAAGGTCCTATAACAGCACTACTAGTTGGCAACGAGACTGTGGAAGACATTTCATATTCAAACTGCAATAAGACTAAGAGCACTGGAAATGCTGTGCGATTCCAATAGCCCAGCAACTGCACACCCCTGAGTAGCACCTGTGACGTAGTGGGCTTACAGTGAGTGCCAAGTCCTTCTCCTTAGTACAGATGGAGAACTGGAAAACCCTCCTATCTTTTGCTGGGTTTTATGCCCTGTTGTTTGAGGTTCCATTTCAGATGAAAACATCAACAATAAACCACAACTTGATGGGTCTCTGAATTTCAAACAGATTTGATAGAAACCTAGAAAGAATTGGATGGTCTCTCTAATATATCACACATTGCAGTTAGCACTCCTCCAAGCAGCCTGGCTGCATTCTGTAAGGAGAACAGATCGTATTTGTGGGTGAGATGGGGAGTGTGGCTTCCTATTTCAATTTGCTCTAGGGTCTTGGATTCATGTCCTGCTTTTGACCTGGTAATCAAATGTAGTTTGTTTCCTGCCCACTGACTCTTAGAAGTAGTTTCTTCTCTAAGAACCAGGACAAACTAGAAGCACCCTTTGAAGATGTCCTGAGTCTTAGCGGGGATTTAATGCTCACTGTGAAATCACAGTAACAGACTCAAAACTTAATGTGTTTCCTTACATCATAAGTCGTCTAGACCTTCTGTTTGCTCAGGTATGCTGTGGTTTGCCATGTTCCCTAATGTTAATACAAAAACAAAATCCATGTTTTAGTTGAGAGAACTAAAGAAGGGAAGTCACAGTTGTTGGAATGGAAAAAGTAATAGAGACCAAAGACTTGTTTCTTTAAAGTGAGATTGTTAGATTTACTGTGTGCTCATTCATTACCATCTGGTTATCCCATGGACTAGAAGTACAAATCAAATGAAGTAAAAGTGGTTATCCAACATATTAAGTAAATACATCACAACTCTTCTCCACAGGACCCTTGGATGAAAACCAATGCCGGTCGATGGTGCCAGAGTGCAGACTTGGTGCTCCCTGTTTTCCCCACCCATTACCCTCAGTTAAAGATTAGAAGACCTAGCCAACAAATTCCACTGGATCATAAGTTTAGGTGTTGTCACCCTTGGAGGACCAAGTATAAACATTTTTTAACAGTCTGGTGAAGAGCATACATTGGAAATGTCCTTGTTCCACCAGCCAGTGGTCAGAAAGTCAGGCCAGAGTCTATTTATAAAATAATTCCTATTTTAGGAATGAAGAATGAGACTCATCAGATAGAGAGGCCTTGAGACCCAAGAATTCAAACAGCTCAGGGAAAGGACTGGGCCCAGCACACATGTCTAATAATGAGATGCAAGAAACTTGCTTTGTTGGGATGATGACTGGGGTACTCTTGTGGTATGCTGGGGGAAAGTTGGAAGAACTGTATTACAAATCTAGGTATGAGGCTCTAGGCAGGTCTTTTTCCTTTGCTTACTAGTAATCTAGTCATCCACCCCACAGATGAACAATTGTAATGGATGGAAAGGAGGCAGATGTATGGAAAAGGCTCCAACGTTCAGAATTCTGCAACTTTCCCAATCATATTGCTGCAGACCATTCATATGGAAACCAGGATCATCTATATGCACATACACACAACACCAATTCTCCTTGTGCTTATCTTAATATATATATATATATATAAACATTCAATGCACATATATATATACATATTCATATATATATATATATATATAATATACATCAATTATATACAGACCCAATTCATCTGCCATAAAGACTAAGGGATAGGGAAAGACACACAGATATTCAATGAACACCAATTGTCACCATAGGGGATAAGGTGTCAACTAGGATCAGGTTGCTCTGCACATAAATATGGCAGCCAAACAGTAATTGCCTTGAAGAATTAGAGATTTATTTCCCCTTTGTAAACGGAATCCGGAGACAATAGAAGACTCGCTTAGGGGCCAGGGTTTAACTGCGATTTGCATTTTAGGAACTAGAATCCCAAAGAAATGATGGGAGAAATGTAGTTATTTCTCAAGGTTAGGGTTATTGATATGCTTTGTTATGTGCTTTGAAGGGCTTCCAAACTAAGTTTTCTTTTGCTTCTATCTAGGCTCTCAGGAACAGACAAAGGATGAGGAGACCTCATGGTTGAAGAAGGAAATGTAAGTGAGAAATGGGGTCTGATCACCAGATGCTTAGCAATGTCTTTGCAGGAATCTTCAAAGCCCCACCACAAGGTCAATTTTTTTGGTTCCCAGTTTATAGAGGTAGGACAGTGAAGTTTGAAGATATTAAGTACTTTCCCAAGATCCCACACCAAAGAAAGGTAAGACAAGGTTCCAGTGCAGATGAAGTGTATTCCTGAGCCTTTCAGGTGTGCTCTCCTGTCTGTAAACATGTTAGAGAAAAGATCAGGGTGGTGAAGGGGCCAAGAAACCAAGCATCTAGGCCCAGGATGGAGACCCAGAGACAAGTCTTCCATTGCTCTAGATCTCTGTGCTCTTACCCATGATATAACGGTGTAGATTTAAATTTTTCTAAGGACATTTCTGCTCTTTGACACTTTGGGTTTCTGTGTCTACTTTCATCAAAGGCATGCAACAAAAGAATCAAATAACAGGAAGGGTGAGCCACCGGCAGGATCTTTTTTGGGGTCAGGCATCCCGGAAAGGCCAGAGACAGTACTGCAGGGTAAACAAACTGAGGTCACTGTTCACAGTGCCCTTACAGTTTTCCACCACCTTGTGCAGACCCTGACTTTACCATCCAGGGACTCTGACCCTGGCTGTCACAGTATTAATCTCCCGCTACCCCTTACCTGTAAAGTGCCTGATATCTGCAATTCTGGCTGCTGTCTAGCCTCAGAGATCCCCCCCTTTTGGCACAGTAGTAGAAGGTGTTCCACCAGCATAAATAGAAATGGACTCAAACTGGAATGCATGACTTGGCAGGAAGAGCATGGGTCAGTTCTCCAGCTCCACTTTTGCCTGTAGCCAAATGTTTCTATGTAGTTCACAACTCACACACATCTTTGTGTCGTGGAATGAGGCTGAGTGGTAATTCATGTTAATGAGTGGTACTTCATTCATCTATCCATCTAACCATTCATTTATCTATCTATCCATACATACATACATACATACATACATACATACATACATACATACATTTATTCATGTATCCATCTATGCATTCACCAATTCATTTCTCCATCCATCTATCCAATTAGCTATATTCAATGGTACCTACAAGATATATCTGATCCTTTTCTTTTCACTTCTGGTTCAACATCTCATACCATTGACTTAGCTTCTTTTCCTCTCCCAGATGAACCTTACATCATCCCCAGCAAAGGATTCTCATCTTCCTCTGAACTACAACACCAGCTTTCTAAATGGCCTCTGTCATTTATTTTTGTCCTGCAATGTGTGTTCCCATTTCTCTATACAGAAGATATATAAACTAAGCCAGGGAAAGCTAGAAAATTAGAGAGTCTCTTCACAGTATATGTTTGATCACAGTCCTTTCCTTCTTTATGTCTTGGTGGCTTCTTGTGACTCCTAAACTAAAGATCTCCTCATGAGCCCCTGCTGCTCCCCAAACTTCATCTCATATAACCATTTTTCTACTGGCCTTTTTCTAGTTTTTCTGAGGAATACCCTAAGCATGTATATTCCACTGATAGCACTGGCCCTCTGCGGATTCCTGGACCCACCTAGGAGAACACTAAATGCCAGGCATCAGGATTTAGTAGCATCTTCTCCGATCCCCTAGAAGTGGTCATCACCCTTGTAAGTCTTTAGTACCATCAGAGTAATGTTGGCATGGGCACCTTTGAAATAATTGGCACTGTTCCCGCCATTTAGAATATAAGTTGCAAGCCATGGTACCTGGGCTCATCACTGGTTTTCTGACTTTTACCACAGTATCTGACACATTATCTATGCTCGAGAAACTTAATCTGGACGAATGCAGGGTTGTCTGTCTTGGACAAATTAAGATCTAGTTAATGTTCCTACTTGAAAATCCCTTAAATGACCTGTAAGTTTTGTGGTACAAAAAGAAGGAAAAGAAAAAAAAACATACAGAAATTTTACAATTGGTGCAATGCTACCTCATAGCTAGTCAACTCAGACTCCATATTCTATGAGGCAGCAAATATGGGGGTGGGGAGGGAGCTAAGTGTTTTAGGTCCAGGTTTCTTTAAGAAGTTATTTCTATTGGGAGACAGAGACAGCTCAGCTTGTCTATTTAGTAAATTCCAGAGCAGCTATGTCTCTACATAAATGAACCCTGCTTCAAAATGATGATAGAGGTGGTGGTGGTGGTGGTGGTGGTGGTGATGGTGGTGTTGGTGATGATGGTGATGGTGATGGTGGTGGTGATGGTGGTGGTGGTGGTGGTGGTGGCGGTGGTGGTGGTGGTGGTGGTGGTGGCGGCGGTGGCGGTAATGATGATGATAATGATGATTATGATAATTAATAATAATAAATCATCTCTAATATACACAGACTCCATAACTACCTAGTCCCCTGAACGTGCAAAACATTTCATCTTCCCTTCTCTGATTATGTGACATTGATGAAACCAGTTCAGCAATGTGTCTCACCTTGTAGGAGTATGCTATATTTTCCTAATTTATCTTTATTCATGTTTCGCTCCTCCACACGCCTATATCTCGCATAGTGTATCTCATAAGGGGTGCTCCATTAAGATTTGGTGAATGGATAAATAAATCTACAAATGGGTCAGAAATAGTACCTTTTATCTCATGAAATCTGTTTGTTACTTTGAATATATTTTCTGTGTCGATATTATTTTCAAAAAAAAGCTAGAGTGGAAAAGTTGAGATGTTAGTAGTGAGACACCATGGCTTTGCTTCCCTTAGCCCAGTGAGATACTGGAACAGGTCAAGGTGAGCAGACTAGGTTAAGACTGGATGTGGGACAAAGGAAATCCTAAAGCAGGACACGAGAGATCTTCCTGAGCAGAGAGGCTGGATGTATAGACCATAGGATAATGTTTTTATTAAAAAATTAAATATGCAAAAAAGACAGAAAACCTGGTTAAATAACAGATGTTCACATTGTTATATAAAGCTATAAAGATTGCAACCGGTTTGAACTGGAAAATATCAACTGAAAATTCAGCAAAAGAGAATAAATATTAAATTAGAAGATTCATAAAGTTTGGATATATGAGAACTTAATTCACTTTTACTATTAATGTGAGGACTTTCCTCAAAATAATAGCAACTTTTCTATGATTCTCTATAATTCAAATGCTGCAAATAAGTCATTCACAATTCGGAGCAATATTTCTAGCATACATGTATATGAAGGCTAAGGAGATGACTCAATGTTGAGGGGACTTGCTGCTATTGCAAAGGACTGGAGTTTCTTTTTGAAAAACCTACATCTAGTGATTCACAGGTTTCTGTAATTCCAGTAGATATGACAAGCTTTCCTACAGACATCTCCATGCACAATGTGCATATATACATACACATATAAATAAAAATAAACCTTTTAAATAAAGTTGTAAGGGAAAAAAGGAGAAAAATTAAACATTATCTCAAGAATTAAAAAAATAAACTTGTAAATTTTTAAATAAATAAATAGGACTAATTTTCTCACATTTGTTTTTATTATATTTCTTCTACATATAGGCAGACATATGTAGACATATGGACATACATATGCCATGGTGCACATATGGAGGTCAAAGGAAAATCTACAGGAATTGGTTTTCTTCTTCTATCATGTGAATCCCAGGGATCAAACTACAGTTGTGAGAACTGGTGAAAATCAATGTTATTGATAATCATCTCACCAGCCCAAAGAGTTTTTATGATGTAAAAAAGGGGGGGGTCTGAAAAGGCGGAAATGAATGAAATGGACACTAACTGCAAAAGTACTTTGTGGTGGTGCCCTAGTCATCTCTCTGGTCATTAGTATCTTTGAATAATCATTAGTGTATAAATGTAAGCTACAACATGATCAGATCAGTTCTTTTAGTCACAAGTAGCCTGTAAGAATTTCATCCTCTCAGACACTGGATCACCAACCAGGCAGCATACACCAGCTGATGGGGGCTCCCAACACATATACACCAGAGGATTCTCATTCTGGGTTCAGTCAGAGAAGATGCACCTAACCTCAGAAAGCTGGAGGCCCCAGGGAGTTTAGAGGTCTGGTGGGGTGAGTGAGCTGGAGACATCCTTGTGAAGACAGGAGGGCAGAGAGGAAGTATGACATGTGGAACAGCCAGAGGGTGAACCGGGGGGAAACAAAATCTGGAGTGTACTATTAAAAGAAAAAGTGGGGAAGAGCTTAGAACACATAGGCACATGGAAAATTTTCCTGAACAGAAGACCAATGGCTTATGCCCTAGGATCAAGAATCGGAAAATGGGACCTTGTGAAACTGCAAAGTTTCTGTAAGGCTAAGGGCACTGTCAAGAAGACAAAATAGCAGCCAATAGATTGGGAAAGGATCTTTACCAATCCTACATCTGATAGAGGGCTAGTATCCAATATATGCAAAGAACTCAAAAAGCTAAACTCCAGAGAATCAAACAACCCTATTTAAAAATGGGATACAGAGCTAAATAAAGAATTCTCAACTGAAGAATACCGAATGGCTGACAAGCACCTAAAGAAATGCTCAACATCCTTAGTCATCAGGGAAATGCAAACCAAAACAACCTTGAGATTTCACCTCACACCAGTCAGAATGGCTAAGATCAAAAACTCAAGTGACAGCAGATGCTGGTGAGAATGTAGAGAAAGAGGAACACTCCTCCACTGTTGGTAAGATTGCAAGCTGGTACAACCACTCTGGAAGTCAGTCTGGTGGTTCATAAGAAAATTGGACATAGTACTACCTGAAGACACAGCTATTCTACTCCTGGAAATATACCCAAAAGATGCTCCAACATATAATATGGACACAGGCTACACCATAGCAGCCTTATTTATAATAGCCAGAAGCTGGAAAGAACCCAGATGTCCTTCAACAAAGGAATGGATACAGAAAGTGTGGTACATTTACACAATGGAGTACTACTCAGCTATTAGAAACAATGACTTTATGAAATTCCTAAGCAAATGGACAGAACTAGAAACTATCATCCTGAGTGAGGTAACCCAGTCACAAAAGAACACACATGGTATGCACTCACTGATAAGCGGATAGTAGCCCCCCCCAAAGCTCTGAATACCCAAGAAACAATTCACACCCTTTATTAAACTTAAAAAGAAGGAAGGCCAGAATGTGGATGCCTCAGGCCTTCTTAGAAAGGAAAAAAAAACACTCATGGGAGGAAATACAAGGTCAAATAGAGGAGCAGGGATTGAAGAAAAGATCCTTCAGAGACTGCCTCACCTGGGGATCTACACCATATGCAGCCACCAAACCCAAGCACTACTGCTGATGCCAAGAAGTATTCATTGGCAGGAGCCAGATATGGATGCCTCATCAGAGGCTCTGCCAGAGTCATGAATGATGCTTGAGGATGCTTGCAACTAACCATCCTAGTGAACACGGGGACCACAATGAAAGAGCTAGAGAAAGAAATGAAGGAGCTGAATGGGGTTGCAACCTCATCAGAAGAAAAACATTATCAACCATTCAAATCCTCCAGAGCTCCCAGGGACTAAAACACCAACCAGTGAGCACACAAGGAGAGACCCATGGCTCCAGTTACATATGTAGCAAAGGATGGCAATGTCTGGCATCAATGGGAGAAGAGGCCTTTGGTCCAGTGAAGGTGTGTTTTCTCAATGTGGGAGAATTCAATGCACTGAGGTGGAGAGGGTGGTAGGGAGAGGGAGCCCTTTCATGGAAGCAAGTGGAGGGGGAGGGGGATGGGAGCAGGGATGGGAATAACACTTGAAGTGTAAATACAAAGAATATTCAATAAAATAATTAAAAAACAAAAGAAAAAAGACAAGAGAATGAAATAAAAAGAAAGAATTTTATCTATTGATAGAGAGATGAAGGAAAAAGTTTACACCAGAATTTTACTGTGCATTCATAATCTGTTGTATGCTATTTGGGCTTAAAGTGACTTCAGAGTAAACCACAATGGGAAGGGAAATGGAATTTTATCCAGAATGAAGATGTACTTTTAAGGGACCTAACTCTTAGCATTTTCTATGGCTGACAGCATTACACAGCCTTGCCAAAACTTCCTTACTTGTCTATAAATGAGACAACATTTTAATAAACCTTTGATATAGTGTATTTCTACAGAAAAGAGAGATTGTTCTTGTAAGCAGCATCCCTGGCATCAGATAGTGTCTGTTACAGCCTAAGGATTATTGCTAAACTGTAGGGATAGAACACACTCCATTAGCCTCCTTGGCAGAATCAAGCACAGGGCAGGTCCTTGCTGACCACTGCTTTAGAAGTGACGACCATTTTTCTGTTATAACATGTGCAAAGGATAGCACAACAGTCTGGCCAAGTTTGGAATATCAAGCCAGCACCGACTTCCATGTGGGGAAACTCCTTGGACTTTATTTCCCTGTTGATGAAGAACATAGTGATGCTGATGTTCTGATCACGTGACTATAAGGCAGTCGAGTTCATTGCTGCTACCTCTCTAGCCTTAAGGGTAATCTGACCCTAAAATTTCACCACAGAGTTGACTCATCCATCTCCTCAGACCACCCAGAAGAGGTCAAAGACCTTTCAGACCTGACCATAGGTCATG
This sequence comes from Micromys minutus, assembly GCF_963924665.1. Lineage (NCBI taxonomy): Eukaryota > Metazoa > Chordata > Mammalia > Rodentia > Muridae > Micromys > Micromys minutus. The sequence goes on from NC_137978.1 coordinate 10,497,981, forward strand.
GCATCAAGAGGACTAGACAAGTGATGATATTGGACTGAATCTCTGAAACTGTAGGCCGGCCCCAAGTACATGTTGTTTTTTATAAAAGTTGCTTTGGTCAGCAATGAAAACCCCAACTAAGAAAATGACCATAGAGTAAGCCTTTGGAACTTCTTTTTAGTAAGGACATAATAGCAGAGTATTGCCTGGTACATGCTGACTACTGGATGTTGCTTCCTGAACCAGAACCTGTTACCAGAAGTGCCCTGTTATAGTTCAACTATAGTCATACCCAGTAAGACCAGGATTCACCTGATAGTTTAGATAAGTCTCTGGGTGACTCTATACAGCTGTTACTTCGTCTGTGTTATTTTCTGTTAAATGTATTCAGAAATTGTTTTCATCTACTTAGAGATGGTGAAACTCTTGGCAGCTACCACAAAAACAAACAAACAAACCCCCAACCCCCTAAATCCACCAGCGATGATTTCTTTGAAAACCCAGAGATCTGTTATGTTAATTTATGACTGTTAAAACTATTGAGTGCATATTTGTTGAGATGTACATCTTTTTCCTTTGGATAACTATGTACAGACCCTAATTATAACTAAAGCTTGCTCAATGAGAATGAAAAAAAAAAAACAAGAAGAAGACTAGACAAATGACTAGAGTTTTAGCGTAGATCTCATAACTACTTCCATAAACTAGAATCCCCAGATAATCTAATTTTCTTATGGGTTTTCTGACAATAAGCCAGGCTCAATATCCTATGTAAAATAAGACATTTATGTAGTGTTTTCTGTTTTCTAAGCCTAATCTGCTGGGCTTCAGCAAATCTCATCTACACAATATTGCCATCACAGTACATACAGAAATTCAGAAACTCAGGTTCACAAATACCACAATCTAATCTAAGACTATCTTCATAATGATATTAATCATGTGCCACCTCACTAGGAATTATTTTTCAGGTTATTTCAAAAGAGTAAAGTGGTCTGTTCAAGATTACTCAGCTAGTCAGCACCACAACTGGAATTATTTTATAAATTCGATCAGGTTCTAAGCCATGGACTTCCCAAGATACAGTGACATCTTCCACCAATGTCTACTACTAGTTTACCTAAATATCCCTCCCCCGAGCCTAAGGCCAAACCCTTTGGTTGATGGTCTGGATCTATACCTAACTCTTTCATTTCTTTTCTTTGAAGATGAGGATACAAAGTCTTTTGTTGCTGGTAGAACACGTGCTGCAGATGAATAGAGCCTATCTGAAGGTAATAGATGCCACCACTCTTATTCCAGAGGCTGAAGAGAGGCCTATTTGTATTTTAATATGAGAATGTGCCCAAGCCATCCCTTTGATTGCAATGTTTTTCTGCTACCCTGCTCCTAGGAGGGTTTGCACGAGGCTAAGAAGTGACTCACCATCCTGTTTTCTCTCACCTCGCCCCTCTGTTCAGTCTGGAATCGTTGCTCGTTGTTGTGAGCAATGCCTTGTCTCCACTCCTGATCCCTGACAAGCACATGCCGTTTCTTCTTATACTGTGCATTGTGAAAGCAGTGTGTGCATTGTGCCTTCTCCCACTGCTGTGACAAGTCTGTCCTTCCATGGCAGAAGCATCAGAGTTGAGAGGTAGTTGGAGCATCACACCTCATAATAAGCTCTGATGAAACCCCACTCAGGCGCTCAATGAGTGTTACAACCAGTTTAGTTTTGGATAATGATCTCTCTCAAGCCAAAGGATTTGGACGAGGAGGCTAAGAAACAGGATATTTAAACACTTGAAATTATTTCCGCAGAAGGCCTTTCCGCATCTCACTGAAGAAGCGAGTCATCTTCCTGTGTGAAGTGTGCCACATTCACTGAGTGAGGAGAAGAGTATTCAGGTCTGTCCGCAACCACTGTGTACATGGTGAGGTCTGTGGCGCCACAATTTCCTTCTCAGAAACCGGTGGTGCTGCTACATGCCCCATGACACAGACTCATCCCTGGGCTGCAAGACAACCGGAGTTGCGCACAGCTCTCTAGCTTTCCAGGCAGTGCATCTGTGGCTGCTGCAGCTTAGCCAGAGCCTGTGCAGGAAAGTTCTCCCTCCAGCAATGCATCCATCTTCACAGCATACTCTGTTGACTGAAATTGGTGCCTGTGCGGAGAGAGGTCAGTGGTGGTGGCAGGTAGCAATTATGTGTTTGAGACACTCTAGGCCTTAGGTTAGGCTGTAGCATTAGGGAGGGCAAAACACACAAGCCAACATAAACCCATTTGTGTCAGGAACGAGAGTGATCAGCTTCAGTATTCTGGGAGGTATATACAGAAAGTCATTCACTAATTTCACCATCCTGAAATGTGGGTTGTGACTGATGCTTCAGTGAGAGGCATTGAGAGGGATTAACTGCATCAGTTCCCCACATCAGAGCAGCTGTATTTTGATGAGGAAGAAAGAAAGGCCCCCAAAATTGCCACCTAGCAGGATGCTGCCCAATCCTTGCCTTCCTAGTACTGCAATAATTGCAGAGGTCCAGATAACCACAAAGAAGAAGCACTTGTTTCAGGGCCAGGGGAGAACTGAAGATCGGGAGCTTCAACCTCTATGTTTTATTTGGAAGCCACAGGAACATTCTGGAGTCACCCCTCATAGTCTTTGGGTCTTTTTAGCTGCAGGACACTGTTGAGTAGTTTGTCACAGAACTGAGGGCTTGAGAACTCTGAGATCATCCTAATCTCAAGTCCTTATTCTATGAGAGGAAACTGAGGGTCTGGAGGGGTGAGGAGGGAAATCAAATGTTCCGTGAGTCGTACCTCCGCACCACTGTGTCTTGCTAACTTCTACCAGGTATGGGTTACCCTGCTGTTCCTTCTAGCTTGATCCCACCACACCCACGCACCCTTTCAAGTCTCATTTGACTAGCTATCAAGTGCAAGAACACCAGGGCACTACAAATCTCATTGTTGGACTTGGATCCAGAATTCCCCAGAGTGGGGATAGTATTTATCTAACTGACATATGATAGCTCAGCCATGCTTCAAATATGCTGTGCATGGCTCTTTCATAAAATGTAGTTGCTATGGTTTGAAGGTTTCCTCCAAAACCCTGTGTTAAACACTTGATCTCTAATGGGGCAGTGTTGGGAGCTGATGTCTAATAGGACAAGTTTGGGTTAAAAGGTTGTTTTCTTTAGGGATGGATTAATGCCATTATCTTGGGAGTGGGTTCATTATTTAAGCTGAATACATTATACAATGACAAGTTTGGCCCCATCTTATTCTCTGTCAACCTCTCTTTGGCTTTCTACCATGAGACAATGCAAAATAGAAGTCCAGGCCCCCTCCTCTATCTTGGACTTCTTAGCCTTTGGGCTGGTGAACTAATGGATTTTTGTTTATTATAAACTGGCTACTCAACGAAATCCTGTCGTAACAGTATATAAAGAACCAAGATAGGAGTCAGAACAGCTCCTGATCTTGTATTTAGAAGACTCAGATTCCTATCAGCTTTGCCAATTAGTCACTTTGAGTCACTTTTGGCCAACGATGAACTTTTCTCCCATGTCCTCAGTGAGTCCCTTCAACTCCTATCTGAAACAGTTGAATCCAATATAAGCTCCATGAAGGCAAGGACTTGGTTCACTGCCATTGGCCCAGGGCCTAGAGCCAGGCACACACACCAGGAAGAACTCAACATACTTGTTTAACACATGAAATGGCTTCAAAGTGACTAACAGCAAACAGAAGAGTTGATTCAATCAGTTCCAAAAATCTCAAGTTTTCTCTTCCCTCTCATTAGCAGGATGAGTAAATCTCCAGCTCATCTGGCTCTTAGCAACCGGCGCTCAAAAGCTGTTCTGGTCGGGTGACCTGCCAGCTGTGCATTCCTCTATGTGCTCTAATATTGTCATGTCAGTATTGCTCCGTCACTGCTGTCACCCGCCTGGCCGCTTGCTCAGATCCACCCGCTCAGCTCTGCTCACTGGCTGCTGAAAACACACGTCAATCCCTCCTACGTCCACCAGCTTGCTTGTGCAAGGTAATGGAAGACTGCACATCCTCCAGAAAAGTCAGCAGCTTCAACGGGAGTACAAGTACAAGCAAGGTTAGATGGTCAGTCCCACAGAGGCCAAACCTGAGACTTGTAACCATTTTCTAGAGTCTTCTGTGGGTCATTTCATTGTGCAACAGATAAAGGAAAACAGATTACAATAAAAACTGAGACCAATCACTGCAATTGTTAATCAACCACTGTCCAAATGGCTTTCATGGTCCTCATCTTCCCCGTGGCCCTCCAGGCAGCCACCCATTTTATGGATGAGAAAAGTGAGGCTCAGAGAGTTCATGAACTTCTCGAGGTAATACATGCAGCAAATGCTGCAAGCAGGGCTCCCCCATGCTTCCACTTTGATTGCGACATTGTGATCTTCACAACCTAAAAAGTCTCACAGACCCACTAAGGCCAGCACAGTGAGTAGGAAGCAGAGTGGTAATCACAGGCCACCCAGGTTTTTTTTCTTTTCTGCTCTATGTCTACCCCTAAAATTGAAATGATCTCGTTATCTCTCGCTCCAATACAGAACGCCAGCTACAAGGCTGTGTTATGAGATCTTTGACAATTACGGGTGAGACGGAGGTCAAATGCAAGGGACCTTTGAGCTTGTTCTGTCTAGTCTTCATATTAAAAATGTCAAGCTAAAGCACAGACATCTTCAGAAGGTCACTCGGCTTATTAAGAGAAAGATTCTATCTGATCTAGTACTAAATTCTATGTTTTTCTAAAAGAAACAAAGAAAGAAAGAAAAGACAAGCAATAAATAACCCCTGCTTCTATGTCCCTGGCCATGAAGATTAAATGAGATAGTGTCTTTATGATGCTCACTCTGACACTGCAGACAGACGCTGCACATGTCAGATGATGCTGATGCCCACCCTCACCTCTACCCCATGAATCTCAATCTTTAGTAGTAGACTGAGGATTGGCTCTTGCTTTACGTAAGTATTAAGAAAACCAAACAAGTTCTTGCATGTGGCCAAGCTTTGTGGGGTCTACCTTGAACATTACCTTTAATTTTCTGAGGTGGTCAGGTGTGGCATTTCAGAGGTTCCCAGGTGATTGTTCCAGGTTAACAGCATGTGAGTCAAGTCTAGAGGTTCTTATGGCCCTGGCTTCTCATCATTGCAGAGATTTGACACAGGAGAAAAAAGATCCATAATAGACTAAGTGTTCTTGAGGGAAATTTCATGTCTGTGTGTTTTTAAACAGTTTTAACTTCTTTTATTTCAGGCACTCTTCGGACCTGGCTTATGCTACAGACCCCTCTCTATTCCAAGGAAGAATGTTGATTGGAAGGTCACAGAGGCACTGACCCTAGCTAGGCTAGGCTTCGTTAGAATCCTGATTCTTGCAAGCGAAAAGCTCATGACTAAGGAGAGGACGGCATGCCCAGTGTCTGAAGCCCAAAGAACTGGAGACTGTGTGCACAATATAGCACGCACTTGGATCACAGAGCAAATGATATCCACTTAAAGGAACTATAGAGACTCCATGTCTGAGTCACCAGAGTCTCACCAGTGGGAGGAACAACACTTTCCAGCTACACAGTTTCAGGATGAAAACCAATCTTGCCCTTTATTCCTTCTTCCAGATTCCAAGTTTCAACATACTTTTAAAAGGTTTTACAATCACGTCAGGAGGATGGAGTGGGAGGTGAGGAGGAAGTAGAAACAGGTTGAATAGACACATCTGTGGGAAGCTTGCTTGTGAAGAGAGAGGGAGGAAGTGGAGAGAAAGAGAGAGAGAACACAAAATCAAAGGAGAGATATGATTTCATATTTTTCTTTCTTTTTAAAAAAGAGACATGACAATGTTTGTTCTAAGGTAGAAGAGACCTGTAGTGGTAACTATTAAGCAAGGGTGATTGGTTCCAAGCACCATGCCACACTCCCTCCTGCTACTCTCTGTTTCCGGTGGTCTCTTCCCCTCCATGGCTAGCCCCATGTTGGTGCTGACTACTCTTTGGCCCCAGCAGCAGCTTCCCTCCCATATCTCTCTGTTGTGGACTCTGCTCACATTCCCAGAAACCTGGTAAAATCAAAACTCTAGAGGCTTGTAATATATTAATTAGCTTTATGTCAGTAAATTCTCACTCCAGAAAATGTCCACACAATAAACTCAGAGCCAAATGATATTGATACAAACTGCCCATCTAGATAAGATACGTTGTCCTGTAATAATCCATCCTTTATAAGATATTCATAACTACCTGTGCCTATTTAAAGCCACACGGAAGTGGGTCATCCTTCTCCTCTTCCATCTTCTCTTTTTCCCCTTCACCTATCTCTCCGGCCTCTCAAACCTCTGTGCCCACCTTACTTTTTCATTGTTCGTTCACAGACCTTGCCTTATCTTGTGCCTGCCCTCACCTGCATACAGACATCAACCACAGAGATCAGAGTCTTTTTAAATGCTTTCAGGCAGAGGTTTGTGAAAAAGAAAAGCTAAGATACTGAGAGCTGGATCAGTAGGCTCAGGTTCCTAACAAGGCAAAGGGAGGTGGATTCGGTGCTCACAGGAGGAACCTCTATTCTGTCTCAACAGGAGAGAGAATAAATAAGGAAAGAAGGGAAGAGCCATTTTTCCATCATTGGGCCTATACACACACACACACACACACACACACACACACACACACTGAATATTTGTGGCTGTCCCCAGTACTCTACAGTACTTCCCTGCTTTGAATACTCAACCCCATCCTGCAAAATAAGCATTCTAGCCTCCATTTTACGAATGCGTCAACAAAATCCAAAGGTCATTTGAAATTGTTCTGGTTATGTAACTAGTTTTATTAATAATATAGTGCTACCATTCTATGGTGCTAACTAGGCACAAGACTGTATTCTAAGAACTTTATATCATTTAGTCTTCTTAGCTATAAGATACAGGGACTAGCACTGTTCTGGTGTCTTAGTTAGAGTTTTACTGTTGTGAACAGACATCATGACCAAGGCAACTCTTATAAGGACATTTAATTGAGGCTGGCTGACAGGTTCAGAGGTTCAGTCCATCATCATCAAGGTGGGAGCATGGCAGCATCCAGGCAGACATGGTGCAGGAGGAGCTGAGAGTTCCACAACTTCATCTGAAGGCTATTAGCAGAAGACTAGCTACCAGGGAGTTAAAAGGAGGGTATTAAAGCCTACACAGACAGATACACACCTACTCCAACAGGGCCATACCTTCTAATAGTGCCCCTCTCTAGGCTAAGCATATACAAACCATCACACCTGGGTTTGCTGTTCAAGACACAAAAAAAACATTGCAAGCCTGGATTACTGGTTCAAGATCTCACAGCTTCAGTACAGATCCAACCCTTAATCCCAGAAGTGAGATTCCAAGAGATGAACCACCTCTTATAGAAAACAAAATGAGGAAGGTTAAATCCAAACTCTCAGCATATTGAGGCATGAGTTTTGATAAAGGTAAACTGGCCTTTTGTGTTAACTTCTCTGCACTAGAACTGAGGTAGGATGTCTGAGGCTAGTAAAAGAAGCCTGGGTATGCCCTTAATAGTCTCCAAGTCTCACTGGCCTCAACTGGATAACAGACCCTTGCAACTATCTCCCTACAGCTCAGATGGCTTCCTAATGGGTACTTGAAAAAAGAATTCCAGTTAAGAATGGTTCAACTTAACTAATTGTTAATTATCCATTAAGGGCAACAGGTGCTTCACCTGTGGTTTCATCCCACTGAGTAAATCAGTTTCTGATGATCAGTTCTGCCATGCACTGGGCCAGCACAAGGCATAGGGAGGTGAAACCTTATATAGCCTCATGCTTGCATGAAAATACGAGTAATCAGACAAGTGTTGTGACATGAACCCACTTCATGTAGTGGGTGTCTTTAAAGCGTGGTGTAAAGAGAGAAGAGTACCAGAGACTGTCCAGGGGAGGGCTGGGGGTCAGGCTCCACAGAGGACTCGTCACTTTCAAGAAGCACAGAAAACTTTTGCCTGATGAGTAAGGCAAGTAAGGTGGGCAAACAACTCGGGAAAGGGGTCAATATATACAAAGCTAGGAAGCAAAGGAGCAGATCCAGTCTAGGAGATACTCATAGCTCAGGCTGGCATCAGTAGAAGTGCTAGCATTAAAGGATAGGAGAGGAACCATGAGTGCTTAGGTCTTCCCCCAACAAGGACATATAAACAGGGGGGATCTAATCTCCAACCCTGCTGCCACCTTAGGAAGCTGTTCTATTACTAGTTTCACTTTACACAACAGGGGCTCACTGGGTGCCCAGTGATAAGTGGATGAAGGACAGGCAGGGAACAGAGATAGATAGAGATAGAGGTAGAGAAGTCGTGGTTAGCAGAGTTAGAGAGAAGAAGAAGTAGAGACCGTACAGGAGAGGTAGCCAGTGAGTAGTGAGTTTCAGAGATGTAAGAGAAACAGTAGAGTGACCATTGTGAATTAAAATATATGTTTTAGAACATGTAGAAGACACAGAACCTACACAGGTCTGCACTAGGTCTCCTTTGCATATATATCATAATTTCCTATGTCTTGCTTTTATGGGATTCCTGAGTGTGCAACAAATAGGTCTCTACTTGGTATGTTGTCTCTTAGGTGCTTTTCTTTCTGTTGTTGTTTTTTTGTTTTTTGTTTTGGTTGTTTTTTTTTTTTTGTTCAATTCCAATATGTTTATTTTTGTTATATTATATATCATATATCATATCATATCATATTATCCCTTAGAGGACTCTTTGTTTTCTAATGAGAGACAGAAGTGGATCTGGGTGGGAGGGGATGTGGGGAGGAGAAGAGGAGGGGAAATTGTAATCAGGATATATTATGTGAGAAAAAAGCTACTTTCAGTAAAAATGAAAAAGTTAGAACAACAAAACATGTAGAAAAGAAGGGGATGTCACATGATCTCACCAAAGAAATAGTAAGTGCTTCAAGGGATGGGAAGGCTCATGACCTTAGCTTGGTAATTACACAATGAACGCACGGATTTGAAGTATCATATCACACCCTATAAATAGGTGCAATTATTTACCAGTTAAAGCCAAAGCCAAGGTTGCCAAGGATGGAAATGTGTGCATGCAGTCTCAGCTACTCAGGAAGTAACGTGCGAGTGTTTCTTGGGCCTAGGGATTTGGAGTCAACCAGGGAAACTTCATGTGACTTCACAGAAAGTTAATCAACCAGTCAATAAACAAATAATCCAAAGTTCAGAAGAACTAAGGCTTTCCTATACACAGCAGTGGGAAACGGAGCTTCTATTTGAACCTCAGTCAGCCTGATGCCAATGCTCACTGCCCTCCCTGTGCTGGAACGGCCACTTCTCTGGGACGGCTTCTAAATCAATCGTGCCCTGCTATACAGCAACGAGACGGAAGCATGTGAGTCTGTGGTGTCCAGGGGAATGCTACTGCAGAAACTTTGCTTACTTCACAAATGAGGTTTAGATGCATGTGCCCCCTGCTCATTATAAAGATTCATTTGCTACCCAAATAACTAATGAGGTTGTAGCTGTCTGCATTCAGGCATAGGAAGACACATAATTATATTTCTTCCATGATGGAAGAACCAGCTGTGACACTAATAAAAAGGAATGCTTTTCAATTATTTGAACAGAGTAAATAAACCTCCCTGGTGGTTAACAGAAAATTGGTTTCCTACAGAGCTAACAGATCTGAGGGACCTGGGGGGGGGGTGGAGACACAGGGGAGTGAGAACTGAGCTTTTCCTCCCCTACCCGTACTTCCCTCTGAAGAAGTGGTCTGAAGGGGCCGTGGATATGAGACATATTTTCAGTCCCTTTTAGGGATTACCAAGTGTGCGTCAGCTTTTTTCTTCTCTATTATTCACCCTCTGGTGACAGTAAAGGAGGCTTTATTGTCACCAACAGCAGTCTTTACAGCTATCAATGCTTTCCTATTCATGTATTCATTTATCTCACAGATATCTCTAAAACTTGAAATGCTTCCCCCCAAAAATCTAAACACTTTGTGTGTGTCATCTGCACTCCGGACTCAAGGGTGGGCTTCAGGGAGACACTTGAAGGCATCAGCTCTTGCCTGAAGGTGTGGATATCTAATGGATATACAGACCCACACATCACCTTTTATGGATCCTTTAAAAAGATTCCAATCCCAGTGGGAAAAATAGTAGTAGAGTTTTCAAAGTCTTGGTAAGCAGGACAAAAACCCTTTTGCCTCCGGCCTCTAGCTAGAGTTACAATCCAAAGCCAGCAAAAGATTTAAAAGTGAAGATGCTGTAGCTTTCTAATGCTAACAGTGAGAAATGTGATTTTACTTACAGAATCTTAGTGGACATGAGCTGTAATAGGGAGCAGATGATACACCTAAGTTGAATAATTCAAACACTGTTTCTTTACAGAAGTGTATGGGGAGGGGCTAAAAGGATGTTGGTGGAAGAGACTTCACCAGGAATATGGGAGAACCCAGGGCTTTTACCCCTTTTAGGTTCAAAAGAATAGGGAAGTGCCTCTGCAGAGAGAGCTGGGCCGGAGAGGGAAGCAGTTGTGTGGCAGGTCGCCCTGGAAGGAACAGTGATGAGTCCCAGCCTCACTGGGGTGACTGCACAAGGAAGGTGTGAGGGAAGCAATTGTCTTACCGCTGCGTTGCAGTGAAGAGACATCGTGACCACGTTTAACTGGGGGCCTGCTTAGAGCTGGGAGGTTTAGTGCCTGGTTATCATGGCGGTAATTGTGTTGGCATGCAGGCAGACAAGATGCTGAGCGTTCAGAGAGAGAGAGAGAGAGCAAACAAAAAGAGAAGTGAAAACAGAGCCTAAGAGATTTGCATGTCATGAGTAAAAGTTTGAGTATTGTAACCAAGCCCTTGGAGAGCCATTGGATGATTCTATAATTCATTTGCATATGTACATGTGTACCCAAGTACATACTTGTACATGTTTATATGCACATGTCTATGTAGGCTCAAGAGAAAGCTAGGTGTCTTCCTCTATAGCTCACCACCTGTATTTAAAGTTGCATTTATTATTAATTCATTAATTCATTCATTAATTCATTCATTGTGTGAATCTGTGTGTGTGTGCATGTGTGTGTGTGTGTATGTGTGTGTGTGTGTGCATGTCTGCCACAACATGTGTGAAAGTCAGAGGACAACATTTGAGAGTCAATTCACTTCTTTCACCCTGTGGGTTCCAGAAACTGAAGTCAAATCACCAGGGTTGGTGGCAAGTACCATTCACTGGCACCTCAGCAGCCTCCATCCTAGGTTTTGAGCAGAGCCTCTCACTGAACCTGAAGCTCACTGACTGGCTAGTCTAGATGACCAGTGAGCTCCAGGAATCCTCTTGCCTCCACCTTTCAGGACTGTAATTCCAGGTAATTCACTTGAGGATCTTTTTAAGTTTAATTTAATTGTATGAGTATTTTACTTGTATGTATATCTAGGTGCCACATGTTTGTCTGGTAGCCTCAGGGGACAGAAGAAAGCATCCAGTTCCCTGTACCCGGAGGTAGAGATGATTTGTGTCATCACATAGGTGCTGGGAATCAAAGTCTGGTCTTCTGGAAAGACAGCAGATACTCTTAACTGCTGATAACTACTCAACTATCCCTGGTGCACAGCTTTTAATCTGAGGACTAAGGATTCAAACTCAGGGCTTCCTCAACCCCCAGTGAATGATTTTAAGTCAAGTGACTAGTACAATCATATTAATAGAAGATTTCTTGTCATAAAGGATGGGTTAGAGGCCTATGAGTATAGATGAGAAAAACTAAACTAAAGCAATAAACAGTGGATGAAAGTGGGAACCTGGACAGAGGCCACAGTCGTGGGGATGAGAATGGGTGGTTTAGTATTAAATGGCTCATGAGATGAACGTGATTTGAGAAATGGGCAGCCCCCAGGCTGGTTCCCAGGGTTCAGGCAGGAATGGCCGTGCATAGCACTACTTGCTGGAACTCGAAGAAAAGAATAAGGTCAGTGGAAGAGACAAGTCAGGCTGAGTTTCGCTTCCCTGCAGAATGAGCTGAGTAGAGTTACTCCGATTCGACTCTCAAGAGTTCAGGAGTGGAAGACAGGGGTGGGCTAAAGAAGAGTCACAAGACATGGGAGAACAGTGGTGACAAAGCCAGGTGACTCACTAGGGGAGATAGGAGAGAGAGGTTAGGCTAGGTGTGACCCGATGCCCTCTTCCATGGGGAAGTGTGTCAAAGTGCTTTGAGGATAGCAGATACAGAGAAAAGGTACAAATGCTAAGCAAATTGATTGTCTATTGTGTCAGAATGAACAGCAGCTGCTTTGTGACTAATGGGCGCTATAATATTGTCTCTGCATTTCATGTGCTACAGATCTGTCTCCTCTTGTTCTACATACAGTCAGGCGAGAGGAATGGATTCTACCATGGAATGGAGTTCCCACTCTCCTACACCCTCAGCATCTAACGGATGATCCTAAATGTAGTAATACAGTACACTGCAGACTCCAAACTGGAAATACTGCCCAGTGCTTCTCTGTAACTGACACCGTCATGTCCATTGCCACTGTGGAATAGTGACTAATGTCTTTTTCCCCATTTGAGTTCAAGGACTGATGAAGTGAAACCCCTTGTAGACATCTGAGTAAGAACTGGGTTATACTGCTACTTTGTTTTAATTAATTTAAAAATCATCAAATGGCAACTGACTCATCAAAGGTGGGTGTTTAGAAGTGATAAGCAGAAAAGTCTGATGATTTCTCATTAATTAATTTGGTTCTAAAAATTAGCACAGGTGCACATTCCCAGTGAAATAAAAACAGACTGAAGAGTAGCCAAGAGGTTGGGCCTGAGATACAATTATTTAAATTCTACCCTGGACATAGAATCTCACATTTAGCAGCCATGAAACTTCGTGTGTGTGTGTGTGTGTGTGTGTGTGTGTGTGTGTGTGTGTATCTGTGTGTCTGTGTGTCTGTGTGTCTGTGTGCATGTATTTATGTGTACACACACACACATATATGTATTATTTTCCCTAAGATTTCTATGATACCATGATCTTTTATAATAAAAGTTAATATTAAAAACATTGAACACACATTGTATTATATAAAATAAATATATGATTTATTATAATTATCATAATAATAAATATACTACAGTAGATTGTTTTCAGTATTTTAAGAATATCTTATCAATATTTCATAATGTTATTTACTTCTTTATCTTACACCTAACAAATCAAGAACATTTAGCTGCCAGCAACAGAAATTACAACTAGCTAGTATAGAAAAGACTCTGCTGGGGAAGCGTGAAGCTTTCGCAAAATTCAAAGAAAAGCAGGAAATAGAGCTTAGCAAAGTAAGATGGCAGCCAGGGACTAGAAAGATGATACCGTGGTTAATAGCATTGGCTTGTCTTGCAGCAGACCTGGGTTCTCTGGGACCCTCAAAGTGGCTCACAATCATTTGTGGCTCTAGTTCTAGGGGATCCAATGCCTAGAATCGGGCATCAGGCATACTCGGTACATACACATATATGCAAACAAAATACTCATACCCATAAAATAATACAAGTGAGTATAAAAGGATGCAAAGCAACCTTGGGTGCACTTCTTCAGGCACCCAGTAAGTACCACCTACCCTTCACAGCAAGGTCTGATCAGCCCAGTGAAGGTCAAGTTTCTTATGAGGGCGCCTTGCTATTTGTCTGTCCAGGTTGTCATTATATTTCCTTTGGAACTAAGGTTAACATCATGAACAACCATTGCTACCATACCAGAATATCTTATCTTTCATCGCTGTGACAAAACACCATGACAGCGGAAGTTTACAGAGGCACTGAAATATTTAGTTGGGTTTATGGTTCCAGAGTTTTAGAGTCCAGGATGGTGGTAGAAATAGCTAACATTTTTATCCACGAGTAGAGGGAGGAAGGGAGACACACACACACACACACACACACACACAGAGAGAGAGAGAGAGAGAGAGACAGAGACAGAGACAGAGACAGAGAGACAGAGACAGAAAGACAGAGTTTGCCCCCAACAATCCACACCACCTAATACTTCCTAAACTCCCAAATGGTTCCATCAAATGGAGACCAAACAAATGAGCCCATGGAATAATTCTTATTCAAACCAACACATACTACTGCCTACTCCCAGTGGCTTATGACTATAACACAGTGAAAAATGCATGTTGTCCAACTTTGAAAGTCTCCGAAGTCTTTTATAGTATAGATATCATCTTAAAGTCCAGAATCTTCTTCTGAGATTCAAGGCAATGTCTTAATTGTAACCCTCTGAAAAATTACAACGAAAACTATTTATTCCCAACATACAATGACACAAAATGCACATTAACATTCCAAAATGGAGGACTTGCGCTTAGTGTGAACTGAAGCAAGATCAAACCCCACAAGACCACCTTTAAATCCTGTAGCTTCATGTATGATGTGAGGGAGTTTAATGGGTCTTCCATTTCAGTTTTGCTGACAAAAACACACTTCTCATTGTTCAGCTAGTGCCGCTCCCTGTGGGCAGCTCGTCTTGGCAAACGGTGCATAGCCCAACATCTTGGGGTCCCCAACATAATCCAGGCTTCACTTTCACACCTTTACAAAATGGGCTCTCAGGACCTCCACTTAGGGACTTCCCTGACCCATACCTGCCCTCAGGAGTTCCCCTTAACTGTGGAGGAAGGTTCTAAAACCCCTTTATTCATGCAAACCTTCATGATTCTAAAGCCCAAACCACATGAATAACACAGCCAAATTTGAGTACCAACTGGGGTGTATCCCAGCACTCTAGACTCGAATCTACACAACCATGATTTCTAGTATATTTCTAGGAGCAGAAAATTCCTTAGGCCTTTTCCTCTCACAGGTTAGATACTTGAGTTGGGTGAGGTCTTTCCTTGAAGGCACCCTTCCATTTATTCCATTTTAGTTCAGACCTCTCCTTAATTTCCTTTTTTCAGTACAAGCCTTGGCTTCAGAATTAAATTTCCTGGTGCTCTTTTCTGCTTTAGACTCTTCATTTTCTATTTTCTTCCCATCCCACTTGCTCTTTTTCCTTGTAGACCTGCATAAGAAAAATTATAAATGATTACATAATAGAATCAATATTAAGATGCCTCCAAATCTCCAACAAGAAGAAATTAGTTTATTATTTTTCAATTTAGTCTCAGAAAAATTCTTAAGACAAGGGGAAAAAGCAGAAATATTCTCTGCCAAAATGTCATAGGAAAGGCATCTAGCCTACTTACTAACTTTACTGAAACCTCCACAATCCACACAGCTCTCAGTATTACTGTCTTCCAAGGTCCTACACGGACAGCCCATTTAAGCTTGACTTATAACATTTAAATGCTTTCCTAGTCCAACTACCGAAGTCTTACACAACCCTCCAAAGAACTACATGGTCAGGCCTTTCACAGCAATAGGCTACTTCCTGGCACCAACTTCTATCTTAGGTACCTTTCTGCTGCTGTTATAAGACACTATGACTTATGCAACTAAGAAAGTGTTTAATTGAGTTTACAGATTTAAAGGGCTAGCGCCCCCTGTGGCAGAGCAAAGCCCTGGCGGCAGAAACAGCTGAGAGCTCAAATCTTGATTCTTAAGGAAGAGGCAGAGCGAAAGAGCACCGAGAATGGCACTAGACTGTTTAAAGCTCAAAGCCTGCCACCAGTGACACACCCTTTCTAACAACACACCCCTCCTAATCCTTCCCAAACAGTTCCACCAATGGGGCGGGGCTGCATATGCTAATACACGAGTCTATGGAGCCATTCTCATTCAAAACACCCCACGGAGAATAAAATTTTATCCACAATTTTCAAAGTGTAATTTATATACAAGCACACATCTATCTAGAAATAAGTTAAGGTAGTCTCTCCCTCCATATCTGTCCTTCTCTGATATTGAATCCATTTGCTTTGTCTAGATCAGAAAAGGGGTCAGGATCCTGGTATGACTAGAAACCAGATTGGCTGAGAAACTGAGGTGGGAACAGCTTGAAGAGAAGGTGAACTCACGTCCTGGCTATGCCCCCAAAGGGCTTGTGTCCATGTTCAGAAGAAAAAAGAAATGTGCTTTATTTCTGGTAGCTGTGGTTAAGATCAGCAAGTAGAGGTTCAAGGGAAGCAGGTGTGATTTACAAACAGAACTTCCTAGCAATCGGAATTACTCTACTCTAGAAAGATGGAAAGGCTTGTGTTAAGGGAGTTCCGTAGGATGCGATGGTGGTTTGAATGAGAACGGCCCAAGCGTATTTGCTTAAAGACTGAAGCTAAATTTAAAATCAAAAATGTCTGATTCTATCGGTGGTTGCTTCAGAATTCCAAAACAGTTTTCACTCACACATACTAATATAGAGTCTACTGGATGTAGCATAAGAACCGGTGTGGGTCTTCCTTGCAAGACGCAGAAGTTGGCATTTCGACATTAACTGGAACTTTTATTCAGAAAGTAAAATCGAAATCCTTATCACTAACTCCTAGTACCTCCGTGTGAACTTTACTTCCCTGATCCCTGAAGAAACATCCCCTTCCCTAAAGCTCTCAGTCTGGTTTTAAAAGCTAGGCTGACCTCTTCGTAGAGAACCAGTGACCTCTAGTGGAAGACGGCAGCAGCACACCGCCACGGTGCTGAGATAATTTAATGCTTAGGAAAAGTGACTGTTTTCTCTTGAAATAGATTTAATGAAGAAAAATAAATAAAACCTAGATGCATATGTACGGATGGTTTGATGTATGTTAGGCAAAAATTGGGCTTTCATGTATCCATTTGGGAGTAATTACTCTTAATATATATAAAGAAGTTGAGGATTAGCAAGAGAAGTAAACATTTGCTAGTTTGACTGACAGCCATTTGGACTGGACAGGCATGGAGATAAAGCTAGGTCCCCAGGCAGTGTTCTGAAAACCAGAGACTTAGGTCACTTACTGAAGGTCTCTGTGATTGTTTCAATGCATTCTTTTGACGAGTCCCCAATAATTCGCCAAGGCATGGACTATTAATTACCATTTGACAAAGAACGTGCAGGGCAGAGACTCTGAGTGACAGAGTCCCTGCGTTAAAGGACTTCTGACTGTGCTGTGCTTTTTTCACAATGGTGTAAGGTCTTCAGGTGTCAAAAGAGAAATAGTGCTGCTGAGATCCCTCACATGCCGTCCAAGCCCTAACACTGCAAACATGTACTTCTTGAACACCGGTGACTTTGACGGTGACCATGAAGATCTTGAGTTAGATCACAAAAGTGGGTCACCCTTCCTCTTTACTTTTGAGATAATGATTACATTTCTCCCTTCCTTTTACTCCCTCCAAACCCTCTTGTACAACACGCTGCTCTCCTTCAAACCCATGGCCTTTCCCCCCACTAATTGTTATCACGTGCATGTATGTGTATAAATGTAACCTGTTTGGGCCATACAATGTTACTTATGGTACTCTGATACAGGAGAGCCAATTGGTGCGTTCTTCCATGGAGAAACGGGTAATTCGAGGGAAGCTGTGGCTCCCGTGGATTGGATGAGGACTGTGGTGTAGGTACTGAGCTCAGCGTTTCATTA
Organism: Micromys minutus; assembly: GCF_963924665.1. NCBI lineage: Eukaryota > Metazoa > Chordata > Mammalia > Rodentia > Muridae > Micromys > Micromys minutus. Next base: position 10,515,498 of record NC_137978.1, read on the forward strand.
TGACGTGTAGGGTGGTAAATGAAAGTTCAGAAACCACATCAGGAAGGAATTACTACTACCAAACTGGGACCCATCACCAGGAGGGGAAAACCTCAAGGAACACGAATTCAGTCCCTTCCTTGGTTGTTCATTTATGTTTACAGTGTTTACGTGTGTGTGGGCCTGTGCCCGGTATAGAAAAGACAGTGACACAGGCATCATACATGGTCTCACTGAACCTAATACAGAGAAGGTCAAAGAATGGCAGAAGTGTCTCATGGAGAATTAGCCCTGTTTTCAGCAGGTTTGTGCAGCAGGACAGAACTCAAATCGGCTGGAGTGTGTGTGGCACTTTTTGCTGGACTATCCACTTTGAGACTAAAATGTCAGTGAGAAGCTTTCAAAAGGACTGAAGGTGGTTTGGGGTTGTAGTGGGACTTGACCCTCTTTCTACTGTTTGTGCCCAGAGTTCACTAAAGGGACCAATAACTGATGTCACCTGTCTGTCTTAGGTGAGGACAGACACAATTACAGCCATTGGCCTTTGGTTTTCTTTCTTGATCCTTTCTTTGCCTCTCAATGATATTGTGGCCTTTTCTCTTCTGGTCACACAAGGTTCCTATAAACATGGTCTTTTAACCAAACTCTGTGAAGGACTGACATCAGAAATGGATGGGACAGACATGAACATTTTCTCTCCTTATCACGTGTGGTGTTAGGGATGGGTCCAGGACCTCATACACGGTGGGCAACTGTCCTGCCACTAGAATGCATCCCACCAGCATTTTTATTCTTTACTTTTAACAAATTTTGAGATAGGGTCTTGCCAAGTTGTCCAGACTGACCTTAAACTCACTCACTTGAATGCACATGAAGCCCAGACAATATTGAACTTCTGATTCAAATCACTCAGAAAGCACTGGAGCTACAGTCCTGCACTAACCTTGCTGAATGTTTGGAAAGCCAGTCGTGACTTTTAAAGATGTTTATCTTCATTATCGATAACCGACAAACACAAAATAAGCTGTAACGTTGTAGGAGGGCGTCACCCAAGTGACTACCACTGACATTATTTCCTTCCATTTGTTTCTCTATAATTCTATTTTATTTTTAAATATATGTGGTCAGGCCAAACCCTGCTATTTTATTTCAGATTGTTCAAAAGACATAATTCTGTCAAGATCTTTATTATAACCATATTTAATAATATGGCTATTATTTTGTCATATAATATTATACTGAATAAATGCATCATATTTTATCTGTTCTCATCGATTAAACATTTCCAATATTTTGGTATTATAAACAATGCTCAAACCCTAAACATTCTATAACTATTTCAAATGTAAACAAATGTTGTACACAAAGATGTTGGCCGTGGCTTTTAATTTTCTACCTATCCCCTATCCCCAACACACACTTGTCCACTTGATCTTTACTGCACAATTCCAAGTGTCATGATCACAGTGAGGCACCGGCTCATCTTTCTTAAAAGAAGATCTTAGAAGCAAGTTCCGTTGTTCTTTGCATAGAGAGGCTCCCTTCTCTGCTCTCTAAGACTTCGCATCCTGGTCTTCCCATTCTTCTCTCTAACTGTTCTGTGTGACTGAGCTATGCAAGCATTTGGTCAATTGGTTGGAAAATTGGTCATCACACTGCTGGCTGAATGGCATAATGGAGGTAGAGCTAGAAATCACTGTTGAAGATAACACAGTTACTCACGCATGTGTGCAAATGCACATACGACCCGTCTATACACTACCCTGCAAAGGCGTTCTTTTTTCTGGGTTTTTTTTTTTATGTAAAAACACACTTTGTTCTTCTAGGTTATAGCAAAGAAAGAACCCAGGGTTTAGGGCTCAATTCAATTTCCACTCCCATATTCTGCTAGACTTGGAGAAAAAAACTCTATGTTATGCACAAGGTTGAGTTCTGGAAATATACAACCAATTTAACTAATGAGAGAGAGGGGGTGGGGAAGGGCAAGGGAGGGAGAGAGGGAGGGAGGGAGAAAGGGAGGGAGGGAGGGAGGGAGGGAGGGAGGAAGGGAAGGAGAGGGAAAGTTTTGTGTGAAGAAGGCAAGCACACTAACGGAAAAGTGAAGCGACCTGTATATGTGTATGTGTAGTGTGTGTGTGTGACTATATAGAGTATTGGTTTGAGGAAATAAGGAATTAGTTAAACAGAACAAGTGGTCCATATTGTAGAGGCAGAAGAAGCTAAATGGAAGGAAAGGCAGACTTAAATATGGGGGTATTTGAAGGGCAATAGACTGCCTCTTGGTGGAGCGTCAGAGCCAGGTCCTCGTGTCAGTAAGTCAAAATATGTGTAAAAAATATGTAAAAAGAGTTTAGGGATATAACCAAGCTCGCCTGTACCTGTTAAAGGCAACTGCACTAGATCGCAGCCTAGAATCATTGATGCTTGTCTAACGTCTCACTGTGGCGTGGGTATCTGAAGTCTGGGAAACTACATCGTGCAAAATTTATATTCCCAGCATGCACTCATGTCCTAGAGCTTCCAGAACAAAATACCAGAAATTGGCCAATTAAATAACAGGAATTAATTTTTCTACTGTTCTGGAGGCTAGAAGATCTAGATCAAGGGGTTTGCAGGGTGATTCTTCTGATGCTTTTCTCCTCTTGTGCAAGAACCCTGCCTTCTGTGCCATGGCCTCTGCCTAGAATGATACCATGTTTTTGGAGTAAGGAACACATGACTCGTTTCATGCTACCTGTATTACCTCTTTAAAAGCTTTATTTCTCAATCCAGTTGCATTTTGGGGTACCAGGGATCAGGACTTCCACATAGGGATTTCATGCTTTAACAATGAATTTCTGGATGACAGCCACACATTAGTTTGATAATGTGTCATCTGACATAGAGGAACCACTCAGTAAATAACCACTGAATCAGACAGTGAGTATACAAATACTGTTAGGAATTCCTGTGTATCCAAACACTCCCATCACCTGCGCAGCCTTCCCTCCCCCGCAGCACTTTGGCTCACAGTTCAGGGCATGTATCCATAGGATGGTCCCTAAGCTTACACGTCCTTTGCTTCTTAACTGATTCACAGAATGTCTACGCATCTGCCACAACATGACTTAACTACATGTGTCTATGTAAAATGAACATAGCTAGTCAAAGTCACCTCCACCTCAGTTTAAGGCCAAATGTCACGTAGAGTGGGAAGTGACTCCATCCGTTAGACCCACGGGGGCTCGCACAGTATATTGCCCCCTGTCAAATTCCTTCCCTTTGTAATTTATTCGTGTCAGCTGCCACCTTCACCTCAAGGCCTGTTTCCTAGAAGAAACAGCTATACATTTGCTACCACACAGCTAGAGGTGTAAGTAAAATAAATATATTTAAGGGAAATAACATTATAGGTGGTTTATAAAGCTTTCTTTAAGCTTTGTCATGCAACTCAGATTCTCAACACCAGATCTTACTTTTTTAAAATGATCTTGGAAGGGAGGTATGGAGTTCATGCTTGCAATCCTAGCACTCAGAGTGCTGGGGCCAAAAGACTATTATGAGCTTAAGGCCAACCTGGTCTTCATAGTTAAGTACTAGGCCAGTCAAAGTCATAGAGGGAGACCTCCTTTCTCCTCCAAATTCCTAAACGGCAGATTTGGGAGGAGTTGGAAGAGATGGGGAGTATGAGCAAAATATGGTAAAATTCTCAAGAAGCATGACCATGACAATGAGGATATGATAAGCAGCCGACTTCAGTCTTCAGACAACTTTCCTAAAGTCCTTTCAGGGTTCCTCAGTGTGACCCACTGCAACACCTCCATATTAGCATATAACAAGATTAAAATAAACCTAGAACACAGTAAATAATTAGTAAACAGTATCTGTAATCATGTCCCAGAAGAAAACCACCTCTATTTCACAGGGAAAATGTTCTTCCTCAACACCATACACAGAATGCCTTTACCTATTCAGCTTGAGAAATAATACTAAATTCATGAAACAGGTAGATATAAGAGCTCTACATTTTTATTCCAATCTTATTTGGACCACCCTAAGCTACTTCTATAAGAGTTGGAATTATTACTAGATATATGTTCATTCTGTGTCCATGCCTATGTGTGGCTTGGGAAAGGCAGGAGAATAGCATGCACTAGGCATCTACCATGGATGAGACAAGATGTGTTTCATACTTTATTCCTCTGGACACTGTTCAAAGCTGAAGGGATATATCAGATACCCATCATAAGATGGTAGAAGGTCAAGGACCAAGACATGGTGTTTCTCACTCTTTGCATCACATTCGGTGCACATCTCATAGAACCAAGGCAAATGCATGCGTTCAGTAAATGGGCACGAATGCTCTCAGGGAAGAACAAGGGACACCAGGTATTCACTGAGTCTTGGTACCTGAAGGCAAGTAGGCTGGAGCCAGGTCTCTGCCTCCCGGATACCTGATTTTTAACAGGTTCTTAAGCTGTTCAATTATAGTCAAAATTAGTTAAGTAGAAATCAGAATAGAATATCTCTTGCAGCAGTCACCTTCACCCAAGGATCTAAGTTTATTTAGTGGCATTAGACCACAGACCAAAAATATTAAGTGGAAAAGTCTACAAAGTCATAGTTTTAGGAGTATTTATAGTACTTTTATAATTATTCTATTAGTAGTATCACTAATCTCTCTTTGTACCTAATGTATGGGCATGCATATTATACAGAAGAACATATGTATGGGAAGAAACATAGCATACATGAGACTTAGTGCTGCCTGTAGTAATGGGTATCCAGACGGATTCTGGGAACATGTATCATGGTGGTTTTGAGAATGAAGTAAAATAGCACATGTGGATTATCTTGTATGCAGTCAGTGAGTAAAAGATACCACTCCTGAATAAGTAACTCTCAGAGCCCTGTGGATAGCTATTCCACTACTGAGGAAACCAAGGAAGTGGTCCCTCCAGAAGATGCTGATCTGAGCCTCAGATCCCCTAAAACCCAAATCTGCTGCTGGTGAGTAACAAGGTTTTCTCCAGCTTTAACAGCCTCACAGCTGATGAGAGATGATCACTTCCTCCCAGGGTTGTTTTGTTCTCTTTACAAGACTTCAGGACAACTGCTGGCTCAAGAGGAAGCTTTCTGAAGCTGAGTCAACTGTCACTCATCCTGGGAGGTGACTCACTTACCAGTGTGTGGTCCACAAATGCTATGGGGGTGGCACCTCTCCAGAGATCGCTGATGGCCAGGGCTGAGTTGTTTATGATCACAAACTCCTCACCAGCAGACAGAACAGATGCTCTAATTAATTCTCATCCCACAGTGTCCCAGTCTGTACTCCTACAGGAGCAGCGAGGCATCCACAGGCTTTTGTGGAAGATGAACTTGGGAGTGAGGGGGCCATTTCTCCCATTCTCTGGCCTTCTTTTTCAGTCTGGCCAAGAGTCAGAATGAGATGTAACTTGTGTTGGTCACGGTATTGTAAAGAGAGAATATAATCAGATGACAAAGATTTTGGAAGCTCGGGACAATAACAGGGAGGCAATCTCATACTACCTCAAGTTGGACAGCATGATAACATTTTTTTTTATTTTTTAAAACAACTTTATTTTACAAAACAAAGATAAATGTACAGATTTTAAACATTTTTTGCTTAAAATTATACATTTTTGTCAGTACTGTTTTTTCAGACATTAAAATAATTTTTACATAAAACCATGTGAATATATTTTTTTAGTCAGTACTGGATTTTTTTCTAGGGCTTGACAGTATGCATTGAAAACCTAATACTTACAATAAGCGTAAAGTACATGCAAAACAAAACGCAACATGGAAATAGTCAAAGTCTTCTTGTTTTGTAAATATATGTATATTTTTTTGTTTTCTTTATTTCTTGGACTTCATACAGTCTGTGAGTTGTTTCTGGGGGAGTGCAAGCCTCTGGGGTTAGCATCCCACTATCAGTGACTTCATAATATGTCTCTTCTTTTGTGACTGGGTTATCTCACTCAGGATGATATTCTCTAGATGCAGCCATTTTCTTAAGAATTTGGTTAAGTCATTGTTTCTGGTGGCTGAGTAGTATTCCATTGTGTATATGTACCACAATTTTTGTATCCATTCATCTTCTGAAGGACATCTGGGTTCCTTCCAGCTTCTGGCTATTATAAATAGAGCTGCTATGAACATTGTGGTGCATATATCTTTGTTGTGTATTAAAGTGTCTCTGGGGTATATGCCCAGAAGTGGAATAGCTGGGTCTTCAGGTAGTACTATATCCAATTTTCTGAGGTATCGCCAGACAGATTTCCAGAGTGGTTGTATTAGCTTGCAAACCCACCAACAGTGGAGAAGTGTTCCTCTTTCTCCGCAGCCTCGCCAGCATCTGCTGTCATCTGAGTTTTGGATCTTGGCCAATCTGACTGGTGTGAGGTGGAATCTCAGGGTTGTTTTGATTTGCATTTCCCTAATGGCTAAGGGTGTCGAGCACTTCCTCAGATGTTTCTCCGCCATTCGGTGTTCCTCAACTGACAATGTTTTGTTTAGCTCTGTACCCCATTTTTTGATAGGGTTATTTGATTCTCTGGTGTCTAGCTTTTTGAGTTCCTTGTACACCTTGGATATTAGGCCTCTATCTGATGTGGTGTTGGTAAAGATCTTTTCCCATTCTGTTGGTTGCCGGTTTTTTTTTTTTTCTTGACGATGTCTTTAGCCTTACAGAAACTTTGCAATCTCATTAAGTCCCATTTGTTAATCTTTGACCTTAGAGCTTTGAGCCATTGGTGTTTTGTTCAGGAAATTTTCTCCTGTACCTATGTGTTCTAAGGTTTTCCCTACTTTCTCATCTAATAGTTTCAGTGTATCTGGTTTAATGTGGAGATCTTTGATCCACTTACACTTGAGCTTTGTACAAGGAGATAAGAACGGGTCTATTTTCATTTTTTTGCATGCTGAGTGCCAGTTGGACCAGCACCATTTGTTGAATAGGCTGTCCTTTTTCCATTGAATGTTTACTGCTCCTTTGTCAAAAATCAGGTGACCATATACATGAGGGCTCATTTCTGGATCTTCTATTCTATTCCATTGATCCACATGCCTATTTCTGTACCAGTAGCATGCAGTTTTCAGCACAATTGCCTTGTAATATAGCTTGAGGTCAGGGATAGTGATTCCCGCAGATTTTTTTTGTTGTTGAGGATGGATTTCGCTATTCTAGGTCTTTTGTTATTCCATATGAAATTGCACATTGATCTTTCCAATTCCATGAAGAACTGGGTTGGAATTTTGATGGGGATTGCATTGAATCTGTAGATTGCTTTTGGTAGGATGGCCATTTTTAAGATGTTGATCTTTCCAATCCATGAGCATGGGAGATCTTTCTATTTTCTGAGATCCTCCTCAATTTCTTTCTTTAGAGGTTTGAAGTTCTTGTCATACAGGTCCTTCACTTGCTTAGTTAGAGTTACACCAAGGTATTTCATAGTTTTTGTAATGATTGGGAAGGGTACGTTTTCCCTAATTTCTTTCTCCACATGTTTGTCCTTTGAGTACAGGAAGGCTACTGATTTGTTTGAGTTAATTTTGTATCCAGCCACTTTGCTGAACTTGTTTATCAGCTGTAGGAGTTCTCTGGTGGAATTTTTGGGGTCACTCAAGTACACTATCATGTCATCGGCAAAGAGTGATGTTTTTATCTCTTCCTTTCCAATTTGTATCCCCTTGATCTCCTTTTGCTGTCTAATTGCTCCAGCCAGGACTTCCAGTACTAAGTTGAATAGGTAGGGGGAGAGTGGACAGCCTTGTCGAGTCCCTGATTTTAGTGGGATTGCTTCAAGTTTCTCGCCATTAAGTTTGATGTTGGCTGTTGGTTTGCTGTATATTGCTTTTATTATGTTTAAGTATGGGCCTTGGATTCCTGTTCTTTCCAGGACTTTTAACATGAAGAGGTGTTGGATTTTGTCGAATGCTTTCTCAGCGTCTAGTGAGATGACCATGTGATTTTGGTCTTTGAGTTTGTTTATATGGTGGATTACGTTGATGGATTTCCTTATGTTAAACCATCCCTGCATCCCAGGGATGAAGCCTACTTGGTCATGATGAATGATCGTTTTGATGTGTTCTTGGATTCGGTTTGCAAGGATTTTGTTGAGTATTTTTGTATCAATGTTCATAAGTGAGATTGGTCTGAAGTTCTCTTTCCTTGTAGGGTCTTTGTGTGGTTTAGGTACGAGGGTTATTGTAGCCTCAAAAAATGAGTTGGGTAATATTCCATCTGATTCTATCTTTTGGAATAGTTTGGCGAGTATTGGTATTATATCCTCAATAAAAGTCTGATAAAATTCTGCACTGAACCTGTCTGGACCTGGGCTTTTTTTGGTTGGGAGGCTTTTGATGACTTCTTCTATTTCTTTAGGTGTTATAGGGTTATTTAGATGGTTTACTTGGTCCTCGTTTAACTTTGGGACCTTGTATCTGTCTAGGAATTCATCCATTTCCTCCAGATTTTCCAATTTTGTGGAGTATAAGTTTTTGTAGTAGGATCTGATGATTTCTTGAATTTCCTCAGTTTCAGTTTTTATGTCCCCACTTTCCTTTCTGATGTTGTTAATTTGGATACTCTCTCTTTGCCCTCTAGTTAGTCTGGCTAGGGGTTTATCAATCTTGTTGATTTTCTCAAAGAACCAACTCTTGGTTTTGTTGATTTTTTCAATGGTTCTTTTTGTTTCTATTTGGTCTATTTCTGCCCTAATTTTGATCATTTCTTGCCGTCTACTCTTTTTGGGTATATCTGCTTTATTTTGTTCTAGGGCTTTTACCTGTGCTGTCAGGTTGCTGATGTGAGCTCTCTCCAGTTTCTTTGTGGAAGCACTTAGGGCTATGAGTTTTCCTCTCAGTACTGCTTTCATTGCATCCCATAGGTTTGGGTATGTTGTGTTTTTGTTTTTGTTGAATTCTAGAAAATCCTTAATTCCTTTTTTTATTTCTTCTTTGACCCTGCTATCATTTAACAGAGCATTGTTTAGTTTCCATGTGTATGTGGGCTTTTTGTTGTCTTTGTTGTTGTTAAAGACCAGCTGTAGACCATGGTGATCTGATAGGATGCATGGGAGTATTTCAATCTTCTTATATCAATTGAGGCTCGCTCTGTGTCCAATTATGTGGTCAATTTTCGAGAAGGTGCCATGTGGTGGTGAGAAGAAGGTGTATTCTTTTACTTTAGGATAATATGTTCTGTATATATCTATTAATTCTAGCTGGTTCAAAGTCTCTGCTAGTTTTGCAGTGTCCTTGTTCAGTTTGTTTCCATGATCTGTCCATTGGTGAGAGTGGGGTATTAAAGTCTCCCACTATTATTGTGTGGGGTGAAATGTATTTTTTGAGCTTTAGTAGTGTTTCTTTTATGAATGTGGGTGCTTTTTTATTTGGAGCATATATGTTAAGGATTGAGAGTTTCTCCTGACCGGTTTCCCCGGTAATGAGTAAAAAGTGTCCTTCCTTATCTTTTTTGATTACTTTTGGTTGGGAATTTACTTTATTCGATATTAGAATAGCCACGCCAGCTTGCTTCTTGGGGCTGTTTGCTTGGAAGTTTTTTTTTCCCACCCTTTAACTCTGAGATATTGTGATATGGTGATTGATAGTTTTGCTGGGTATAGCAGCTTGGGCTGGCACTTGTGTTCTCTTAGGGTATGCATGATGTCTGTCCAGGCTCTTCTAGCTTTCATAGTCTCTGTTGAGAAATCGGGTGTGAGTCTGATTGGCCTGCCTTTATATGTTACCTGACCTTTTTCCCTTACTGCTTTTAGTATTCTTTCTTTGCTTTGGGCACTTGATGTTTTTACTATTATGTGTCGGGAGGTATTTCTTTTCTGGTCTAACCTATTTGGAGTTCTGAAGGCTTCTTTTATGCTCGTGGTCATCTCATTCTTAAGGGTAGGGAAGTTTTCTTCTACGATTTTGTTGAAGATATTTACTGTGCCTCTTAGTTGATACTCTTCTCCCTCTTCTATTCCTACTATCCTTAGGTTCGGTCTTCTCATTGTGTCCTGGATCTCCTGGACATTTTGGGTTAGGAGCTTTTTGTTTTTTGCATCTTCTCTGGCTGTTTTGTCTATGTTTACAATGTTGTCTTCTGCCCCCGAGATTCTCTCTTCCATCTCTTGTAATCTATTGGAAATGCTTGCTTCTGTGATTCCTGATTTCTTTTTTAGGTGTTCTACCTCTAGGGTTATCTCTTTTTTTGTTTTCTTTATTGTGTCAATTTCCGTTTTAAATTCCCTCTTCCATTCCTTCATCTCTTTGATTCTGTTTTCCTCTAGTTCTTTGAGTTCTTTGAGTGTTTTTCTTGTTTCCTCTTTAAGAGCTTCTGAATCTTTTTGCTTTTCCTCCCGTTCTTGCTTAAGTATCTCTATCAGCATCTTGAGGTATGATTTCAGGTCTGTGTCTTCCTTTTCTGGAGTGTTTGGAATTCCGATGTTTTCTGTTATGGGAGAGCTGGGTTCTGATGTTGCCAGGTTGTCTTGGTTTCCTTGGGATATACTCTTTCGCTTTCCTCTTGCCATTTTGTTGTCAGTGATATGTTCTTGCCTTTCCCTTGTATCTGGTCTGTGTCCCTGGATCTCCACTGGTCCAGGTGGCAGATGGGCCGAGCCCTGTTCTATGCCTCAGAGTCGTCGGGTGGGAACAGAAGTTCCAAAGTTCTATTCCTGGTCACTGGATCAGACAGGGCGGGGCAAGGCAAGGCAGGGGGTGCACTTTCCGTGTGCACTCCGCAGAGATCTCTCTGCTCCCTGGCAGCCCAGGTCTCCCACCACCAGTTGCTCAGCCTCTGCTCTTTAAGAACTTCTATTTGTTTATGTGTATCCTCTTGTGATTGTTTAAGGGAGTTATTCACGCACTTCTCCAAGATCTCCATCATTATTGTGAAGTATTATTTCAAGTCTGAGTCTTCTTTTTCTGGAGTGTTTGGCTTGCTGTGGTGGGAGAGCTGGGTTCTGATGCTGCCAGGTTGTCTTGGTTTCTGTTGCTTAAGTTCTTTTGTTTTTATCTTGTCATCTTGTTATCTGTGATTATTTGTGGTCTTGTCAGTGACTGGTACCTGCCTCTTCTGTGGATCTGAGGGCCCATGGGCTCAGGAAGAAAACTGCTTCTGAGTGTTTGGCTTTTTGTGGGAAAGCAGTGAGTTCTGGTGGCAGTGACTCAGCTCTGTCTTTGTGGGCTCAGGTGTGGGCGCTCTTGTGAGACTGTTCTAGGAACTCAGCCCTCTGCCCACTGGTCCTGAGTATAACTGGCAGGGATCTGGCTCTTTCTCTAGGCCAAAATGGACCCTTTTTCAGAGAGCACAGTATCTCTGCTCTCTGAGAACTCCCAGTGTGCTCTTCCTGTGCCTATGTGCCAGACTTACCTCTGGTCCGGGTGTAAGAAGGCCTGTGGAGCTGATCTTCAAGCACTGCCTTTCCAATGCAGACCCTGGTTCCCTCTGACAAAGGCCTGGGCCTTACTGTGGGCTGGAAAAGAACCTTTTCCACAAGCACCGACAAGCTACTGGTCCAGGTGGAAAAAATCCTGTGCATTTAGTCCGAAAGCGCAGCCTTTTAAGGCAGATCCCGAGTCCCTCTGACAGAGAGAGGCCCAGCCCTTCCTGTAGGCCAGAGGGGAACATTTTCAGCCAGCACTGCCAAGTCCTCTCTGTGCTCTGGTTACTCAAGGAGCAACCTCACCAGGCCTGTGCCCCAGGATCTCTGCTGATCCAAGTGGAAAAGAGCCTGTGTGTTTAGTCCACAAGCCGCACATGTTGTTTTATTTTAAATACCTTACTCTGGTTTATCTTTTATCATCATATTTTTGACCTGGTTTGGGTCACATGATCTCCATTTTCAAGTACATTTTAGCTATCTTCAGATACACCAGGAAAGGGCATTGGATCTCATTACAGATGGTTATGAGCCACCATGGGGTTGCTGGGAATTGAACTCAGGACCTCTGAAAGAGCAGTCAGTGCTCTTAACTGCTGAGCCATCTCTCCAGCCCTCTATTTCAGGGTTCTTAAAGACGATATAAAATGTTATTTTTTTAAAAAGTGAGTGCTATAGAGTCAAGACACACAAATATACAGTTTTGTTAATTTACATATTTTATTTGTTATTCTTATTTAATTTTCAGTGCTGGGCACAGGACCCAAGAGCCTGTGCACGCTAGCCAAGCACTCTACAAAATGCTGTAAACAGGCAGACTCTGAGTTCGGCTCTAGGATTTAGTCAACATGCTATGAGGTTCAACTGAAAACACAGTAGCACAGTCCTGTGAAATCCCAGCCTCCCAGGCACTTGCCATGCTCCGGTTCTGCAGTGGGAACGCTCCCTGGATGAGCCTTTGGTTGAAAGCAGCTTCTCCCATCTAGTGAGATGCTGTTTGAATGTGTAGTGTCCCTCATGGTCCTGAGCTGGTGCCACAGGACCTTAGAGAGATGAGTCACTGGAGGAAGCCCTTGAGGCCTTATAGCATGGCCCTGCTTTCTGTTTTCATTTGCTTCCTGCATGTGTGAGCAATATCATCAGTGGCATCTTATTTCTGCCACTGGGTATTTCCTGCCTTCTGCTATGGCCTCTCCATCATCATGGACTGCATCTCTGGAACTGGAAGCCAAAGTAAGCCCCTTTTCTGTTAAGTTGCTTTAGCTAGGGCATTTCATCAAAACAATACAAAAGAGACCAGGTCATAGGCAGCTCTCTAAATACTGGTTCGGAACATATATTAGACTAGTAACGTCATTGTCAAAACTATCTTCCAAGTTTACTAGTTCACAGGCATTTAAAGATCCCAATTTTATATTCTGTAAGTGAAAATTATGTAATTTTTATATAGTGGGTAGTTATGTAGTTACAGAAAGAAAACAGGACTTTAGAATCAGAAATAAATCGGCTGGAATTTTTTACTCTATTGACTAGCAAGTCACGGCTTGGGAAGGGGCAAAAATCTTTCACCTAAGATGGGACTAATAATACTTCTCTTGAGTCCTTGTGAGAACCGTATGATATTCGAAATGTGCAGGTGAGATCATACTTCAGAAGACAATTAGCTGGTCTTTTCTGTTCTTTTGTTTCCATGATGAAATTCTGTTAAGGAAATTAAAAATGGTCACTTCATCTCATGGAAAGATGGAATCTAGTTCTTCTCCTTTTCATCCTGAATTAGTTACTTTCTTGACCAACCAAATAGGACAGAAGTTGTGTTTTGGAAATTGCAAAGGTAAGTCATCAGAAACATGGCTGCCTTCATCCTGGTCCCTAGGAAAAGCAACTGCAGGGAAGGGCAGCCACTGTGTAAAGGGCTAATTACTCTTGGTGCTTTATGTGTGATAGAGAAGCCACTCGGGGGAGGGATGCCGTCCACGCACAAGAGTCATCCCAGACTCCTCCCCTGGGTGCTAAGCATGAGTGAGACATCTTCAGAAGATGCCAGAGCCAAATGCCATCTCCACAGCTTCCATGGGAAAGGCCCTGAGGGCTGCTCAGCTAAACAGCACTGTGAAAGGGTGTGCATTTAAACTGAACATTCTGCATTTAGTGGAGCCCAAATTTTAGTTTGATTTATTGAATTTTATAATTATAATATAATTAATTCATTTAATTTTTTTAATTAAAATTTTCCAATTTGTTTTGTTTTGGTTATTGTATTGCTTTTAATATTTTTTTGCTATGTAGGCCATAGAGGGATAATAGAAAGCCCATAGGTGAAAAATATTACCTTTTCCCCATTATGATGATTTTAGTTAATTCAAATTTCTTAAACATAGTAGCTAAAATATACATGTCATGGTACACATACATACATATATATATATATATATATATATATATATATATATATATGTGTGTGTGTGTGTGTGTGTGTGTGTAATATATACACAGAAATACAATTCATTATATATTTTATACATATGTGTTTGTTTAGTCTATTAAACAGTAGTGTGTAACCAGAACACTCTACTATAATAAAAATGTTAGCCTTTTAACAGTATTTCTCCCCTAGAGGCAAATGTTACAGTGAGGACAAGGACTGCCGTTCACATAGACACCGTCCTTTCCCGTTGTGCTACCTGAGAATGTGTTCACTTCACCTTTGGGGGCAAGTGGTTGTTCTTTGGGAGGGTGAGAAAGGGGGCATGTTCTCCCTGGATAAGCAGTTTGTACTACAGAACCCGGAGCTTCAGTGAGTGGACAGGTGCTTCCACATTCTGGTTAGGCTTCCTGCCTGGGTCACAGCACCTCCACAAACTGTACCCTGTCTCTGTTCTTGTGCCCTGATTCATGGCGAGACATTTAGTCACCACTCCATGCATATTAATGGCATGATATGGTGTTGTCCTTATATAGAGTTTAGCGACTTATGATAAAATGTCCAAGGCTGGGCCTTGCTCTGTGTGCTCTGGACACTGCACACTTGTACCGGACCAGAGCAGGTCAAGTCAGAGGGGGGCTGCCTTCGGTGTGGAGGCAGCCTGAGGTGTGCAGCATCTCTGAGGCTCCAGGTATAAGACGGTCTCTTCCCTGACTCTCATACATGGACAGCATGCACCATGCAGGCTGACACTATGCTCTGACGTCACATACAGTGGCAGAGTCAAATATGGGCTCCAGCTGTCCTGATGTTCTTGCTCATATGTGACTCTAGTCTAAATTGAAAATAGCATATTTAGCTTCCCCAAACTTACACACAAGTCATTCGTTCAATGGGTCATTGTTGAGAACCCTTTGCTGAGTCATAGTCTGGGATAGACACCTGGGCTATTGCTGATAAATAAAATACTTCTAGGCCCTTGCAAAGTTAAGCAAAGGAGCAGGCAATAAGAATGTTGATGGTTTAGGAAATCACCACACCAGGATCCACTTTAGTTCCTGTGAGCACAGCGATGAGGCCCAACATTTTCCATTTGGGGAAAGTGAGACTGGAGGAGCTCCAGCACATGGCTGGAACAAGGCAGAGCCAGCACTGAACGTTTACCAGGCCAACTCTGCAACCCACACTGTTTAACAGCCCAAAATGGTAACCTTTATATTCTTTCTGTCTTTCCTCAAAACTTACATTCTTATAATATTATGTCACTACAAGATCCTCCATTCGGATCTTCCTATTATTATAAGGGGAGATAAGAAGCTTACAGAGGTGGCTCTAAAGACTAGACTTCCCCGAGGAAGGGAATTCTCATGTTAAAGACAGGACTGAATAGCCAGACGCCACTTCAGAATGTATTTCACTCAAGGACCTCCTCCTTCTGTTCCAGTTTCTGCACTTCCTATAACACTGTTCTATAACCTACTCGCTGAGCTGTTCAATCACAGCAGTCCAAGCTTAGAAGAACAGCAAAGACTACTGTATTATTCGGGTTTCTCTAGAGTCACAGAACTTATGGGTAGTCTCTATATAGTAAAGGGATTTGTTGGTGACTTACAGTCTGTATCCCAACTCCCCAACAATGGTCAGCAGCAGCTGTGAACGGAAGTCCAAGGATCTAGCAGATGCTCAGTCCCACAAGGCAAGCAGGCTAAGAGAGAGCCTCCCTTCTTCCAATGTCCTTATGTAGGTCTCCAACAGAAGGTGTGTCCCAGATTAAAGGTGTGCACCACCACGCCTGGATCTGGGACTTGCTTTGTCTCAGATGACCTTGAATTCAGAGATCTCCTTGCATTAGTGTCCTGGGATTCATAGCCACTATGCCTCAAGATCTCCATGCCAAGATCCAGGACAGAAACTTGTATCTCCTAAACTCAAGATCAAGATCACAGGTGAGCCTTCCAATTCTGGATTGTTTTTTATTCCAGACATAGTCAAGTTGACAACCAGGAATAACTACTACAACTATGTAGTCTGTACTGGCTAGCTGGCTAATTTTTTTTTTTTTTTTTTTTTTTTTTTTTTTTTTGTCAACTTGACACAAACCAGGCCATTTAGAAAGAATGAACTCCAAGTGAGAAATTGCCAGCATCAGTTTGGCTTTTGGGGAAATTTTCTTGATAAATGATTGATAATCGAGAGCTCAGTCTGCTACAAGTGGTGCCCCCTTGGAAACACCCAGGTGGTATAAGAAAGCAGGCTGAGCAAGCCAGAAAGCAGTGTTCCTCTGTATCCTCTGCTTCACCTTCCACCACAAGGTTTCTGCCATGAGGTACTGTTTTGGCTTCCCTCAAGGTACTATGTGCTGGGATATGTAAGCCAAATAGATGCATTCCTTGCTAACTTGCTTTGAATCATATTCTTTATTATAGCAATAAAAACAAAACTAAAATCTAGCCACGTCTTCCTGTGATAGTACCTGTTGGAAGCTCTCTAACAGCCGACTCCCTGAATACTCTTTTAGGATTAGGCGTGTTCTCTACACCATGATCCCAGTAAGGCACAGATCTTAAGTGGGTTGAGAATTCTTTACAGACAGAAACAGACTGAACATGGTAGTATGTCCTTACTGTTCCCTCCTGAAAAGGGGATCTTAATACACTGCAACAACAAACTGCCTTCCAACATAAGGATATGTGTCTGACTGTGGTGTGTAAATGTTTCCAGTGCTCAGCCAAAATCACACTGCTCCAGGCCAGACTACTCTTATCATGAGTGTTGTAGTAATTATTAAAAAATAAAAATAGCTTATCTCTTTTATCAGCCCGAGGTTATTTCTTTAACTCCGAGGGCCTGCTTCTAGTACAGAGCCATACATGCAGTCTGTTGCCCTGTCCAAGCCGCCACCAAGGTCTCACTCTCTCTCTTCCCTGGCAATTTTACACCACCTGCCCTATTACCTCCATCCTGGGGTGTTTCTTTACCCTAAATCTCAACACAAACACAACTCTAAGGCACGATAGCTTTTCATATAGGTTTATATGTCAAACTCTCAATCCACAAACCCTCTACACAATAAGATTACATCAAATAGACAAAGATACAAACCACCATTCTATATGAGATATAAGACCTATACAATCCTTAAGTGTTCATAGCTACTAAACACCAACTAAGACCACCTGGATCTAATTCGTCCTTCCTGAGGTTCATCTTAGAACTTCCCTCTAGGTCCTCTCCTGACCTCTGACTTCTCACCGTCTTTCTCCACCTTTCTTACCCCACCCAATCACTGGCTCTCACCTTTATTTCACTAATTAAAATGGGAAGGTTCTGATGAAATCTTGAGTATGTGACTAGACAGCACTTCTTGGGGAAGTGGAATTAGCATTAAAATACAAACAGCTTTAGCACAATCTACACATGGGCTTCTTCAGTCTTTTCCTGCTCCACTCCTCCAGATTCTGACAAACAGCACCTGTATCCCTCACATTACTTGATCCAAAATCTAGGATTTATTCTTGTTGTTTTCCTCTTCCTTAAACCCACAAACAGTCACCAAATCTTGTTGACTATATTCCTCCATGATACATCTCTGTTCCATACGTTTCTCTCCATTACAGCTATCCATATCTGCGCACTATAACTTCTTCTCTGAACCCTGTTCTCCTTCACAGTAGTTACTGACAGACAGACACACACACACACACACACACAGACAAAACACACACACAAACACACACACACACAAACACAGCACTCCACACCAAACACAACACACACACACCCAACCCCACACCAAACACAACACACAAACACACACACACACACACACACACACACACACACACACACACACCACTAACCACAGTGATCCTGAAAAAGTCATGCCACTTTCTATCTTACCCTTAGGATTTCCCACGCTGGCAGAATTTCATAAGAAATTCCAGCTGTCACTGTAACTGGCCCTAAGCCTACTTCTTGCCTTCCATCTTCCATTTGGTATTAGGGGGCCATCTTTCAATTCCTGTCTGTTCAAGGGCTCCCAGTTTTCATCCTGGGATGGCCCCTGCCTTGCCTCTCCCTCTTCCAGTCCAATCTCAATTCTTCCTAGAAGGATCAGCTTTAGCATCACTTGCCTAGGAGGTCCTTTGTGTCTTCCCTATAGTATTAGTTCCCCATGGAAGCTAGGGCTCTTTTGTCTCAGGAATTAGAAACTCATGGAGCTTGAAAGTGTAAAGTTAATCCTGCCCCAAGCATAACAGCTACAACACTCAGATATCACTAGCGATAGGTTTGGCTTCATCTCTTCACTTAGTTTTATCTTGTTTAGTTTGTTTGTTTGTTTTGTTGTTGACTGTGCTGTTTTCTGAGACAGAATTCTGCTATGTAAATGAGGCTGAACTCAAACTTTAAATAATCCTGCCTCTGCCTCTCAAGTGATGGGATTACAAGCACATGCGACCACATCTAGCTCAGTATCATCCAGTCAACAAATATTTGGCACCTACTCTAAAGCAAACACCATTCTAGCTGCCGGGCAATGTAACTTCAAAGGAAAAGATAAATGTCGTGTCTTCCAGAACTGTCATTATGCCAGGAGGAGACATATACATGAAAAGTCACACAAGCAAATAATAAACACAGCAAATACTTCTACTAGCCACACCTGTGGGCTACACAGCCCACAGTCATCAACCACAAAATAATTTTTAGAAAAAAGGTTGTATTTATATTAAGTGTAGAATTTTTCCTAATCACTTCCTTAAATAATGTTGTATAACAATTATTTACATAGTATGTACATTAAGTATGTGAGTAATTTAGTTATGATTTAATGTGCAGATAGGTTATATGTAAATACTAAACCATTTGGTATAAAACATTTTAGTAGCAATAGACTTTTGGGGTATTAGAATGGGGTGCTTGAACTTGTCTCCCCTTGAAAATTAAGGGATAGATATTTTAGAAAATGCATCTGATAGCAATTAGTAGAGAAAGATCAGACAGACTGGGCACTGGAGCTTGCAGTGTAAACTAAGGCAGTCACTGAAGGCATCTATGAGAAGGTGGCCTTTGAGCCAAGCTTTGATGAGGGAGTTAGCCCAGTAACTATATGAAAGAGAGTCTTGGGTACAAGAAATGAGCAGAAGGGTTACACATGAATACCTGGTACCCTGAGCAGGAGAGAAGAAAGGGAGGAAGCATAGGCAGCACAAGATCCATCACTGACGGTCTGAACAGAGAGCTTAAGCTATAATCGTATAACTTAAAGTCTCAGTAAACTGTGGTATTTTAAAATATTTATCAATATAAAATAAATATAAAACTGATAGCTACAAACATTTGTCATTAGCAAATATTTAGGTAGTAAATATTTAAATTTAATTTTTAGCCTATTTTTTTCACATTTGTGTGAGATTTAACATGGTAGTTAACTTGAAGGTACAGGTGAAATTGGCTCTTCTAGGGAGACCAAATGGAGGGAAGAAAAGGGGAGCATGGAGAAGAAAAGTGCTCAAAGTACTATCTACTCTTGTGCAAAATCTTTCACAAACAAACTCTAAGAGTCATGCACATACTACATTCAGCAAGAGGTTTTACAGAGGATGAATGGGAATAAGAGGAGAAATCTTGTCAAACTGCTGCACCAGCCATACGTGTGTATAAAACAAAATAAATATTTTAAAAGGCAGAAGAGGACACATACCCCCCCTCTTTCCCTCTCTTGTGTACACATATGAGTCTCACACACAACTGCTTAGCAATTCATAATGACAAAGGTTCAAAAGAGTTAAGTGACTTGATCCAGGGCATACACGTAGTCCATAGGTGATGTAGTCAAGCTCGGTCCTTGGAGTTGACAATTTCCTTGAGATTTTTACTGAGAGTGAAGAAATGTGGGAGGAAATGGAAGAGAGAGTGAAAAAAGGGGAAAAAAGAGAGGGGAAAAGAGGGGAGAAAAAGAAGAGTAAGCAGTGGTCCTGACAGGCTTCCAGGATTTTCTTTGTTGTTCCTTCCCTTCTAGGCAAGGAACATGAGCACACAGACGGGGCACAGAAAACAGTGCAGGTCTCAGAGGCCTGAGCATCAGGAGGAACCAGAGCAGGACCTTGAGCCACTGGCCACTTGATCTCCAAAGTGGATGTTAAGTCCCTGTCCAACTGGCTGGCTGCTGGCATCACTGGCTGTTTGTCCGGAGCAGAAACAGATGTGTATGCTTCTTTCAAACAATTCTTATGAGGCCTTAAACCTTCTTGCTTGTGTTCCTTAGAAGGGGTTATTTATTGCTGCCCGTTTGTTTTTGTTTCTTCTCCAGCTCTAGAGCCTCCTCCTCGATTTGAGGGGAGGATGTGGGCGGAGCCAGACGAGCTCAGATATAAAGGGTACCTGTGCCAAGCACCAAATCCTGGCAGAGTTCTTCCTCTTGGATCACCTTCATTTCCTTCCTTAGCATTTCATTCTTCCAAAAGCCCCTAACATTCTGGGTGGTGAAACCGAGGCCCAGTAAGCACAAAAACACGGGTCCTCTCATGTGTGGCTTTAGTTATAAACAGTCAACTCAATTTCTAATATACAAAATTCAAAAACAGACAATTCATTATTTAAGTCACATATGACTGAGGATGACAGGCTCCTGTACCATACTGTTCCATTATGTCCAAGCTGAATCACCCCTCGTCAAGCATTTCCAAGCTGCGTATACTGCTGGACCACGGGTCACTCAGTAACACAGCATTTCTGCACTGAGCAAATAGACTACAGGGGTCATCACACATCAACTGTGGTGATAAAATTCATCTCAGTAATTCCAAAGTGTGCGTGTAGCAATCAGGAAGTTCAGCTATGTCAGAGAGAAGCCATAGAGAGACGCTTGTTTGAAAGAAAAAGGAAACCTCTATTTCACACACACACACACACACACACACACACACACACACACACACACACTCATGCACAAACACACACACACACACACACACTCACGCACAAATACACACACACACACACACACTCACGCACACACGCACACTAGTCCATGGTTCTGGACATTTACTGGGGGACTTAGAACATAAACGTCCTGTGAAAGGAACACTATTGTGCTTCCTAAGACACCCTAGCACCAAATTCAAAGCCAGAAATCCAGATACTCCCTTCCACTCTACCACCATTCACTCTTCACTCCAGGAAACACCACCTTTCCCACACTGAGGATCTAAATGCTGAGATTTGAACAAACCAGAAATCAAGAGAAAGTGAATCTGGGTTAGTGAAATGCTTTATAATCCTCACTGGTAGGGAACTGAGACAGAGGATTGTGGGTTAAAAGTCTACCCTAACTACAAAGAGAGACCACTCTCCCTCCCATTTTTTAAATTAAATCCCTGTGGCTAAGTAAGGGTTGGGGGGGGGTGTTTACAGTGTCCCCTGGGAGGCATCTTAGATGGCTCTGTCCCACCTTCCCAGGGTCCTGGCAATCTTGGCTCCAGGCCCAAATTGGAAGATGAAGAGGACGAAGAGAGGAGAGGACACGGGGGCTCTACTGGGTTAATAAAGTATAAATAGTGCACCCCAGGCAGCAGAGCCATCCAAGTCTCTGGCTTCTTTTATGCTGGGTCCAGACAAAGGCTGAAAAATTGTAATGGTCATAGTGTATTTTCAGGGGCTTAGTGGGATCAGTAAGAAGAATGATGTGGAATCTTCCTAATGCAGTTTCTGAGCCATGGAGCTTAGAAGCTAAAAATCTTATCAAACGTCATCTGGTCTACTTAACAAAGGAAAATCACAAGTTCAATGTGTCAGAAACTGAGATGAAAATGGGCTTCAGTGAGCATGAAATTAGATCAGACAAAGGCATGGAAAACTGAAAAATGCTTCCCCATACTAAATGGGAACCATGGAGATATATATGAACAATTCCTTGATTTCAAATTCTTTTGAAGGCCTGGAAAAGTTAGCTAGCACAGATTCACAAACAAATAATTAGCACAACATCTGTGTTCTAAAATTATTTTTACCGGTCCACTTACCTAACAGTGACTTATACCGAGGTCTCTTGGGGTTTCTTATAATGTGATTGAAAACAACAACAAAACCATGATGTGGAGACATGAACATGTTGAAGAAAACCTTCTGCCCTCTAAGACCTCCGGCTGGTGATGATATGAGGCTTTTGTTGATGCTAAATATTACTAGCCCATTTCATTACTCTAGAGCTAGATGATGACATTTTCACACTGAAAGAAAGGTCTGTCTGAGACAGGATAAGGAGCTATGTCAAAATATATACAAAATGGAGACATGTTCGGTTTAGTTCAACAAATAGTAGGATAGGCCCTAGTTACTGTTCTATTGTTGTGATTTGAGATAATGAACATTTAGTTGGGGACTAGCTTACAGTTTCAGAGGGTTAGTCTGCTACCATGGCAGGGATCATGGTGACACATTGGCAGGCATGGAGCTGGAGAAGTAGGTGAGAGCTGTAGATCCTGACCCACAAGCAGCAGACAGAAAAAAAGACACTGGGTCTCACACAGGCTTTTGAAACCTCGCAGCCCAACACCAGTGACACACTTCCTGCAACAAGACCATACCCCCTAATCCCTCTAATCCTTCCCATATAGTTTATCAACTAGGGACAAAATGCAAATGTAGGAGCCTAGAGGGGCCAGTCACATTCAAATCACTACAGCATATACCAAAAATTGTACAAAGTCTTAGAGTTACAGTTGCATGATGTAGCTCCCCGCCCTCCAATAGTCCAAGCAGATGAGAGAATAAAATTAAAGTCTTTAAATCAAACTACCTTGTTTCTCGGGTCTCTGAAGTCCCACCAACTTACAATTGACGCTGTGTCAAAATGTATTGGCAGGGTTTATTCTCTTCAGTTTTAGTGTCACAACAAAGCTTGTATCTGATGAATTACAGTAGCTGTTAATGAGATATAACCTTGCTAAAATAAACAGCCTTGAAATAGCCTTTTAAACCCAAAATTCTTCCTGTCCTTCTATGGAGTATTTTTGAGTTGAAGTCTTAGTTGATAAATGTTATAGTAAATTATGGAATGGGTTCATAGGGAATTCATACATATGTTTTTTGTGACAGTGAAATACTGAAAGTGTACTGCTATTTTTAAAGTTTTATTGAAAATAATAGATACTATTTGACTCATTTTCTTTACTTGAAAAATTTCAGACACAATGAGACAGGTACAAATAATCTTATTCACAGGGTGATAATATATACATAAAAAACCAATTTCATTTTCCAAAATTTGGGTTTTTTGCCTCAATATTCAATTTTTCCCTGACTACACAACTCAAAAAATTTTTGTAAAATTCTTAGACCATTGTTTCTCAAACATGAAGAATAAACACCCAACAAACAGAACTTCACATAATAATTTTTCAGTATTCTGAACTCAGTATATCTGCCAGGTAGTTCTCCATTGAGAAATCTTCCAACGATTTGGTCCTTCACAAACCCTCCATTTCCTACAGCCTCCTCCTGATTCCTGCCAACTCCTAAACACATCTCACATGTCTCATACCTCATTACTGCTCTTCTTTGTCCTTTGCCTGGAATGCCCTGTCATATCTCCCACTTGGAAATTCCACGTGCACCATCCAAAATCCCAAGTCTAACTATGGTATTAGCTTGGGTTCTCCAGGAAGGTAAAGCCAAGGCAGAACTTGAAGACAGCCATTTATTTAAGATATGACCACAGATGTCAGGAGAGCAGGCTGACAGGGATGAAAGCGTGAGAGAAGTCAGCATTAGAGCAAGTTACTGCTCCAGTTTCACCTGTGGCCCTGCCCTCCAAGCACCATTTGTTCAGAATGTTATTTATTGGGTGGCATTCACCCTTGTGCTTCTACCTCGTCATTGGTTCCTGGTTGCCTCTAGGGATACTGATTTTCTTGCTCTTTTTGGATGCACATACATTAGAGAAACCTGGACAGAGAAAGTGAGAGATGCTCAGAGCTGCCGGGTTGTGCTGGGGTAAAACTGGTCACTATGGCAATAAAGGGTAGATAAGCAGATGCAGGGGAAGAGAAAAGAGGCTTCTAACATCCCAGATTTGCCTCATCACCTGCCCTCCATTGGACCAGCCATAGGCTTCTACTTCAGAGTGCCTATCCTGTTGTGGTGTGGCTTATTGACTATGGACTTAGTGGTGGCAACAAATTCGGGATCACCTTGGTGGACATACCCAGGACACCACCTCTAGGACCTCTCTGTGAGGTAAAAATGTACATTTAAAGTAATAAGTCACAAGGCAGCTTTTTTATTTAAAAAAAAAAAAAAACAGGTCAAAAGGGGGAATGAAAACAAAGTTGACAGAGGAAAGGAGTTATTTTAACAATACTGTGGACTACATATGTTGGGGTTCTTCTTTACCAAAGATATTTGACAAAGAAGAAATATTATGGCAGGTGCTCTGTCTTAAGAAGTTGATTGGCTGTTCAAGGAAGCTTTGTGTTGGGCAAGAAAGCAGGCAAAACTTGGGTATTGAGAAGACGGTCGATGTAAACAAAAATCCTCACTTACAATGAAGAAAATATTTTAACAGTACTATCGGGTACTATGCTGGGTTTTTTTTTCCAGAGAAACTTGACAATGACATTGTGGACTACTCAGTATGAGGTTCTAAATAAACATGAGTGAACTCATGTAGCTGTAGTCTATCCTTCATCCCAGTAGATTCCTACCATACAGTGATTTACTTGAAATAAAATCTAATGTGCATACACTGACGCTAAGCTCTATGAGCTCTGCCTCAGTACCAGCCCAGCTTCCCCCCACCCCACCCCGGTACCATCCCCTTGCTCACTTCCATCTTGCTGGCTTTCCCAGGCACACCCCAGCCTGAAGCATTTGCACTAGCGATCCATCCACTCGACATTCACTGTTGGGCAGTTAGGACTCTCTAGAAGTCTTCTTTAGAACTGCTAGTTCCCCAGCCCTATGAACCTCTGGCCTCCTTCTCCCACACAATGTCCTCTGCATACATAATTAGATTACTGTGTCTGTTGCTTATTTCTTACTGGCTTCTAGGAAGTGAGTTCTATTCATATAGTTAACATTGTCTTTTTAATGACATATCCCAAGCATTCTGGATGGTGTTTGGAATGTATTGGCTAATCAATAAATAGATACAGAAGTGAATTGATTATCTGAAGGTTTGACATTAGCAATGAACTTCATAATGTAGAGGAGATGGGGTGCACTGGTTTCCTGTGATGATCACCCACTATAGACCAGAAATGGAGAATCTAAATAGCCTGCCTGTCCTGAAGGAATTTCCATGCATATGAGCACAGATAATCACAAGGTTCAGTGGAAAGTATTCTAACCCAGGTACACAGTGTGTAGAGTTATAATAGAGGGAGAAAAGAGGAACCAAAGGGAACATTAGCTGATTTTTCATGTAGAAAGGATGTTTCATATACAACAAAGGGAAGGACACTAAACTAGGTTTTGTGCACATGTATCTATCAAGTGTGCAATACAGAAACAGTCAGCACACACTCATGTTGACACTAAGAGTCCCTTAGCACAATACCATGCAAGTTTTTGTCCTAAATATAGTTGTTTGCTTTTCATCTCCCTTCATTTTTTTACTTTCTCTTTTATTGAAAATAGATTTCTTTTTCTCTCGTGACTTATTCTGATTACAGTTTCCCTCCCCACTTTCCTCTCCTCATATATTGATCTGCCAATTTTCTGTCTCTTATTAGAAAATAAACAGGCTTCTGGGGGATAATAATAAAATAATGTAAAAACCAACACATTGGAATTGGGCAAACAAACAAACAGAAGGAAAAGAGCCCACGAAGAGACAAGAAGCAGAGACACTCCTTCACACACTCAGGAATTCCATAAAATCATTGAAGTGGAAGCCATTTTACACACACACACACATACACACACACACACACACACACACACACACACACACACACACACGACATGCAGGGTAAAATGAGAAAAGAATATGTATATAGTGATAAAAGAAATAATAATAAAGTTAAAAATGTTTTAAAGAAAAGGAAGAGCTCTTACATAACATCATGAGACAAGGAACCTCCAAAGATGTTGAGTTCATCTTCTGATGCCTATCTAATGCTGGGCATGGAGCCTTCCTTAAGAATACTTTGTTTTGCCAGTGAGACCCTCTTGGAGAAAACTGAATTTATAAGTGGTTATCAATGGGAAGTAATTTCCGGGTTAGGAATGGAAATGTGTATCTACTTCTCTCTTCAGTCCTGGACTGCCATTTTTTATTTTCACTGCTTAAGATTCTGCCAAATATAAATGTCTAGCACCTGTGAAGCACGTTCAGAACATTCCTGACACGCAGACATTGCTGTCCTCCATCTACAGAATTTGTTTCATCTTTCAAAACAGAAGGTTTGTATCCACAAAACAACAGCTCCACATTTCTCTTGCCCCCAATTTCTCGAAATCTTTATCCTATTTTATTTCTCTAGGAATCTGAGAGCACTTGAAACCCACACAGGTATCACAGTGTCTGTGCTTTGTATCCAGTTTATCTCCCTTTACATAATTAACTTACCCTACTTAGCACAATGAGATAAGCTAGCTATAAAACCCCAATAGTGGGGCTGGAGAGATGGCTCAGTGGTTAAGAACACTGACTGCTCTCCCAGAGGTCCTGAGTTCAATTCCCAGCAACTACATGGTGGCTCACAGCCATCTGTAGTGGGATCTGATGCCCTCTTCTGGTGTGCCTGAAGACAGCACCAACACACTCATATACATAAAATAAATAAAAATTTAAAAATAGAACATCAAAAATACTTTGAGATTCTTTCTCCTTAACACTGAGTAATATTCTATTGCATCTGTAGTCCACATTTTCTTTTCCATTTCCTCACTAATGGACATTTGAATTGCTTCTATCTCTTGAATATTATGAATAATATATCCAGAAAATTGCTGTAAAATGTCTGAAACTTCTGCTTTCAAGTTTTTGAAAATACATATTCAGAAGTCTAACCGCTCAATTACATATTGATTTTATTTCTAATTTTCTTGGCAGTCAGCCATACTACTTTCCATAAGGGTGCCACCATTTCAAGATTCAGAACAAGTCACAAGTGGTCCAGTATCCCCATGTGCTGTGCAACGCCTGTCATTGTCTGTTTTCACTAATGGCCATCTTACGGTATGAATTCCTCATCTTTTGTTGTTTAGAAAATACATTTTAGGATCTGGAGATGGTTTAGTGTGTAAGGTGACTGCTTCCCATCCCAGCAAGCACAGTTTCATCCACAGGACTCACATGGTGGACAGAACCAACTTTCCCAAGCACATACACGTGTCTTGTCTTGTCTGTCTGTCTGTCTGTCTCCCTCCCTCTTCCTCTCCCTCTCTCTCTTTCAGACACTCACCCAAATTAAATTAATAAAAACGAATACAGTTTTTTCAGTTTTTTAAAATCTGAGTCTTATTCTTCCTGTTGATTAAGTCAATAAACCCCACAACATGCCCACTGTAGGCAATGTGCCATATGATATAGATCCAAAGTAGACAAGGTTACCTCTCAGCTCTTTGATGCTTACAATAGTGGGACAGATGGATATGTGGACTAAAAAACCAGTGACATCTTACACATAGCATCAGGAAAAAAGGGGGGAGGGGTAACAGTTAGTGTATTAGAGTGTTTATTTTATTCAATTATTTATAAAATTTTGAATGGGCCTTCACAAATTAATTTTGATTTCTGATTTCTTTTAAAGAAAAATTTGAAAATGTAGTGGGAACTCTGAGCCAGAAGTTCAGGATAGCTACAGTAGTTCAGAGCCGAATCATAGCTTGCTGCCCTTTTAAAGGCAAGAAGGAAGGAAACCTAAGCCCATAGAGAATAAATATACAAAGGCTGGGAATGTGCAGCTGAGCACAGAGTCCAGGCAGAAGAATGTTTTGATTATTTATGTTATCCATGCATAACGAGTTAGCAGCTGCACACAAACTTAAGTAAACCCCAACCCTCCTTGTTCACTAAGTATCTAGGAGGTGGATATATTATAAAATAATGTTAGTTCTGGAAGACACTATATTTTTTAAAACCATTCAATCATTTTCATTTTAGAAACAGGGAAACCGACACATACGAGGTTGAGTAGCTTTGCAGATGTAACACACAGTCAGAGGAACTGGGGGTCAGGGTTCTGTACAGAGCAGCAGAGTGGGCATTTGTTGACATGCCTGTCCAGAATCTTTTTCCTCTTCTCTAAAAATATAGCTTCATTCTGGTTTGAGACTCACCATTCCTCCTTATGAACTATGATCCTAGTGGAACCGAATCCTCTTTGCTTCAAGATTGGAACATGACCCAAGCCTGTCTGTGCCCATTCTAGAGCTATACCTGACACTGGGGGTTGCTGGGAAGAACAGGTTTAAGTCAAGATGATGCATTGGTACTCAAGACTCCATGGTACAAAGAAAAGACAGTAAGCTACCATTCTTTGGATAAATTGCATACCTGTCATGAGCCCCAGTTAACACATTTGCAAAGAGAAACAATTCCTACATCAGAAAACTGTTGTCTGCCTCTAAAGAAATAGTGTACTTAAAATGCCTGGCACACATTAGGAGCTTATTGCTGCTGGTTCCTTCTATTCTTCTCTAATGTCACAAGGCTGTATCATTGCTGTAATAAAGATGTAAGAAGGACACTGGCAAACATTCCTCACAGCATGTTGAAAACAGCATTTTCAGGAGCTACCTTGTGTGGTTTCAGGGAATTGGTGGGGGAAAAGAGAGGAAAAAGCAGCTTCATTTCCTGGAGAAACTCGGGCTGTATCTAATGCTTGCCAAGTGTGGTCCATCAAGACGTGTCTGCACTCATCTGCTTTGTCACCTCCAGGCGTCCTCTCTGCTCATTAGCTACTGTGTTCTGAAGATGAGAATTCTTTAAATCTCTGGCAATCATTTAGCTGACACTTCCAGTCATAAGGAAATAATAGTATGGGAGAATTTGCATGACACTTTGTGCTCTTAAAGCACTTCAGAATCCAAACTAATTAGCAATCTGCACTAAAGCGCCGAAATTTATGGACTAAAATTGCAGTTTTCTAGGAATACTTTTCTTCCCACTACAAACATGGAAATCTTTTTCCTTCATTAGAAGAGAGACAACACAGGAATAAGCTGTCTGTGTAGAGGGGTTAAAAGTACTAAGGGCGAGAAATGAGATGAAGAATTTGTTGGCTAAACACTTCTCTAGCAACATCTACGAAGGTTTGTAGGACGGTGTCTTCTATCAGCATTTTCAAATCAACAATGCAAACAGGGCACTAGCACATAAAACTGTAGAAACTCATGACAAGATTCCATTCCACAAAATATGCTGTTTGTTCATATCTGAATTCAAGTACCTCAAACTAGAAAATCACCCACTTGGTATTTAATTTTAAACCAATCGGCAAACTACCAAACCACGCACTATTGAAAAATATCTCCTCTTTCCACTGTAATGGGAGCATACACCACAGCAAGAGACTTGAAAAGACCTGAGGGACACTGGAACTTGTTAGCCATGGAACAGTCATTTTTGGGATTTTTGTTTCTTCCTCCCTACATGGGCAGGATTCTCTGAATGACTAGAACCAACACGAGTGTGCATGTTCGTGCATACCTGCGTGTAATAGAGTATCTTCAGGCTGTGGTTTGGGTAGTCCAACCGTAGCTGTCTCCTGATGGAAAAGCCTAAAATTTAGTAATTGTTCGGTACGAGACTGGATGTCTCAGCAGTCCCAGTTTGGTGCTGAAGTCCCAGGGGATTCCTAGGCAGCTAGTGGTTCAAATACTGGTGAAAGAATGCCTCAGCATCAGGATAGATAAAGTTGCCAGTGAGAGAGAGGGCAAAACCCAAAAGCTTTCTTCTTCCATGTCCTTTTTATCCAGGCTGCCACCAGAAGTTGTGGCCCAGATTTCTGGGAGGTCTTCCTACCTCAGATAATGCAATAAAGAAAAATCCCTCACAGGTGTGGCCAACTGCTATAGGTTGTAGTTGATTCCAGATGTAGTCAAGTTAGTAATTTTCTTCTTAGACTGCACACACTGATGTTATATGTTTTATTATTTTCATACTTCATTCACTATCGTCATCATCACCACCATCACAATCATCCTCAGCATCATTCTCGTTACCACTGCTATTATTACCTCAAGCTAGCCTTGATCCTTCTGCCTCCACCTCTAGAACACAGATTTGCCTAGCCTATTCTTTTTAACAGACAATCATCTTAGATTTAAGTGCTAAGGGAAAGTTTTGCATATGGAAATAGGGAGATGACTCAGGCAGTAAAATGTCTGCTGTTCAGTATGAGGACCTGAGTTCTATCCCCAGCACCTAGGTAAAAAGTGGAGTTTGGTGGGATGTGCCTAGCTCTGGGGAAGCAGAGTCCTTGCTGGCTAGCTAATCTCTCTGAATTGGTGAGCTCCAGGTTCAGCAAAAGACTGTATGTATGTGTATATGTATACCATGTGTGTATATATATATATATGTGTGTGTGTGTGTGTGTGTGTGTGTGTGTGTGTGTGTGTGTATGTGAGCATATATATGGTAGAAAAGGCTAGAAGAAGACATTCAACATTTACCTCTGACCACTGAAAAGCACATGCACTAATACTGACATATGCACACACTAAGATGTAACACATGTGCACATACACACACACACAAATTTTTATATATGTATCCTGTTACTTGTTCTTTGATATAATCCCAGCTTCATCTCATAAAATAATTTCTTTCTTGAAAGATATTGTATTAGCCAGGGTTCTCTAGAGTCACAGAACTTATGGGTAGTCTCTATATAGTAAGGGAATTTGTTGGTGACTTATAGAATGTAGCCCAACTCCCCAACAATGGTCAGCAGCAGCTGTGAATGGAAATCCAAGGATCTAGCAGTTGCTCAGTCCCACAAGGCAAGCAGGAGAAAGTCGTCCTTTTTCCAATGATTAAAGGTGTGCACCACCACGCCTGGATCTGGAACTTGCTTTGTCCCAGATGACCTTGAACTCAGAGATCTTGCATTAATGTCCTGGGATTCATAGCCTCTATGCCTCAAGATCTCCATGCCAAGATCCAGGTCAGAAACTTGTATCTCCTAAACTCAAGATCAGGATCACAGGTGAGCCTTCCAATACTGGATCGTGGTTCATCCCAGATATAGTCAAGTTGATAACTAGGCATAGCCGCTACAGATATTGTTTAATATTCTTAAACTTTCACATTTTATTGATTTTTTTCCAAAACTTTTGGTTGGGAATAGTGATGCATGCCTGTAATCCTAGCACTCTGTTAATGGAGACCAGAGAATCTGTACTACATCGCAAGCCCTTCCTGTCTCAAAACAAAACAAAGCCTCTGAGTCCTGATTTTTGGAAGTTTTTTTTTCTTTTACTAGAAAGATAGCTTTAAGTTTGCTAGTTTTTCTCCTTATACTTTAAACATTTAAAGCCCTTTTCTACTAGTTTAAGAAATTCTATTATAATTGGCCTTAATATAGTATCATTTGTTTGTCTGTGGAGTTACTGGAATCTATTAAGTTATTGTTTTCCTCAAAATATGAAATGTGTTCAATCATTATTTCCTTAAATGATTTCCTGACTTGCTTCCCAGAGATTCTAATTGCATATATAGTGGGATGCTTGAAGTTGCTCCTTTGATAGCCCAGTGTCTGCTTTCATCTATGTATATCACCTTGTGTATTTCATCTTGAATGGTGTATTTTGTTATATGACAGTTTCTTTGATTCTTCAGGAATTTACTCTTCCATTACCCTCATCAAATGTTTTATCTCTGGAATATACTTTCCATTTCCAAAGGTTCAGTGCTATTCTTTTTCTATCACCCATGTCTCTATGCAACTTTTTAAACACACAGAATACAATTACAACCACTGCTTTAATGTTCTAGCATTAAATCTCCACTCTGATGGAGTGGAACCACCCATACCAACAACACGGAGCCCAAAATACAGAACCTCAACACAGTTATGTGCAGCTCAGGGACAAGGCTTAGTCTCTAGGGGGTCCCAGCAAGGGAGCAGTAAACATCCTGGAGGAAGACACTTGCTAGTTTTTGTACACTGTAGCCAATTGTTCATAAACTCATACTTGGACCACAGCAAGGCTGTGCCATTCTGGGTCTGTCCCCAATAGAGATGGCTGTCACAAGCAACTGAGGCTTTGGGTATTTAATATGGCTGAACGAATCTCAACAATACACACTCACCAGGGATTCCAATCAGTCCTAAGACATCTGCTCAAGGTTTCCTCAGCTCTTCACACGTGCAGCACAAACAGACACATTCCCTGGCCTTGCCTGAGTAATGGGCGCTCTAGTATTCCCTCTGGTAGTTTCTTCCAGGCTCTTTTTAACTTGGGTTAGAGACTGGTGTCTCTATTTTGCATTTCCCAATTAGATCCAACAGGCACCTTGAAGTGCCTGTTCCATGTCAGGAGACCTGTTAGCACTGATTCCTAGAGTCCTCTGATAACAAGCAAACAAAAATATGGTTCCAGATTGTCCTAAGAAGTAACACTCACACTACTCAGTTCCTGAGCACTTTACAAATTTCTTCTGCCTTTCCTGCCAGCACACTCTCTAGCTGAGGTGGGAAGCAAGCTCACTTCATTGTTTCATTCACTTGTCATGGGGTCCACTTAACATAACTCAAACACCAGGTCAATGGTGATGGCAACATGCATTGTATTTAAACCACTATTGATGGATCAGGGCTGAAGAACATAGAACAGATCTGGAGGTGAAGTTGAAGGTGTGGTGGGCTGTAGCTTTGTTCAATCATATTTTAACATAAGGGGTGAGTAAAGGAGTTTCCACCAATCAGGATAGGATGTGGTTCCTGGGCCTGAGAATAGAAACTTATTTTGACCCTGTAGCAAGCTGGAGATTATCCTTCAGAAGGCTGGACTCAGACAATTGTTTCCTTATAAGTTATCTTTGAGATGGCTGGACTCAACTGTTTCCTTACAGCAGAAGCTGTCCGGGTACTCCAAAGTCCCCTAGCTCCTCTAGGGCCTGGGAACTTGACTTTAGTTCCTCCCTATGATTAAATGGAGTACAAAAATGAAATGGTAGCACTTAAAACAGGTTTCTTTTGCTTGTTCCCAACATACTACCTGTCCAACATTTACTGAGCTCCTACTATGTGTGAGACATTGTGCTGAACACCGGCAGTGTAAGGACTACCAGACAGGCTTTGTTCTTAAAGAAGTTACAATCGGATAGAGGAGAAAACAGTAAACCAACGATTCTAACTATATGAGAGATAGATTTTAGGACAGAGAAATGCAGAGGAAAACCGTTAAGTTCTTTGCTTCATGGATCCCCAGCAATGATTTGTGTATATATATTGTTATGAAAAAGATAAAGAGAGTGGACAGTGGGAACATGTTCTATGGAGGTGTGGTGAGGTGTGCGGGCCCAAGTTGGGCATCCCTTCTCCCTGAGGGACCAGCCACAGACAGTATAGTATAGAGTTTATTCAGGGAATGGGGAGGGGAGTTAAGACGGTAGTAGGGGCCGAAAGAGAGAAGAGGCCGGCCATGAGCACGTGGAGAAAGGGGGAGAAAGGAACGGGGAGAGGAAGGACAAAGGTGTAAGAGCAAGAGAGCAAGAGATTGGGCGAGCAGCCTCTTTTATAGTGCCCGGGAACTGTGGGGCGGAGCATACCTGGCTGTTGCCAGGTAACTGTGGGGTGGGATTTACAGGGATTCCTAACATCTATGCTGACCACTCAGGGCAGAGTTTAAAAGGTCGGTCTACCTAGCTCTGTTTGAACAATCACGTCAGTTTTCTGTGTCTATTTCCTTACCTTTACGTAACATAGAATCGTGCAACCTGCATCCACACTAGGTCATTCTAATAATTTACTGTGGTGGGCGGAGCGAGTAGGCGTGTGCGTTTGTGTGAAACTGAACCGGAGTCAATGGCTGCCCATGCACAGTTCACAAAGCAGGGTCTCTCGCCTGAATGGAAAGATTTCTGCTGTGTATAATCCCCTGTAGCTCGTGGGAGAAGCGAGATACCTCACTCTGTCTCTGGAAAAGAGGCTTTTGAAGCAGCGTTTGGGTCGTTCTCGCCAAGACCTTTCCCCGGAAGTGCGCCACATCACAGGCCCCGCCTCCGGTCCCGCCCCCGACACACGGCGTCTCGCGGGATCTCGCGAGTACGCCTGTGTCAGATGCAGTCATGGAGGCGGAGGAGGTGGATGTGGATGTGGAAGGAGATGTGGCGGCGGCTGCACAGCCGGGGTGAGGCGCGGAGTGGGGTCCTGCGGGCCGGGCTGTGCTAGGCAAGGGCCGGAGGATGCGGTTGGCCGAGGGTCTGTGTGGACGGCGTCGGGACCCGGGGTGCTCCTGGCCGGAAGTGGGTCGGGTCCACGGGTTGGACTGTTTGTCTCTGCTTCCTGGGACCTGTTTCAATTCGGATTCCTTTTTGCATTCGCTTTGTCTCAGGCTCCTCATAGCAACTTGAACACTGGCGTCTAGTCTACAGGACCTGACTTCATAGACACTTGGTCCTGCGCCTGCAAGCGACCTTGTTCCAGTGGTTTGATTCCTCCTCCTCAGGGCAAGTTGTTCAAAACTTGCTGGAAGGCAGTTTACCTTAAAGGATCCAGATTTTTAGAGTTGGACAATTCATGTTTGCCTTCTGCATTTTGCTCTTCCTGTTTACTGTCATTCAGAAGGTGGTCAAGGCATTTGAGGCATATCCAAGCAAGGCTCCGCATGCTTGGAAACCGAATCACGTGTCGATCTTACTGTTGTAAGCATCGAATGAAATATTTATGAAAAATATTTCAGCAAATGTAAAATGCTCAGCAGATGTGCTCTTTGCAGTGTTAGGGATAATAGAGAGAAGACCCAGTGAGGGACGTTGTTGAATACCAGTGCCAGCAGGACGGGCAGTGTGATTTTTAAACTGAACCTGCTTTGGCACATTGCTTTAGGAGTAAGCAGTGTTTCTCCTTTTAAATAATGGGGGCCAGAAAAGGACCTCATGTAGGCGTCAGAGGACCTGACTTGTAAACACAGCCAGGTACATTACCTGTAACTTGTCAGCGACTTCATTGGACTCTGTTGAACTACATGCTGTTACTAATACTGCTCCATTTCCGGCCTATATACTTCATTTGACAGGAGGGCTGCTCCTTTGTAGACTACCAGTCAGTCAGTCCTCTGAGGCACCAAAGTAAGCATTTTAAAATAGCCAGTGAGCTCTTAAAATGTGATAAAAATGAGGTGTAAAGTTAATGTAATTATTTTCTCTAAAGTTCTTAGCTTAGGTAGAGAAGTTCAAAAGTTATGCAGATAGCCTGAGATAGCAATTTACATTGGTGTAATTATTCAGTTTCTTAAAAAAATTTATTAGATACTCTGTATTTACATTTGAGATGTTATCCCTCTACCCTGCCCGCTCTCATTCCCCCCCCCCCCCACATTTGCCTTCCCTCCAAATCACCCTCTTTACCCTATTTCCCGGAGCAATTCTTCAGTCTTGAACTAGGGCTTCTGAGTTTGCGATCCTCCCCTCCCCCAATCAGTTAGCTAAGTGGGCAAGGACAGTTTGGAGTTCATAAAGGAAGGAATTCACTTTGGGTTGAGTGAGTATTACCTGAAAGCATTAGCTCAGTGCCTCTCTCAAGGGTTTGTCTTAACTTTTCAGGTTGTGTTTAGTTTTTTGTTCCTTTTTCTTAAACCATTTTCTTGACACTCGGGTCTACTGGTGGCATGTTGTAATGTTAACTTCATATGTTAGGTCTCCAAAGTGAGACGCCACGTATGTATTACAGCGGACCTGGCCTACAGGTTCTCCAAGCATCCCTTAGTCCCTGCCTGTTTCAGGGTATGGCTGGCATACCCTGCCCCCACCCTAGTTTTTTCAACCCAGAAGTCGGGCTGCCCTCCCCCAGCTGCCTTTCTCTATATAATGCAGACATTTTGGTTCTCTGTCCATTTTGGTCTATCCTTTACTCTATTGGACAGTCTCAAGGCGGCCTCACTTGGTTACATCTTCTCTCTGCATTCTCCTTATATCTTCCATTTCAGGGTCATATTCACTCTGGATGCTATATACCCCACCGGTGTGATGCTCTCCTTTTATCTACAGTAAACTTTCTTTTCCAACATACTTAGGTCCTGGCTTGGTTTGGAGTTGCTTTCCCTTTCTTTTCTTTTTCCTTTTTTTCATGTATCATGCAAGCAGGATGATGAAGGTTCCTGATGTCAGCCGCTGCCTCTGGAGCGTCACTGACATTACCTGTGGAGTGGGAACGGTGCCACTAATGCTGGAGTTTGAATCATGTTGAATTTAGTGTGAGGTATGGTGTCAGAGGACAGTAGCATTTAAGGGACTCTTGAAGATTAGTTTGAAACCATCCCGATTTTAAGCGCTTACTGGAAGCTAGATACCAAAATAAAATACTGCAGTTTGATTTTCCTTCAACTATTATTTCTTATCTTTCTTTTCTGAATGCTTTTTAACCCTCGTTGAGGAAAGATGTTTCACCATAAGAGTCGTGCTCAGTGGCCATTCCTAGTGACATCTCTAAGACTAGCATTTCTCATGACTTAATTTCTGTTAGGTTGATGTTTTGCTGCCCTGCCATTCTGATGCATAAACGTACAGTTCTTCTAATTCAACCTGTTTCCCTAATTCTTCACTGCCCTGTGTCTGAGCTTCTGATCAGGACCTTAACTAGAACATACCAGCTCTTGTGTGTCTCACGAGTACCTCTGCGTCACTATATCAGCTTCCCTCTTTCAGATTGGTCTCCGACCTGTCTCTGGCTCAGTGCATGATGGCAGCATCCATCCCGTCTCAAGGCACAGACCCGAACTCTCTCATTCTTTATTCTGCCATCTTTCTACTCCCTCATCTGTTCACTTACTAACTATCCTATCAGACACCATTCTTGCTCATATTGCCTTTTCTGTAAATAAAAATTATTGCTACGCTTCTCTAGTATTTTTATAATTATTTTCTCTACCATTATTCCTCCCTTTTCCTGCTAAAGTTAAGTCTTTGTTACCTCTAAATCTGATTATGTTATTCCCTTCAGTTTCCAATAGGCTTTGCTAAGGCTAGCCTGGAACTTGCTGTGTATTGGATCCTCCTGCCTCTACCTCCTAAGTTCTAGTGTTACACTTAAGTACCACCATGCTGTGTAGTTCTGTGATGAAGTCTTCCTTCTTTACTACAGACCTCTGACCGTTACCCACTTGCTTGTTCATTCACTCAACAGTTGATTACATTCTGTGTCATTCCCTGGATGTATATAACAGTTGTGAAAATGAGATCCCTGTTGTCATAAAACTATTAGTTCTTGTTGGGTGGAACCGACAATAAACTTTATGTATGTGTTCCGTAGAGGTAAGTAAACAAGGGTAAAGGAAGATGAGAAGCTGGCTTCCTAGCCTTTTCTCCCGCACTGACCTAATAAAGCTCTTAAGGTGTGAAACTGGGGGCTATTAGAGCAGAGAGTGGAGACAGTGAAAGCAAAGTGGCAAATTGAATTGGATTGTGAAGAACAGAGGCAAAGTCAGATTTGAGGCTTGGACCCCTGGGAAGATTGAGATTACAAGGACTAAGAGAAGTAACAGTAGGACCTGGAGGGTTTGAGATGAAAGATTGAGCTCAACCATGTAACTGTGTTCCTTAAGGAGGTTTAGGTTGGTGTTCCGATGTAGATATTAGTGAATGTTGCAAATCCTCACAACGGTAGACTGCATGAAAATATTTCTGCAGGGAACTTGTAATGTTAGTAGCCCCACCTCTTATACTCTTGGCAGACCTAGCCATTTGTTCTAAAAGATCTAACTGAAGTGTTTGTGTGCGCATGTGACTGTTGTGCTGTTACAATTCTCTCCTCATAAGCAGACAAGGCAGAGGAAGTGCTGTGTTCAGGTCTTTGTTAAGGAGCGGAGGTGCTTAGTATCAAGAGCTGGCCAGCCCCTGTCCTGTGGGATCTGTAGCTGAAAATGGATGCAGTATCACTTTTCTGGTTTTCTATTTATTTTTTGCATGTTTTGTATTTATTAATTTTTGTATTTATTACAGAAATGATGAAAATACAGCGTCAGTTTTTCAAGATCACTATCTTGACTCAACATGGAGAAGGGAGAATGGTTGTCTTGTAAGTATGCTAAGTCAGGTGACGTAACACTGCAGCTAGTTGCCCAGAGTGCCTCTTTTTCTTTTTTTAACCAAGGCCTAATTCTCCAAAACCACAGAGATAGTATATGGAACACTTCCTTTAGTAATAGAGGAACCTTTTTTTTTTCAACTGTGAAAAAGTGATTTCATGAGAAATAAATTTAGATCCAGCTTGATTTAGGGACAGATCTTTACCTCTTCTCAAGTTTGTCAGCTTCCCTTTCTTCAAACAGAGTCCATGTCTTCATTTTGCAGTACCTGCATACCTGCCATGTTAGACAGTAGGGCAGGTTAAAGCACCTCAAGTGCCATCAAGACAGACGTTCTGCTGCATGGAATTTATAGACAAGAAAAGAGTTGGGCAAGACACAGGCAGGCAAACAATGGGTAGATTATGAATGATATAAGCTCCGTCAACTGAGGTTACTAGGGGGGAATCCCTAAGGAAAAGTCAGTCAAGGACACTGAGGAGGTGACATTTAACTTGAAAGATAATAGGCAAATGAAGGGATACATGATTACAAAAATTAACATGCTAAGCAGAAGAAATAGTGAATGCAGAAGAACTGGCGTATGCTGACAAGTTTAAATTTTGGAAGTGAACCAGGACATTGAAACATACAGACTAGTGGATTCATGCTTTGAGTTCTGTGGTAAAGAAAGGACTAGAGGGGAGCAAAATAGAGCCAGGGGGACTTGTTAGGACCCATTTGTAATAATCTAAACAAGGTTTTAGATAGTGGCTTAGTCCAGTATGTTCCAGAAGAGGTATAAGTGGACCAGTTTGAATTATACTTTGAAGGTAGAGCTGTGCAGTAGAAGATTGCATGTGGAGATGGAAGAGAAAGGAAAGAATGCCTAGTGATTCCTGGATGTTTAAATGGTAAGTGGTGGTTGACACTGCTCTTTGCAAAGTTGGGAAGACAGGTGAAGACAGGTGATACAAATGTTTCATTTGAGAAGCCAATTAGATATTCAAAGGGAGATCTTGTGTGGGTAGTGACTTTAATAATATGGAGCTTAAAGAGATTGGAGTTGGAAGTTACATAACTTTGAGAATGGAAATGGGTATGATTAATTACTCAGGCTGTGGCTGAGAAAAACAGACTTGACTTTTGGAAACCAGTTAAGTGCTTAGCAAAATGCCTGAAGCCTAGTTCTTTAGTGCATGGGGGCCATTATTACTACTTACAGGAAGGGGGCCTGAGCCTGGGAATCCAACAGGCTTTACTGTGAGCTTTCTTTTCTTCCACTTAACAGGCCACCAGTGCTGCAAATGCTTTTGTGGACTATTTATACCTGTCTCAGGGTGATTGTGAAAATCAGACTGTCGGTATATTCATGTAGTGATTGTACCTGTTATTGTTTTTAAATAGCCTTGGACTCTGGATAGCACCATCAGTGACGAGAACAGAGCTGTCATTGAGAAAATGCTGTTGGAAGAAGAGTATCCTTCATCGATTATGAGAAGAGTAAAGCTTTTAGGGCTAAAAAAGGAATCAGGGCAAACATTACAGAAGAGGCCACTGTATTTACTAGATGAGTATTGTTTGGTCACAGACTTTGTGTAATTTCATGTCACTTATCTATGCAAAAAATAGCATGCTTTACTGGTGAATCTGAGACTGATGACACATTTTCAGGTTTTTGTTGTTAGGCAAGTCTGCATGCAGTGTGCATAATGCTTAGAAATGGTAGACTATTTAAGTCAGAATCGTAATTCCAAGCCTTCCTTTTTCACATCAATATAAGCTAAAACTGGAAGATTCCTCTCTGCAAGGGTTTAACTTCTGTGATACTCAGTTTTTATAGATATATGACATATATATGATACATATATATATGTCATATATTTCTTATATATGTATCTTATATATGAGAGACTTAAACAGTAATTTCTGATTTTTTTCTGGCCTTTAAAGATTAATAATGAATGCTTGCTTATTTTTATCTTTTTCATATTCATTCTATGGATTTCTGTTCACTGTTCTGCTGCTGTTGTTATTATTTATGTGGTTTTTGTTTGCATGTATATCTGAATCTCTTGTTTCTGGTTCCTGTGGAGACCATAAGAGGTTTTTAGATCTTAGTTAAGAACTGTAATGTGGTTTCTGGAATCAAATTTAGGCCTTCTGGAATAGCAGTTGGTGCTTTTAACCACTGAACCATCTCTCCAACCAACTCTGTTGACCATCTAATCCACATTTTCTGTTCTGTTAATTTGAAATTTTTAGAAATATTTTTAATTGCCATTGGTTAGCCCCTTATTCTCCTCAAATATTACACTTATTGCTTTTATTACTTATTTAAATGAGAGGCACATAAAATCTCCAATTTTCTAGTACCCTCATTTAAAATACATAAGGATTTATAATATACTCTTTTATAATATAATTTAAAATATTAGCTTATATGAAAACATTGTTTCTTTCTATGTGTGGGGTGTGTGTGTGTGTATGTGTATGTTATCCACATTAATCTTTGAGATGAGGATTGTTATGTATTTGAAGACCACTGATTTGGCTAAGTAGTCAAATGCTCTTAGGAGCTACCTGTGTCTGCTGCCCAGTGCTAGGATTGTATGTATACAAACTATTGACCTAGCTTTGGACATGGAACCTAGGGATTCTAATTTAGATTCTCATGATTGTATAGCAAGCACTAATTGAGCCATCTCCCCAGCCCCAAATGAAAACATCAGTATTTTATACTAAGTCTTTGGAATTTACAGTACATTTCATCTCTGCACTAAATCTCAGTTAATGCTTGTTATGACCCATACATATGACTAGTAACCACCATATTGAACAGTGCAATTCTAGGTCATTGGATATGTAGTTGCTAGTTCACTTCCTAATGTAGAAATGAGTAAGAGTTATATATAGGCATATAGAGGATTGGGAGAACATACACATTCATACATGCATACATACTATATTTATATATACTATATGTAATTTTGTCTCTAGTACATAGCCTCATGTATGACATGTAGTTGGTGTTTGTTAAATGTAGAACAGTTCAGACTTGGGGAAAAGCTTTGTAGCAGGCTAGTTTCAGTAACACTGAGGGGGCATTTCTTGGTAAATTTGATGTTACTTGTATTATGTATAGAAGAATCCTGAGTTCTTTTCTGTGATCTTTAAATATACAGAAACAGTGGTTCCCAAATTACCCCACATAACAAATTCATCTATTTTACTATTCATATTTTAGAAAGAAGGATTGAGGCTATTCCTTTTTAGCCATTTGTGGTAGGGAAGAGAAGGGAAACCAGCGTTGCTGTGGTGCACACTGCAGGCATTGTGTTGTGTGTTTGCTATGTTATCATCCTTACATGCACCACGTAAGGCATGGACTTGCAGCCCTGGACAAGCTTTTAGAGGAATAGGTTTTGATTA
Organism: Micromys minutus; assembly: GCF_963924665.1. NCBI lineage: Eukaryota > Metazoa > Chordata > Mammalia > Rodentia > Muridae > Micromys > Micromys minutus. The sequence continues at coordinate 10,556,904 of NC_137978.1, forward strand.
CATGTGAATGTCTTTCACTAGTCTGTCTACTTGATATCACATAGGAATTCTATGGATTTAATATTATGTAAGTTTCCTTAATAATACATAGGTATTATTTATCTAATAAATCACTTCCAGGAAAATTCTGGATTAATCAAAAGAAAGATGATAAAAAATGCACAAACAGGTAAAATCAGTTTATAGTGCTATTGAAAGTTTTGAATTAAAATTTTAGAAACTTCTTCACAAGCTTCCTGTTCTTTTTTTCATGTGCAGCCTGCAGAAAACAGGAAAAATCATGTATGTATCTGTAATTTTAAAACCTTTTTTGAAAACTAAGTTTTTTTTATTTTAGCTATGTGTGTTCCCTTATATCTCTGTATGGTTATGTGTGTGTGAGTTCAGGTACCCACAGAGACCAGAGGTGTCCAGTTCCTGGAGCTGGAGTTGAGGCAGTTGTTGCAGTCTGACATGAGTGTGGCAGCTGAGTAACTACTGAGTCTCCAAACCCTTTAAAACCTTGTCAGTTCAGTTGGAAATCACAAGAACATTTTGAAAATTAGGTATGGTCAGTGGAAAAGCCCTCTTGATTCAGAAGAGGATATTTTTTAAGATGGCTTTGGCACAGATGTTAGAATACATAATTTTATGTCATCTTTTATTTGCCAAGCTTTTAAAAAATGTCTTTATCTTCAGTTCATCACATGGTAAAGAAAGGTGGTTTCCTAAAGATTTTGGGGGAAATCTTTGGAAGCTGCAGCAGAGTATATTTTGAATTGAGTTGGTTTATGTTCTATTTGATAATTGTATATAAATGTGTTATTACAGTTTTACTTGGATCTGTGATATGTAAATATTACCTAGGAAAATTGAGCAGGGCATGCCTGTAGTCCAGTAGTTGGAAGACATAATCAGGATTTCCACAACTTCAAGGCTGTCTTACTCTACAGAGTCCCAGACCAACTAGGGCTACATAGCAACATCCTGTATAAAAACTTTTAGAAAAACAAAAGGTTTACAGAAACCTTTTCAGTTAGAAAAAAAGATGGTCATTGTTCATTTATAAATGCAGACTTGAGCACCAAGCCAACTGTGGCTTTTTTATTTGGTAAATAACAAAGTGAAGTTAGAAGATGGGATGGCTTGATGAAATTGAAGAACTTTCGTAGTATGCTTTAATTTCTTGTGATACAGATTTTAAGAGCAGTAAGTGAGATTCCATAGTTTTATGATTTAAACTCTTGGATTTGGGGAATATATTACTGCTTGGTGTTTATTTTCAGTCTGAAGAGATCTATTTGTTATCAGACTGACTACCTTTGGTGTCTTTTAGTGTTGTCTTCACTCAGATTGTATTGTTTGGACTCCTGTCCTTCGGGTAGAGATAAGGAACCTGGTAAACCTGACTGTCTAGGCACCAGCTGCCTCAGCCTCCTCCTTTCCCTTCTCCTTCTATAAGACTGGGAAGTCTTGGTTTTAGCCCATGACTGGGTAAGACAGCAGTTCCCAATCCCCTTTTATAGGGGGTGTCTAAGACTGTCAGAAAACAGGTGTTTACATCACAATTCGTAACAGGAGTAAAGTTATAGTTATCATATAACAGTGAAATGACTTTATTGTTGAGGGTCACCACAACATGAGGAACTGTATTGAAGGGTCACAGCATTGGAAAAATTGAGAACCATTGGTCTTTAACCTTTAGCTGCATAAATATATAGAATGTTTCATTTCAGTTTTTTTTTTTTTTTTTTTTTTTTTTTGCTTCTTTCAGGGTACATTCTCCTGCAAAACCAGCCAGTTATTCAGTAAAGTGGACGATAGAAGAAAAAAAACTATTTGAACAAGGACTGGTAAATAGAGAAAATTTTAACTTCAGTAAAATTGTTCTAGAAACAAATAAAATACTTTGTATATTTGGAACAGGAGATAGTTGAATTCTTCCTTTTTCGTTGGGCATAATCCATATTTTTCACACACATCTTTGAAGACGAGAAGCATTTTTTTCGTATGAATGCTTCAGTGAAATCTCTTTCAAAGTACAAAAGTTAAGAAGTATAAAAAGTATGTGTGGTTCAAATTCTGAAAATACTTCATAACATAAAAAAGGTTTAATAAGATAGCCATCAACTTTTAAACTATCAAAAATAGATGATATATTTTCTTTTAGGCCACATGTAACTCAGAATTAGTTTAAATTGGTTTTGAAGTTGTATATATATAATTTAGGTATATAATAGTATATAATATTTATGGAAGGTTTTCTAATATAATTAAATTATTAATATAGAAATTATGAGAAGTAAAATATATATTTTTTAGACAGTAGCATGAGAGCTGTGTTTTCATATACATAAACTATTTGGAGGTTTTTAAAACTGAGTTTCTTTTTCTATACTGATGATAACTATGCTGGTTTTTATTTCATTGTATGACAATCAGATTAACAGTAATATGTTCAGGATGGATGATAGCTTCAAGATTTGCCCCTTATCAAAGACTAGGTATGCTTATGCTCATATTTGCAATTGGTTTGTGAACCTAGATTTTTTTTTTTTTTGTTTTTATTGTTGGTATTAGTGATGGTTTTGAAACACCACATTTGTATGTTCAAAACTCACACCTAAAATGCTGAGTACCAAGTCTCACTCTCATTTTCTTTGTGTATATCCTTCTAGGGATGTTTTGCCCATACATAAGCAGATGAGACTGTATTAATATAGATACACAGAAATTTGTGCACAGTAAGATATTTTACACAATATTTTTCTACAGAAGAAAACCTTTTGATTTATTGGGCAATTATTGGTTGTGTTGCTCACTTTCCCACTGATAGAGCTTCCTTATAGACTGTGGGCTTCTTCAGGTGTGGGAGGAAGAAATGACTTTGTGCTGATTCTTTACTGTAGGGTTGTATCTTTACTGAAGTTTGAAACTTGTGGATACGTATATTTCCTGTGCTCCTCTCGTCAGTGTCACCTTTCCTGTTCGTAACATTCAGGCCCCTAGTATCACAAAGGATCTGACTTTACCCATGCTGTCTCTATGTGATTCATGATACCAAGTCACTGGCCTTCACTCAGTAAATAGAACTGATTCTTCAGTTAGGTAATACTAGCTGAGTGTTACCCTTAAATAATTTATAGTAGTTTTCCCAGAAATACTTTGAGTTTTAATGAAACATCTGAATAACAGAAATAAGTGTATAAATGAAGCTTTATCATTTAAGTCGGATCTTTGAAGGTATTTTACTACCACAAAGCATGGATACTTGGTCCTGGGTTGTATTTGTTTTTGTTTTTTAAGGTTTCAAGAATTCAAAAATGGGAATTTGTGTTGGTGAATATTTATATACTAAATATGGCTTAGACTTGGTGTCTAAGAGTCCATTGTATAACTAGAATTGTGCATTTTCCTTTTTGTACTTGAAATCCCCCATAGGACTACCCAGGGTGTGGCACAGCCTTTGTTCCAGAAAGGAGGCATTGGTTATATTTCATCCATGACTGAATCTAAAATTGATTGCACTGTAAACCCAGTGTAGTGTGCTTGCTACTGGACACTTAATTGTGGAATACCAGCCCTGAGTTTAAAAGTTGCAATTAGGGCAGAATGTGTCCGGTTGATCCTGTTTAAAAAAATATTTGTATATATGTGTGTGTGTATACATGTATATATACACATACATACATACATACATACATACATACATATGTTTTAACTTATCTCACTTTTGGACTATTGTAAGTCATTTTTGTAAATTTCCAGAACTCTAGAGTCAAAATAATATGGGCTTTGATTTTAAAAGCATAGTCTAATAGATCAGATTTCATTTTGTGCTGTAGAAGTAAAGATGCATTTTATTTAAGTTGTTTTCTTTAATTTGGCAGCTGCTTGAAATATTATTAAGGTACTGCAAAGCAAATTTGTTTCCATTTTGATAACAGGCTAAATTTGGCCGAAGGTGGACCAAAATCGCAACACTAGTTGAAAGTCGCACAGTTCTACAGGTGAAGAGTTATGCCAGACAGTACTTTAAAAATAAGGTAAGCATAGTAGAGATATCCTAAATAATAATGAAATTTGGGAAAGTAAGAAAGATCAATACCCAATATAAACTGTTAGTATAGTCTAGGCTGTTTTGTTTGTGATATTGTTGAGTTGGGATCGTAATATACAGCCTAGTCTAGCCTAGAACAGTATTCCAATCCTCCTGAGTGCTGAGGTTATAAGCATGAATCATCTCCTCCAGTTAAGGAAAATTTTCACTACTTAAGATAGTAAATACTCGTGATACGTGTTCCGAATCCTTAAAAGTTATGTTATTTATGTGTGTATGTGACCACACATGTATGCCATGGCAGGGCTAAGGAGGTGTGAGAACTGGGAGTAGGTTCTTTTCTTCTGGAGATTGAACTCAAGTTGTCAGGCTTGGCTTACCCACTAAGCCCTCTGGCCCACTAGCATTTTATTTGTTTGGTTTGTTAATTTTAAAAACACTTTGGGGCCGTCATGTGTGGTCTGCACTCATAGGCAGCTCAGAGTGACGTAACGGTGCATGGCTGTGGTGCTCCAGCACCTCTGCATTGTTCCGGGTGACGCTGCTGCTAAACTCTGCAACGCAACACGTGTTCCTGACAGGAAGGGTTAAGCAGCCTTAATGCTTTCTCCAGAAAATATCTCTTCTTTTATAAATATTTACACTGTGAAAGAAATGTGGAAATATTAGAATTTAGGAGATATAAATGTAATCATGAAATCTGTTTATGAACAAAGGGCTTTTTAATTATTGTTATAAAAAACTTTCTGAAAAATTTAATAACCTTGTTCAGAAAGATGTATTTATGGTCAAGTTCCTTAATTTTTCAAATAATTTGTTCTGTATTTAGTTGTGTACAGTTAGGATAGTTCATTTTTATTTTCTATATATGAGTGTTTTGTCTACATGTATCTGTTCACCATAGTGTATGCAGTGCCCTCAGAGGACAGAAGGGGTTGGGGATCAGATCCTCTAACTGGAGTTGCATACAGGAGGCTGTGAGGCTCTTTGTAGGTTCTAGAAACTGATCCTGTCCTGGAGAAAAGCAGCTGGTACTCTATAATTGCTGAGCCACTTCTCCAGATCAGTTATGTAGTGTTGATACTTACAATTTCTAACTATATTCATTTAAGCTCTAGAAGCATAATTAAACTTGGAAGTATTATTTTTTTCTATTGTAAATAATGTGTTGTACTAGTTGTGCTTTATTCAGTATAGCTTTAAAGAAAAATGAAGTTACAAAATTTATAGGAAAATAGGTAGACTTAGAAGAATATATATGGAATATATTTATAATATTAAGTAAGACCATATTATCTCAGAAAGAGGGTGTTCTCTCTCATATAGGCAGTGTAGTCAGTTATGTGTATATGTAAGCAAGTGTTTGGGTAGAATAGCATGTAGAAAGAGCACAAGAAAGGCTGGATATGAAGACGGAATGAGTGCGGTGATGAGCATGAAATACGAAAGAGGATACAAAGCCAGCTGCTTTTCTACTCACACTAAACCCTGTCAAGAATTCTTCATTTCTGGTGGTGGGTAAATGCATAAAAGTATATTAAATAGTGAAACTGTGAAATCCAGTATGAAGCTCCACAGCTTCAGAATGGCTCTTCGAACTGTGTAGAACTTCACTGAGATGTATAGACTTTGTGCCCGGTTAATTGGGTCTAACATACAGACTTTGGTGTTTATTTTACTTGTAAGTTTTTTTTTTTTAAATAAATTTATAAAATTTTTTTAAGCAAGTGAAGGTATGATGTCTGATAATGTGCTTATTTTATCTATTTTTATATAAGGTGATTAAACTTCAAATCTTAATATTATATGTGTGTTATTTTTATTCTTAATAAGGTAAAGTGGGGTGTGGAGAAAGAAACACCAACTCAGAAGAGCAGCAGTGATCTTCAGGTTAAAAATAAAGATGAAAGGACCAAGGTGTGGGGAGCATCAAGCTTAAGGGGGCGTGCTGATCCCAACCTGAATGCTATAAAAATTGAGAAGCTATCTGATGATGAAGACGTAGACATCACAGACGAGCTGGATGAGTTGACCGCTCCAATATCACAGAAGAATTATGGCAGCCATCTTACTTCAGATGTTTCTAATAGTAAAATGTATAAGACCAACCAAGGAGAATTATGCCCAGAAGGTTCATCAGCTAAATCCTCAGGAGAGAACCTTCAGAATGTGAAGCATAGTGAAGCAGGAGCATGTTCGAGCTCAGAAATTACATCATGGGCTGAAAACGAGAACAATATTGGCAAAAACTCAGTCGAATTAAATGAGAAAAACAATCAACTGGTTGAAGAATACACTGTACAAGGTGGAGAAGAAATAACAGAGGGAGCCAAGCACTCACCTCGTCCAGAGCCCTGTGAGGGTCAGAAGGACCCGAGTGGAAATGAACTGCTTTTTCCTCCTTGCCAAATGGAGGAGGAAAACCATGGAGAAGTGCTTAAGCCACCAGAACAAGAAGTAGAAATAGATAGAAATGTCATTCAAGAAGAAGAAAAGCAAGCAATTCCTGAGTTTTTTGAGGGGCGTCAAACTAAAACACCAGAACGCTATTTGAAAATAAGAAACTACATTTTGGATCAGTGGTAAGAATTATACTGTACATGTACTAAAAACTTGATACTCTGAAGTATATTGATTAGGCCAGTTCAGAATTGTGGACTTGCTAGAGATCCAAAGAGCTTTTGCATGGCTTCCTTCAGTAGTCACGATTTAGTTTCTCATAGTGAAATTCTCAAAAACTTTGGTAACCATGAACATCCATTGCTATCACAGCGCATCATCCCGCTGTAGAGCAGAACCCTGGCAGGAAGTGGGGAGCTGTATATGTTTTAGGGGGCAGCAGTTTCTTGGGGCAGTGTTGGGAAGCTTTAACTATAGAATATACTGTCCTTGGAAAGGAGAGACTCTCCATTTTTCACATATATTTAAATAAGGGCAAACTTAGAGACAGGGGTATTGCTAAACATTACTAGTACAGAAATTGTCATCTGAAGAGAGCTTTCCAGTTTTTTGGGTGGGGATTCTGTGTTGACCTTTGTTTTCTCCTCTATTAAATAAAGGTTTCTCTGTCCTGTTTCAGTGGCTTTCTTCTAGAACCTAGAATGCTACCTTCATTTCATTTAGATAACATTAATTTACTTGGGTTTTAAAGACAGCCATGTTCTAAAAAAATGTTTGCTCTTGCTTTGCGACATGGTGATCTTGCACAAGCGCTAAAAGACCATTTTCTAGCTAAGGAAGTCATTAGAGTAAGGAATACTTAAGAAGACAGCTGATATGTACCTTTGTGGTTTACAGAAAGCTTCTCTGTATCATCTCATTTGAGTCTTCACAGCAGTCCTGTGAAATAAGCAAATGGGATCTCAGATAGAGATTTAGGGTACCTGTCTTTGATCTTTCTACCAGACACAGACCCATGAAAGGAAGGAGTCAGTCCAACTCACTCATTCTGTTACTCTACATTACCTAGTTGACAGCTTTCAAATGTGAATTAAATTTGATCTCTCCTCATACCTGGGTTTGGTTTTGGAAATAAAAGGATGGATAGCCCAAATTGAAGACCTTCAAAACAATTTCTACCTCAGAAATGTCACAACTTGTGCATACTTAATGTTATTTTAGACAAATTTTATTTGCTACTGAATTTTGGATTTTAAATTATCAGGATAAATTACATAGATAGTTTTAATTATATGGCAATAGTTTCCTAAGTCCTTTTCTTTAATTCACAAAGCCTATTTGATATTGCTGTTTAAATATGAAGACTTAATGGAAAAGTATGAAAGCAAAAGAAATGTTTTTAAAGAGAAAGTATAAAGTACAGAACAATATAGGTGATACTGTTTTTAAAAAGGAAAGATAAAGTTAAAAACAAAGAGACCTACCGGAGCTTTCTCTCTCCTGAGAAGAGGTACGATTGGTTTTATTTAGGGTATGTTAGTAACGTTATTCTACCTTATTCTACCACACACCATGCCTTATATTTAAACGTCTTCAATTCTCTTGACGTACAAATGAAAACAAAGTGCAGAGGATGAGGACCTGTGTACAGGTTGCACAAGCTGTGAAGACAGCTTCAGCGTTGGTTCAGTATTTAAAGAGCTGTATGTAACTCCAGCCTCACCTTCTCTCCCTGCAGAGCTTCTGCTGCTGGCTCTTTGACTTTGGTTCTGCTCAGGGAAGCTGATGTGTGTCTTGATGCTCCTCCCTGTTCTGGCATCCTGTATTTGTTTTTGTCATACTACTTAATACCACTGAAAATGCTACCATTTTGTGAATTGTCTCCTGCCATAGTCCTTTAAGAATGCAGACAATGTGAAAGACTGTTCTGTCTGTTTAGTTTATCAAGTGCCCACTGCTTAAGACAGTGCTTAGACGACAGAAGGCATTTCAGTTGTTGGAGGAAGAAGATTAAGTGTCTTTGGTGAACAGAAATATTTACTGTCTAAGCCATGAGTAGGCCTGTTGATTAGAGAAGACAGATGTAGACGAAGCCATTTTCAGGCTCCTGCCATTCTTCAGTAGCTGTGCACTTTTCTACATTCTTGTCATGATTACATAGTTTGCTTTTCTCTCATGAAACACCAATGTCTCAACGTTCCTGTGGAAGTTATAATGTTCTCCTGCATTACAGTTTTCCCTCATGTGGACCTTGTAGATTTATGGATATTAATTTTGTAAGTTTAGCAAGCCTTCCCTAAACACCCTATCTAAAGTAGTCAATGCCTGTTTGTTGCACTGTCTCCATTTAGGCTTCTCTTTCTGTTTAGAGCTACTGCTTGACAACAAAGTATATATTGTTCCTTTATGAATTGGTAGTCTCCATAGTGGAATTTAAGGTCTTTGAAAGCAGAAACTTTGCATTGCTCTCCTCCCAGGCTTGTGTTCCTACAACAGTGTCTGGGACATGAACACAGATACAGAATAAAATGTGAGCAAGTCGCATGTGTCTGTCAGTTAAGGCCTGGGTGAGGATCTGCATCTGGATCCTACCACTTCTTCATGTTAAGTAGGTGCTGTAGTGATTCTGGCCAGCTTACGTGCTCTCTTCCAAGATGAGATTGGAAGTTGTTCTCATAGAATTGCAAAGGTTGAGCCTGTGTAACAGTGCAGCGTTTACCTGATCAGAATTGATTCCTACTATTTTAAAGCTCTTTGTTCCTGTTCAAAGTACATTAAGTAAATTAGACTATTGTATCATTAGTTTCATTGAGAGTTTCTTGATTTCCTTTGGAATCACCAAGAATATGTCTGTTTTCCTTTTTAGAGTAAGTTCTTACAATTAAAATAAATATACAATACTTAAATATTCTTTTGAGAGAGCCAATAATTAATAGCATTGGCAAAGCTGGGAGAACCTAGGGACTGAGAGTATAACTCAGTATGAGACTAGCTGCCTAGAAGCATGAGGCCACTACTATACCTTATATATATGTAAAGGAACAGAAGGGGGCTGGCTCAGTACTAAGTCTTCTTAATTCCCAAAGTGCTCCTTTATTCACAGATGGAGATGTGAATTTGGTTCTTACAAAATACAAAATTTTAAGGTTTGGGGATACCTGGGATCTGTGGGTCTTAGTATTGGGGAAAGAATACTTGTAACACAATCATTCTTACAAATGCTTGTAAGTTGTCAAATCCTTTAAAGATATTTTACATGTGAAAAAAAGGACACTTGGGTATTTATTTGTTACACAATTAGGTATTGAGTGAAGGTAAAATTTTAAGATATTTCATATTTTAAAAGTTTTCCCCCAAAAATCCTTTTTAAAATGTTTCTATTCATCCAAAATAATTGTACTTCCATCTCTTAATTAGGGAAATATGCAAACCGAAATACTTAAATAAGACCTCAGTACGTCCTGGCCTGAAGAACTGTGGGGATGTTAATTGTATTGGACGGATTCATACATACCTCGAGTTGATAGGAGCAATCAATTTTGGATGTGGTAAAAATAAAAACCCAACAACATCTTTACTTGGCATTTTTATCCTTATAGCACCCATTAATTTTTATGATGGTTCAAATTCAAGTAGATTTAAGTATATGGAATTCAGAGAGAGTATAACATTATAAAATAAGTGTATCATTAAGATTTTGATGTTAAACAGATTTCTGCTAATTAAACTGGTTCCCTTTGAAGATACAGTTTTAAAGGAAAGTATCTACATAATAGAAATAGTTCATCAAAAGAATTCTTTGTCAAGTAAAAGTAAATATTTTATGAGAAATCTAAGAATAGCCTGTTTACTTTACAAATACAGGTTGAGACCAGCATAACTGTTAGAAAAAATTAGATGTTATGAACATATTTTTCCACATATTTCAAGATCCAACAAAGTCTGATAATTGAAGTGTATCTGTTCTAACATATTTTGTAAAGGATTACTTACCCTGTACTATATTTCTACTAGATATGCTTTCTAGCAGTGACTAAACAAAACAAACAACTTATGATGTTTTAATGAGACGGGCGAGACGGCTCAGTGGCATTTGCCCCTGAGCTTGAGACTTGTGTTTCGTCACTGGGATCTGCTTGGTAGGAGAGACCGACTTCCAAAAGTTGTCTATGACTTTGACATGCATGCACTCACACACGTGAACCCACGCACACACAGTTGCTTAAATTAGTGAAAGTCTTGTCATTCTTGATTTTTCTGATTCAAAGTTGATGAGTATACAAATGTCAGAGTGAATTCTACCTTCTAGTTGAATTTATGTGACAAAGCTGAAGAAAGCTGCCAGTGGTGGGCAGGTAGTAATAAGAACCAGAGCCTTCCCACTCGTTTTGGAGGTAAGCTAGAGAGCTAGTCAGAAAGCCTCTGACAGATGATTTCATTTTCGTGTGTTGAGAATATACAATCTACCTTAAGGTCACTCTGTAGGTGGCTTTTGTGACACAAGCTCTGTAGAGACTAGTTTTTTAGGTAACGAACTTATTTAGATCCAGCCACAAAGAGATGACATACTGCTTTCTGTATTAAATTGCCAGTTAGCAAAATGGGCTCAGTGCTCATTTAACCAGAAGTTATACACATTATTTATTTTTTAGATAATTGCTTTTATTGACCATAACATCAGTATTTATTGAGAACTAAGTAGCACATCAAATGTATGATTGTGGGCTAGGAATCCTGGGGGTTCAACTGTAGTCAGTATAGTATGTCTTCCCAACTAACATATTGCATAGAATAATAGATTGTTTTATCTTTCCTGAATTCCAATAGAGCAGGCGATATATAACAGGCCACAGCCAGTTGATAAAGCGCGAGTGAGCGACAGAAAAGACGCAGAAGCAGCATACCAGCTTGCCTGGCGCCTGCATTCGGTGGTAAGCAGCTGCTCACTGAGTGGAGTCTCTGGAATTTAGTCACTGAGTGGAAGAACATGTTTTCTTTTGTGTTTCACCTTAGCCCTTAATTGTATATGAGACAGAAACCAAACAAACTAGGAAACCCTTCAAATTAACTGGCAAAGTATGTAAAAACATGTTTTACTGAAGTGATCTTGGGCTACTTGGTTTTTTTTATAAACCTAACATGTAGAGGACCGAAGTTTGGTTCAGCCCACATCATGGAGATTACAAGTGTTTTAACTCCAGTTCCCAAGGATCTAATATGCTCTTCTGGCTTCTTGGCCATCAGGCATGCTTGTTGTGATTAGACATGCATGTAAGTAAAACATGCTAAACATTAAGAAAACACAAAACAAAAAAGTGCAGCACCAGGCACACTAGCTGGGTATGGTGGCATGTGCATTTAATCTCAGCATTCAAAACAGAGAGGCAGGCAGATTTCTGTGAGTTCAAGGCCAGCCCAGTCTTCACAGTGAGACCGTAGCTCAGAAGAAAGTAACAATAAACCAGTCACAATAAGAGCTCACTAGTTTCACATTAAATTGGTGACAAGTAAAATAAGTCTCAGATTATTTTGGCCGTGAACAATTTTTCCCTGAATATGCTGTCTTAAGGAAGGTTGTTTTCAAATGGCTCATTCATGTTACACACCTCTCTTTGGAAGCTGGTCCATTTTATGTACCTAAGATAAGATATTTGCAAATTTAGTAAACTCACTGTACACATTTTGTGGTTTTTTTCATTGTTTATATCAACTTGGCACCTTTCTAAAGGTGGCATAATTTTTTATTTTTCTATTTTCACTACACCTTTTGCTGTGTGTTCTTTTCTACCACCGATAAATGGAAGCAACGTGTTCTTCTTTATGGTCTTAACATATTTTTATTTTGGAATTTTAGCTAAGTAGTAATGGAAAGGAAAGTAAGAAGGAAATCAAATTAAATGCAGAAACCCATTAGTGTCATACTTTTTAAAGCGGTCCATTGCTGCCACCACCCAGGACTTGCCTTGCCAGCTGTTGCTTGTGCCCACAAGGATTTGGTGGACTATCTAAGCAGAGAACTGTGACACATGATCAGACATTAAAATACTTAAGTAGTAGAGTTTTAGATAGTGTTTAGATTTTGTGTGTTCCTGTGTTAAAGGTTTTTGCCAGGTTAATTTTGTTATCTTTGCTTTTATTTTTTTTCTTAATGTAGCGAACAAGGAGACGTAGGGTCCGAGATCCATGGGGAAACTGGTGTGATGCAAAAGACTTAGAAGGGCAAACATTTGAGGTAATTTGACTTTATTTGTGGTTCATCCGTGAAACCTTGTTTCATTATTTTAATTCCTATATATTATGCTGATTTCTTTGATCATGTGTATGACCATTCCCGTTAGTTTATTGAAAAATTAGCATTAACCAAACCAGAAGCAAATGGTACAGTTAACTAGAAGTCTGACTTGTGCTGAGAATTTTGATTTTCAGTCTCCACATTATTGTCTCTTAAGTCAGGATGTTCCAGACTGAGCAGTTGGTGTGCTCTGTGCATTTCATTAAACAATATTTGTTTGAATGATGTTTGATAACCAGTTAAAATACTGTTCTAAATATTATGCATATTGAATTATAAATGATCAGGTGTTATTTCTACTAATAGAAGTTGGGATCCTGATAGGAAACATAGGCAACAAATATTGTACGTATCTACACATGCACGCACATGTTCACATATAAGATTTGTTGTAAATAATTAGTGTAGTTGTAAGGAAAAGATGACGGGGCACCAATGAAAGGAAAAGTCACAGGGCACCAATGTTGTGAGAGGATAACGATCCGAGTCACGGCACCAATGTTAGGGGAAGGATGAAGAGAGTGGGGGGCATATGGCCCATGGAGGTGCGGCGAGGCCTGAGGGCAGGGGAGATGCCTCTGAGGGGCCCATGTTGGGAATCCCTTCCCTGAGGGACCAGCCACACAACAGTATAGTACGGAATAGAGTTTATTCAGGTCATGGGAGAGTTAAAGGGGTGGTAGAGGCAGAGAGAGAGAAGTAGAGGAGTAGAGGCCGGCCATGAGCACGTGGGAGAGAGGGGGGAAGGGAAATGGGAGAGCAAGGCTGCAAGAGCACAAGGGCAGGAGAGGCCAAGAGAGAGAGGAGGGGTCAAGCAGCTCCTTTTATAGTGTCATGTCACTGGGGCGGAGCATACCTGGCCACTGCTGGGTAATTGAGGGGTGGGGTATACCTGGTTGTTGCTAAGTAACTGAGGGGTGGGGTTTACAGAATCCCAACAGTAGTAGAGTGGAGAAAAAGTACAAGTGTGTTTATTAGCTTTGTTACCTCGAGTAGCTACTTAACATTTTAATTTATGAAGTATGGATGATAGCTCTCTGAAAGGATTTTAAAAGAAATGAGATGAAGTATGTTAAGATCCTCGTATTACATGTACTTCATGCTTATGGTAACTAGTGGGATTTCAATGCATGCTGTCAAACCTCTGAAAGAATTCAGTACTGACAAAAATATTCATATAATATTATGCCAAAATGCCTTTAAAAATCTGTAGATGTATCTCTCTTTTAAAAATAAAGTGGTAAGAAAAAAAACAAGATCCTCGTATTAGTCATTCAGTAAAGCTGCTCAGACAAGGTACTCAATGAATGTTACCTTTCTCATGCCCCTGTCCGCCCCTTCCTCACACCTGGACTCTTGTTGGCATAATAATAAGTAATATATGCTTCCTTCCCATAAGGCTGGTCTGAGGATATGAGGTATTCCCAAAGAGTTTGATGAGGAAAGAGTTCACAAAAAAATGAGATGTTTGAGCCAAAGGATCAGGAGAAGAATCATCTCAAAATGTAGATGGAAGCATTCTAGGCTGAGGGAGTTGCACAAGCAAAGGTACAGATCCAGGGAAATACTAATATTCTGGGAAAGGTGCATAGTATGTGTAATCAGGGTGTAGGGTGACTAGATTATAAACATTAACATATTTAACTTCACAGCACCATGATACTGTTATTACTGCTGTTATTGTTTGCTTCATAAAGATGTGAAGACTGAAGGCTCCAGAGCTGGGTGATAGTCCCTCAGCTAATGATGTAGGAGAGCTGTGCATTTCTGCAACAGTTTTATGATGTTGAGGACCCCAGTCCATGGGACCAGAGATCAAACCAGGGCCTCGTGCATGCTGGACATGCTTCACCACTGCTACCTCTTTAGCCCTTGGAATCTGCATGCTTGATTATCACACATTCATGAATATCACACTGTGATGTCTGAGTTGTGAAAGATCAGCCATCTGAGCCCTGGAAATTAGAGCTGAGCAGTGAAAGACTTGAACGGTTTTGAAACTTAATGATTGAAATGGGCAAGTCAGCAGAAGCAATTTTTCTTTTCATGGAGCTATATAATTTGACGTAATTTTAGAAGTTATTGCAGGTATTTTTAGTAGCAAGGAAACAATGTATAACAACTTGGTTGGTCTTAGTCTCAGACGTCCTTAACTGTTACATTTATTCTGCTTGAGTAGCTGATGAACCTTTTGATTGGCTGTTTTGTTTTAGCATCTGTCTGTGGAGGAGTTGGCAAGAAGAGAAGAGGAGGAAAAGTGTAAACATATTAAATTTTCAAAAGCCTCAAAACTTCCAAAAAGGTACAGTGTTATGTTATATAATGTATTTTCTTAACTTACCACACATGGTTAGAAAGTACATGAAAAAAATGCTCAGTAGCTGCATTAGATACTTCGTACAAGTTGTATTTGGGAAAATAGTTTTGTCATTTTCTCTTGTACGTGTATGCATATGTGCACATGCCTGTATACACGCACCTGCACGTGAATGTCTATGTGTGAACCTGATGTTGTTGTCAAGAACATCCTCTGTTATCCTCACACCTACTCACTGAGGCGTGGTCTGTATCCAGACTGCAGCTTGGTACTCTTGCTAGTCAGCTTGACTGGACTTACAGGTGAGCTACTGTTCTCACCCAGCATGTGATGGGTTTCTGGGACTCCGAACTCAAGCTCTGGTGCTTACAAGATATGCACTTAACCCACGGGACCATTCTCTTAGCCTTGCTCGTTACATTTGGGTTTTTTTTTTTTTTTTTAATTATTGTATTTCACTGATTATCATTTTGGGAAAATTTGAGCTAGGTCCTAGACATAGTCAGATAGTCTTATGTTCTGGTTGAATTTTCACAAGTTGTTGTGAATTTTATTGTTTTTAATGTGATACGGTAAGCTGAAATTTTTAATTTGCAAAATTGTCTTAGTAAATCAAGTTTCTTGATTTTTCTAGGCATCTTACTACTTGTAGATGCCACATTAAGCAGAGTCTAGTTTGGTGTTTCACTTTCCCAAGCAAAGTGTTGAGAAGTGCTGTTGCAGTCATATTTCCTTGGCAGGCCTGGGTCCTGACCTATAAATTAATTAGAGCAGCCAACACCCCTTGCTTTCCTCATGCTCTTATTCATGTGGACACAGGTAACCCTTGACAGACCTCTGCGCTGTCAGTGTCGCCCATTTACTGTAAGGCAATGGTTGTGCTGCTTGTGTAGAAATTGTGATTTAAGCCCAGGCTTAGAACGACCAAGGAATTCTTAGACCTGGTACTATAATTCTGTTACCTCTCCAAAATGGAAATTTAACCTTACCCTGTGGGCAAAATGACTAAGGGTTTTTTTTGTTTTGTTTTTTGGGGTTTTTTTTTGTTTGTGTTGTTGTTGTTGTTGTTGTTTTTAATAAGCCTAGACTCCTTCTAGTATTTAGACATTTAATATTCTGGATCTAAATGTAAGACTTAGATTTATTGTGATTTTAAAATTGTTCTGTGTTGCCAGGAATTTTAAATCTAAGCGTGTTTTTTTAGCTTTGTGCTCTTAGCATTGATTGGCTGATTGATTGATTGATTGATTGATTGATTGATTGAGCAATTTATCATTTCAATAAAGGTACTATTTCTACTATTGATCACCAAATAAAAAGGTCTGCTGGAGTAAACCTTGGAAACCATTGCTAGTCATTTAATATACTTTACCACAGTCTCATACACAAATCATATACATATCTTGCTTAAAACTCAGATTTAAAAAGTAGTCTTGTTTACAGTAGAAATATTCCCACCAAAAAGTTTATGCACTTTACTTGTAATGTTTATTTTTCATGACCCATTAATATTAGTCACCTCTTTGATTTTCTAGACTTTGACTGGTGTTCACCTAATGCCTCTGTTTCCAATATCTACTTTTGTTGTCTCTCTAGCTCTCTGATCTTCCATCTTCAGGAGCTGCTTCAGGAAGCGACAGCCTGCTTCTGTCTGTGCAGGTTAAATGCAGAGACATTCTTGAGCCTGCTCCGTCTTCAACATTTAGATGCTCCCACTCCATCTCAGTGTGCATTGTTACTTTTGCTTGGTTTTATTTATCATTATGTGTATGGCTGTTTGGCCTACATATGTGTAAGTGAATGCCTGATAGCCTTGGCAGTTAGAAGAATCTGTTGGATCCCTGGAGCTGGGTTACAGATGATTGTGAGGGACCATATGAGCATGGTCGGTCTCCTGGAAGAGCATCCATTCCTCTTGACCTCCAAGCCATTTCTCCAGCCCATAAACTTTGGGGCTGAGGGGCTCATTTTGTGTTGTTGGTTTTCATACAGGATCTGATATGTTCTGAAGTGGCCCTGAATTTGATACGTAGCTGAGGATGACCTTAAACTACTGACTTTTCTGCTTCTGCCTCCCAAGTGCTAGGATTACAAGCATGTCCCATCTCACCCACTTTTAAATTAATTTAAAGATCTCCTTTATTCATTTTTTAAATTTTCTGCATATTTTGGAGCCCTGGGGCAGAAGCCTAATAAAGTGCCCTCACAGACTCTGTTGTCAGTTGGGAATTCAACATGCTATTCCAAGTTGTCTTAATAGAAACATTTCTGATTGATTATTTTCTGTAGACATTGTTCCGATACCTGGAGACACAGCTCAGTGGTTAAAAGCGCTTACTGCCCTTGAAAAGGATTTCAGTTCAGTTCCCAGCACCCGCATGGCTCATAACTGGCCATTACTCCAGCTCTGGGAAATCTGACCTTCTCTTCAGACTGTCATGGGCATCAGGCACACACAAACTTACATACCTGCATTCAGGCACAACACTGATACATATAAAGTAAGGTTTTATACAAATTTTATAATACATTTTAAAAATTGTTCTGCTATTTTTCTTAAAACTTAGTTTTTAGTGGTCAAATGTTTCTTGGTGTTTCTTTCTGGTTCCACATGTGCTTTTAAATCTAGCTTTGCTTAGATTCTTCTCTTCATTTTTTTTTACATTTTAAAATAATATAGGGCTTTCTGTTTACATTAGTTTGTTTAGCCACCTTGTTTCTCCCTAACTTAAAATGTGTTCATTGTATCTCCATTGTAGTGAGTCTATTATGATAGTGTTGGTGTATGTGTGTGTTTCTTTTGAGACAGTCTCAATATATGTATCCCCAGTTGGCCTAGAGCTCACTGTATAGACCAGGCTAGCCTCTGCCTCCCAAATAGTGGGATTAAAGGCATACATCATAACGCTCAACCTGGGCAGCTTTTATGAGAACCTTTTTACTTGAAATTTCTGTTGGGTCTCGAGTGGGAAATGGTTGTTTCACTAAGTGTTAGTGTCTCTTGTCAGCTGAAGACTGTGCCTGTTTACCATGAGCCTTTGGTTGCTAAAAGAAAATGAAACAACAGAACTATTTTGTTCCAGAGTTCCTGCTTCCTGTCAGCTCTAAAAGCATGTGTAACTCCTTATAAGGGATTCTCCTATCTAATATTTTTTCCTTCAGGCAAAAGTTTGGGTTTATATTTTTTCTAATTTTTAAAATTAGTGATTATACTTTTTCTCAGTCTCCTTGAGACTATATTAATTTTTTTTCTTTTTCAGCTCACTTGATCCCTTCCAACTGATACCTTGTCATTTTTTCAGTGAAGAAAAGCAGGTACTTATTATCCATGAGTTCTCATAAATAATACCCCAATTAGATAGGAAATACCCTTTATCTGTGTGTGTGAGGCATATATATAAATTAATTGGACATGGCAGGGTATTCTAAGGATCTGGCGAATGAGTGAGGCATGAAATGAGAGGAAAGAGTAGTGTCCTGCGGGGCTTGGAAGCTTTGGTGTTTTAAAGTCAGCTTTGCATTGGACCTTGGTGGGGTGGGTAAGGATGGCTGTTCCTATCAGGGACAACAATGGCTCTTTTTATGCTTTTCTTCTCTGCTCTTTACATTTTAGGAGCCATTTCAGGTGAAAGTAGCTTCAGAAGCACTTTTAGTCATGGATTTGGTAAGGATAACCTGTTGTGCTTTACTTATTTCTGATTTTTGTTCATGCACATTAGTTTTCTACAGAAAGTTCTATACCACTTGCATCCCTAGAATGCAAATGGTGTCTTGCTTTCTAAGTGAACAAGCTCCATCTTCCAGCGTGTGGTTCCAAGCCTCTTAGGCAACAGGAAGGGCTCTCCTTCAGAGCATTGCCGTCACTGCGCTGACAGCATTGTTCCATGATAGTGAGGCAGATGCTGACTTGGTAGCTGTGCTTGTAGCTGTGGTCTGAGTCTGCCCTTGTATTTCCTTTAGCATTCCCACGTGTCTATGGCAGAGGTGATCGGGCTTCTAGGAGGAAGATACTCAGAGGCTGATAAGATCCTTGAAGTAAGTCTTCTTTTTAAAACATTTCAATTACCAGCCACTATACCAAATATTTTATAGAATTCAGAAAATATAATGAAAATATTGATTTATATCTCTATGTGTGAACGTATGCAAGTATACAAAGTTACATATTTAGAAATGACTTGGCATTCCATATACTGAGCATCTGTTTTCCATCAAAAGAGAGGATTCTGCCAGCCTTGGCTATACACTACCTTTACCAGAGAAGCACAACTGAGGGCAGGAATGTGTGCTCGTCTTGTGGGTAAAAACTGGTGTTCAGCACTCTGCTGAAATTATTTTCATATGTAATAGGAGTTGTTGAAAATGCCATTTGATAGGCATTATGGTACAGCCTGGAAAAATAACCATTATCATGCCTTTTAGACTAGAAAGTGCTATCTGAATTCCTAACCTACACTCACACTTTTGGAGTTTAATTTATTTGGCAAATAATACAATTGATTTCATTATAATCATGCAAGAACAATCTTTCACAGGTCTGTGCAGCAGAACCATGTAACAGTCTGAGTACAGGTCTTCAGTGTGAGATGGATCCTGTATCACAAACACAGGCCTCAGAAACCTTGGCTCTTAGAGGCTACAGTGTTATTGGGTGGTACCATTCTCATCCTGCATTTGATCCTAATCCGTCTTTACGAGATATTGACACACAAGCCAAATACCAGGTGAGTCTGTAGTGTAACATACCTCCATTTTATAAATTACTCTACAGCTTCTTGTTGATTGCTATGGAATAACATTGTTATTTTTAGCTTTTCAGTTCTAACATTCTTTACATCTGCAGTTTTGAAATTATTTGCTTTTTTCCATGAAATTCCATTAGTAAGCATTTAGAAGTCCAACAGTTGAGTATACACTGTTTGTTGTTGTTGGTGGTGGTGGTGGTGTTGTTTGGTTTAGATAAGCTTTTAGAGCCTTTAAAAAAAACAACAAAATGCAATAGGACAGGACTTGTAACTGTAGTCGTTGAAAGCGTATACCTCTCTTGGGAAAAGAAAAGGCAAGTTTTGTTTTTATTCAGTTTTATGTTTAATGTGTATTTTCTATCTCGGTACCTATTTGTAAAACATAAGTTAATAAGAATTATAGTAAAATTATAGTATGTGAACACATTTGTAATATTTGTTTGATTTTGCTTGACAATGACTATTACTCTGTGGCCCTTTGCTAACCAGGAGCGTGTGGTAATTCTCCATTCTATCTTGGCCTCTTGAGTACTGAGATTGATAAGTACCTTGATCATGCCTAACTAATATATGTGAGACCTTGTGCTGCCATTTGTTTTTACCTTTGCGTGTATGTATGTATGTATGTATATATGTGCGTTTGGTGAGGTGCACACTCCTATGTGCAACAAGCACATGAGCTAGAGGAGAGCATTCCGTGTCCTGTCACCTTCCATTTTATTCCCTTGAGATGGGATTTCTCACTGAACCTGTAACTAGGCTGGACTCAGCAGTGCCCCGTCTCCCCATCTCCCTTCCCAGCACTAAAACTGCAGGTTATGTGTGTATATAACTCTTTACACCAGGTTTATTGTGTGGATTCTGCATGGGTGAGTCCTGCTCCTTCTGCTTGCACAGCAGCTACTGTTACATACTAAGCCATCCCCCAGCCATGCTGCATGTGTTTTTTAAGGGTCATTTCTGATGAAAAGCAAAGACTTTGGGTCTGAAAATAATACTTAAGGAATTTCATTCAGTTACTGCTGTTTGGATACCCCCCCCCCCTTTTTGTTGTTTTCTCCAGTTAGCTATGCAGAGCACTGATAGTTGAAATTAATTATACTTTTCTTATCATTGCAGAGTTACTTCTCCAGAGGAGGAGCAAAATTCATTGGAATGATTGTTAGTCCATATAATCGAAGTAATCCTTTACCATATTCCCAGATTACCTGCTTGGTTATAAGTGAAGAGCTTAGCCCTGATGGTACCTTTCGTAAGTTGTCAGCAATAATAACTTCTTGCTAGGCCTATCTTCAAATGAAAGAACTTAGATCTGTAAAACTATTTAATGAGAGAGATTGAAATAAAGAAAACAATGTATAGCAATGTTAGAGCAGTTCTCATCAGGAAAATATTTTCATAAATGCAGTCTTGCTTTCCCTACTGTGCCATGTAAATAAAGAAATAATAAAGCCATAACCCCAGCTTTCTATCGCCTCCTGCGATATTAGGCTTCCCAAAGACAGACTGACTTCAGACTTCCTAGGTCCCAACTGTTTTAAGAAAGAAAGAATTAGTTTGACATAGCCCATTACCCTATTTGGTTTGTCTGGGATGTGTGTCTGTGTGTCTTGTGGTTGTCCTGGTCAGCTCTGTCTACATAGGAATTAATACAGCAGACTAAGAAAGGCAGGAAGGGAACTTTGGTGGAAGGGAAGGAAGTAGCTGGAGACTCCGATCTCTGTGTGTAGTTGTGTGATAGGCACGTGCAGTGTCCCTTCCATTGCATCAGGACTTGAGCCTTTGTCACTACATGCTGTACTGTACTCACTTTTCTGTCTAGGGTCTAGCACAGAGCCTGGTACAAAGTGAATTCTAAATGAATGTTTGCTTAATAATTAACTTTCCTTTATTTTTTATCTTCTTTAGTGTCCTGTACCTCATAAAGTCTTTTCAGTCCTGTTGATTGCTAATATATCTCTTTTATATATAAATCTGCAATATTTTTCTGTTTCTAATAGCTAAGCATTTTCTCAACTTCAATCAGTTACAAAATACTCTTAGTGATTAGTTTTCTAATACCTTGGTGAATTAAAAATATTCTGAATGAAAGGCAGTTTTTACTTAGGTGCCTTTTTAAAATAGAATTTTCTTAATCACACTACATAGTTATGTACAGTGTATCCATACATGTACATGTTTTCTGTCAGCCCTACGGACCCCTATAATATATATTCCCACTTTCAACTTTAATTAAGAATAGAAATTACTCAGCTACTTTTAGATCCTGGCCCTGACATTCACTGTGTATTTTGTTGGACTTACACTCTCATTAGCCTCTGATATCTCTGTTAATGGGGAACAAAATTACCTTTGTACAGAGTCAGTATTGCAGGGACTGTAGCATGCACGAGGGCTTCAGTAGGCAGCGAACTGTAGCTGGCAACTGCTCTATAGGTAGACCAGGTGTGCCCGGTGTTAGCTGTTATCTCACCACAGCAGACTTGCTCAGTGACCCTGCAGCACGTCATTGTTCTTCAGTTGCTGGTGGAGAGAGAGAGGAGAGGAGATCTGAGAAATGAAAAGAGCTCTAATTATCCTTAGGCTTGCTGTCTCTTTGCTCTCCCGAGCACCTCCTCTTTGTATATTGATAGTTAGGCTGGCCTTTGTTTCATTGGGAAAGTGTCATTGTCCTAGTCGTGAGGCCTGGTGGTCTAATCAGTTTTAAAGTAGGAATGCGACTGCTGGCACTGCACTGTCACATCCTTGCTTTGCAGAGAGCAGTCCCAGGTTGGTCCTGACACTGCCCTCTGCTGCTCAGATCTCCTGCCTTTCACATGCCTTTGCACAGAACTGTCAGAAGGGGGCGCTTTGTACTTAGCTTAGCATAAACGCTCTTGGAGGGGCAAATACAGTCAGGCAATAAAACATTTGATGAAAGCTCAGTATCTTCAAAGAGCTGTTTAGTTGGCCTGCCAAAATGTGATCTAAAAACACTGAAGAGAATTTCAGTTAAAAGGGGACTGGAGAAATAGTTGATGAATGTGTGTCTCTTTATACTTGTCTAGGTTTACCTTACAAATTTGAAGTACAACAAATGTTAGAAGAACCGCAGTGGGAATTAGTGTTTGAAAAGACAAGATGGATAATCGAAAAATACAGGCTTTCTCATAGGTATGTGCCGTGGTTTGTGATATCTTCACATTGGCAGACTTGTAAATTGAATCAGAAAGCAGAGCCTAGATTAAAAATAGAATACTGATGTCTGGCAGTATTGACAGCGTATTATACAACTAACTGTACATCTGTCTGATCAGTCTCTTCTCGTATCTCTTCCTGTAGCAGCATCCCCATGGATAGAATCTTCCGCCAGGGTTCTGACCTCACTTGCCTGCAGAAAGTAAGTCGCCTTCATTGCGATTCCAAGGCTGGTTATCATGCTGTGTTTTTCACTGTTTTGTGGGTACATTTTCCATGTTTCCTTTACTGATTTACTTTGTAAAATAGTGTGTTTTATTGACTAGGTATATATACATAGAAATAATTCTCTTTTAGAATACATTTGTCAGTGTTAGCTGATGTATTTCATCTGATGTCAATAACTGATAGCAGGTTATTATTGTATACAGTGAAGAGTCTTTTATCTTTCTTTAAACTTTATAAGAACCATGTTTCCCTTTCAACTGTAATGGTCATTCATTTATAAGAAATATAGATAAAGGTAATTTAAATTTAAATGGTCATTTTGCTCTAACTTTGTACTTGAAAATTCTAAAGGTTTAGAATTTTTTTTCTTCTGATTAAGATGAATAGACTGTTTAACATCTCTGGTTTGTTTTATTTTAGTCATTTGGGAATAATTCTAAGAAGTAAACATACTAAGTTCTTTTTTCTGCCTTTTTGTATGTACTATTGAAACAGCAACGTGTTCATCCTCCAAAAAACTGCCCAAGAAAATTGCTAAAAGGGCCAAAAATCACAGATTTTTACAAAGTAAGGAACATTCCTTACAATGGTTTGTTTTCTGTGGAGTTGTTAGGGAGCTAAATTTAACTTCAGCAGTGATTCCAGTGCTCTAGTCTGAGGCGGTGAGGACAGCGTTTCTCACTTGAGTGTGAAGAAATACTGACAGGTCCTCTTAATACTTAAGTATTTAAATACAAAACTTTTCTTTTGTACTAGCTGTTGGAGTGCCTAAGGAAAACACTAAGCAAAGTAGTTAACTGCTTCATCGCTGAGGAATTCTTGACGCAAATAGAAAATTTGTTCCTTTCCAACTACAGAAGCAAGGAAGGACGTGGGCCGGCCGAAGAGAACAGTGCTGAGGACTTGCCTATGTAATTATGTTAAAGTAAGATGTTCTGATCTTGGCATGTCACTGTAAATAATTGAGATTTTTAAAGCAATATAAATTAAGTATTTTTTTAATCCATAAATCTCTAAACTTTTCCACATAAATAATGTGTGGAGGAAGAGAGATTGCTTTGTTCTCACAGTGTAATCGAGAACGGTAGATCCCTGCCTACATTAAGCGGTAGAGTAGGACCATGATAGCTTGAGCTCTGGTCTGCTTTACGGTGGGCAGCTTGATAACTAGACTGTGCCTAAGCTTTGCTCTTCCTCCGAAGGAGTCTGTTTCTCACTTTGGCATCTTATTAGACGTACTTTCTTCCCATACATTCTGGTGGTGAGGTGTGGGGCGAGGTTGTGGGGAGTTGGTTTAGGCGTTGCAGCCTTAGGTATGGAACAAGTTAATGTGGGTGAGAACTACTGACCAATAAGTCTAACAACATGCTCTAAAGTGCCAACACAGCAAAGGTGGAGCATCCTTAGAAACGGTCAGACAGGAGTCCAAAGGGGAAAAGAAGCAATTTCCAGTCTGCTGTATCTGCCTCAGTCAGACTGTGTACTATAGGATACTCAGCCTCCTCAGTGAATGGATTTCACAAGGGAAATATTAGCTCCAACTCTGTCCAGTTGCAGTAGCATGTGATAAAATGTCATTGAAGTAGACTTGATAATGTAGCCCTCAACCTAGCTTCTTCCCCACTGTCAGGAGAAAGGCAAATTACAGTCCAGCTTAAATCAGATAGTGTATAGAACCAAAAAGACTCCAGCTAGTATTTTACATATTTAGCCCAGTTTTATATACTTTCTAAATAAGAAAAGTAAACTTTTTTATGTAAAATTCAAAATGAATGTTTAGTTTTAAAAGAAAACTAGCAGTTTTTCCATTTTCCTCTGTGCATTTAGTATGAACAATGAAACATACTTTTGTAAAATCCTCTTAAGTCTGAAATTATAAGAACTCCAGAGCAAAAAAAAAAATGAGGACTCCTGAGCTCTCAACCTAATCTGCTCCAGCTTTGGTACAACCTTGGTGCACTCCCAGCTCTCTGAACTCATCAGGTGATTTGGTGAGCTGAGTTCTATCACTGTCCCTCTGCGAGCACAGAAGGCAATAAAGTCAGTAGCAGTTTATTGGGTTTTTTTGTGTGTGTGTGTGTGTGTGTGTTTTCCTTCCTTTCCTGTCTCTTCATAGGCTGTTGGAACAGACCTGAAATGGACGATAATTAGCTTTCTTGCTCTTTTCCTAGAATGGTGTTGAATTTTAATTTTTTTTTCCAAATCTGGACTATACACATGCCACAGGTTAATTGTATTCACTTACCCCTGTAAAGACTCAAGGGATGATGGTGGTCAGAGTGTAGGGCTTTGAGAACAGAAGTTTTTAAGCAACTAATGAGAAAAAATGACTATTTTCTGACTATAGGCTATATTTATGATTTATCATATGAAATGTTTTTAAATACAGAGAAATAGATGCAAGGTGCAGATATATCAAACCTGATGTTGAGAAAATGTTTTACATAGGAATTAACTTCTTTTTCTTTTCTTTTTTTAATTGGATATTTTCTTTATTTACATTTCAAATATTACCCTCTTGCCTGGTTTCCCCTCCCCCTCCCTCTTAAGTGTGCTCCCCCCCCACCCACTCAAGGAATTAAATTCTTAACCAGTTTGTAACAGCATAAATTCAGAACATTCAGAGTTGTTTGTCTGCTTTTGTTTTCCGTCTGTTCTCTGTGCTGCCTCCTTTTCTCTTGTCCTAGTGTCTGCACTTTGGCAGCTGCAGAGGGCCCTTCTGTCAGCCTTGGCCTCCTGAGAATAGTTAGAGCCAAGACCCTAAAGGAAGAAGCACAGATGAGTCTGGAACTCGAGGGGCAGGTCACACAGAAGTTCCATCCCAGCAGTGTTTGCACAGTGAGGACCAGAGATGCCTGAGTTTCTTCATCCTAAATTCTGTTTTTATTGCTGCATACAACTGTAAAATGAGCTTAAATTTTGTTTCTTATTCTGACATGGCTAAGGAAACTTGATAATAGCTGTACTTCTCCTATATTAGACTTGCTGTTCTTCAAAACTAATGCTCAAGAGAGCAAATTCAGAGAAAAGGACCAGTACGGTAAACTTCCTTGCCGTCATTGGCCCTGGGCCATTACTCTCCAGTCCTTTGAAACGGCCAGGAACTCCCGTTCTTAGAGTTGGTCGGCCATGTACTCAATGACATTTTAGGCACCAAGCACTTTTGCTCACTTGGACCCCGTCCATGTAGAATTTTAAATTATATTTTATAATTGTGTTTAATGACAATATTTACATTTTTAATTAAAATATTCTTTTAATCTAAAACTGGGTTATTTTTCCTAATAAAATTAAGTAAAATGTGTGTTACAGACCCTTCAAACTTGTGAGAGTCTGAGACTGTGCCTGATGAATGTTTTGCCTCTATGTTCTGAGAGGGTTGATGGGAAATGCAGACAGTATTCTCCATCCTCTTACCACCACTTAGTTATTTATCGCCACTCCAGCTAGGAGCACAGCAGCTCCTACTGCCACAGGTCTGGACAGTATCTAAACTTAACTTTTACACCCTGTGCTCCACCTCACAGGGTGAGTGGATACCTTCCCTTTTCTCTCAAACCCTCCTCATATTCATCCATTCTCTCAGCTCATAGATAGAAAAGCTTTATATCATTCGGTGAAAGTAATTAAACAGACCTATTCAGAAAATCCCTGCAGTTGTTTATTGTCTAGCATTGGCCTGGGCTTCTCCACAGAATGTTCCTCTCAGGCTTAGGGAGGTCTGTGACATACAGAGCATGAGCACATTTAGCCTCTTCATTTCTCAGGACAGAGAAAATGGCAGCCTCAGCATGCCGATCTAAGCCATCCCCTGCCCCTTTAGTCTACCTCTTCCTGTATATACTGCTGAGTTCTGGTGAAGGAGCTGGAGAACTGCTAGAACCTGGATGCCCTGTCTGGCTCCTCTCTGCCAGCAGAAGGCACCCAGTTGTCCACCTGCCTGTACACACACTTGCAGTTTCCCAGTCGACCCATGTGGGTTTGTCCTCAGTAGGGGAGGTGGCCATCCACACCTCCCTTTTGCTACTTTACCAGCAAGGCACTCAGTGTGGTGTCACGTGACATGGCATGGAGGAAACCACCTTCACAAAAGCACAAGGAAAGCACACACATGTTGATTAACATGTACGCTATCAGCATTAACAAACTTAACAAAAGCTTGGTCTTTAGAACTGCATCTGTACTTCTGTGTTTGCTAATAATGCTCTTAGGACAATATATTTTGTAATGTATCCAGAAAAGTCAGAATAATGTAATATCCTTATTTTCTGACCTTTTCGGAAAAGGTTTTATGAATGCTTTCATTTCTTGTAACTTTGCTTTCTGGTATCTCTTCTACTGTATTCCCTCTTGCCACCCCGCCCCAAATCAGAAGGAAATAAAAGTGTCCAAGAAGAACTTAAAAGGTTCTAAATGAAATTAAACTTTAAAACTGAAATTAGTTCACAGCATCTGGGTTTCTGTCATATATCCGTGTGAGTTCCAGAGGAAATGCCTGGTTTGTTGTCTCTGAGGTTTCCGCTTTTGAAGAATTTGTTAAGTACGTTCTCACAGTTTGTATCTCCTGTTTTTTTATTACAAAATTGAGAGCTGTGTGGTGGCTCACACCTTTAGTCCCAGAACTCAGAAGCAGAGGCAGGAGAATCTCTAGACTTCAAGGTTAGCCTGGAACAGGACTATATAGTAAGACCCTATCTTATAAATAAATGTAAAAAAAAGAAAGAAAAAAAAACAGATCGTGTGCTTCAGCATATGAATTCTAAAATTGTAATTAGATTGTAGCATGATTTATGTAGATGAGTCTTTTATATTGCCTTTAAATTTGTAGATTGGAGTTGACTTGTCCAGTTGTGTTGTATATAAGATATTGCACGATGATTTATGAACGTGTTGCTGTTTTCCCACAATATTACCAGTTTCGTGAATTTTTTCACTATGCATTCACAGGGTTCTATATCAATATAATAACTTAAAACTATTTTATACACTTATATGTTATGTTAATTTGTATATATCTATATTAAAAAGTATCGTAAATGTCAGTGTTTGTAAAATTATGAACGACTTTCCCCAAAGTATAAACTCGTCTTTCCATACTCACTTGTGACATATTAAAAATGCTGATTTTAAGCTTTGACATAGTATCTTGTAGTGAAAACTAAGGAGAAACATGTTGTCAAGTCGATGTAAACAAAATTTTGAAAATAAAATTTTGATGTCTTTATAAATTATTAGAAATATGTTATTGGATTACAAAATTAAAGGGTACTATCTTAGTCACCTTACTATTGCTGTAACAAAACACCATGACCAAGGCAGCTTACAAAAGAAAGCATTTAATTTGGTCTTCACATTTGGATCCAGAGGCTCTATCTGTGGTAATCATGTCAGGGAACATGGCAGCAGGCATTTAAGCATGGCATTGGAGCAGTAGCTGAGCTTATATCCCTATCCCCAAGCAAAGAGCAGAGAAAGAGGCTCTTCTAGGTCACCTCCTCCAACAAGGTTCCACCTTCTAGTCCTTCCTACCCAGTTCCACCAGTGGAGACCAAGTTTTCATGTGTTTGAGTCTGTCATACACCGTAGCCACATTAACTCAGCCAGGGTTTGTTGAACATCTCTTACACTGCTCACAGTCAGAACACAAAGATCTGTAAACCACTTCTTTCTACAAGAATCTGATTAGTAAGAAATATAACACAGCTGTAGTTGGTAATAAAATAGACAAGTGTCAGGCAGAGAATGGTGGTGGGAATTCTCTGGACTCAAAGCTGCAAAATCAGTGCCTTTAGAAGAAATATCTGACAGGATTTGATTATGTGGTGTTTAGGGGATGTTGGGAGTGACCTTAGCATAACTGGATGTTAGAAAAAATTTTGATTGGAGAGTAGGGTGTATGAAAACAGTAGTTGTGAAAGTAACACACAGCCAGCCCACCAAATTTTAAGTTACAGAAAATATAAAGTAGAGGCCAGTGAGATAGTGGGCAAAGGCATCTGCTGATGACTCAAGAGCCTCATAGTGGAAAGAGAACCAACTCATGCATGACCTATGACCTATGACTTCCACGCACCATGTCAAGTGCTGTTACACACATGTACACAAAACAAAACTTTTTTCAAGTAAGTAGAAAGTGAACCTCTCACCTCAAAATACTGGTTAATTAGTATTGGTATAAATATTGGTTTAACTGATTTTGAACTTTCCAATTTTTGCTAGTATATAAGAAATTATACATTTTATATAAAGTAAGATAGTATCTTTATATTATCCTCATTAAAAACACCCACCTGGGGATGTAGTTCAGCATTAGCTTACCAGGTGTGTGTGATCTTGGAAGATCCGTTCGTTCTATAAATATGTGTCCAGCATCCTGTGCTAGAGTCTGTCCTAGTAGATCTGGTGGTGTACAGTGCAAAACCATTGTTCCTGTGTTTTTACTACAGGTGTTTGGTTTGGGTTTTTGTTCTTTCATCAGCTATCAGTACTTACAAGAGAGATTTCTAGTGATTGCTAAGCCAACAGTTTTATCCCTTTAAAATTTTTTAGTATCTTGGAGAAGTTTTTATTGTTTTTAATAGTAATTTAAGGTCACATACCCAAGTAAAAAAGAGACAATGAAATTCTTAGAGTCTTAATTCCTAAAGCACCTCAGTACTACAGAATGGGAGAAAATCCTGGCAGAAGAATGACATTTGGAATATACAAAGAACTCAAGAGACTAAACCAGAAAACAACCACAAAATGGCAGCCTACAGAATGAGGAAAGAACTTCACCAACTCCACATTTGACAGAGGGCTGATATCCAAAATATATAAAGTACTAAACAAGCCAAGTAACCCAATTAAAAAATGGGGTTCAGATCTGAATAGAGAATTCATAACGGAGGAACCTCTAATGGCCAAGAAGCACTTAAATAAATATTCAAGGTCCTTAGTCATGTCATTCAAAACAACTCTGTAATTCCATCTTACACCTGTTAGAATGTCTAAGATCAAAAAGTTATGCAATAGCTCGTGCTGTTGAGGATGTAGAACAAGGGGAACAACACTCCTCCATTACTGATCAGAGTGCAAACTTGTACAATCACTTTGGAAATCAATTTGACAGTTTCTCAGAAAATTGGGAATAGGTCTTTCTCAAGGCCCAACTTTACCACTCCTACGTATATACTCAAAACAAACCCCACTGTACCACAAGGGCACTTCCTCAACTATGTTCACAGCCACTTTGTTCATAAGAGCCAGAAACTGGAAACAAACTAGATGTCCTCAACTAAGAATGGACATAGAAAATGTGGGATGTTTAAACAGTGAAGTATTACTCAGCTGTTAAAACAATGATATGAAATCTGTAGGCAAATGTATGGGTGTAGAAAAGATCATCCAGAATAGGTAACCTAGGCCCAGAAAGACAAACATGGTATGCACTCAACTATAAGTGGCTATTTGTCATAACGTACAGCATAACTGCTTCATACCACAGACCCAAAGAACCTAAGTAACAAGGAGGGCCCAGGTGGGGGCACTTGGATGTCACTAAGAAGCGGAACTAGATAAGACATCAGAGGTGGATGAATGGAGGGTACTAAGGGAGGGGGGAGATAGAAGGGACAAGGTGGGGAAGGACAGTACAGGAAGAGACAACTAAATTGGGGGAATCTCTGGGATGAGTTAGAAATGTAGGACAATAGAAAATTCCAGGAATCTATGAGGTGACCCTAAGCTAAGACTCCTGACATTGGAGAATATTGAGCCTGCATAAGCCATCACCTTTAACCAGGCAAGACTTCCAATGGAAGGATTAGGACACCAACCCAGCCATAAAACCTTAGATTCACAATATAGGGGTGGAGGATGGAGCAGAATTTGAGGGACAAGCCAACCAATGATTGCCCCAGCTTGAGAACTACCAAGTCATGAGAGGTTGCTGTCCCCGATGATGTTCTGTTCTACTTACAGACAAAACTCTAGGTTAACTATCATCAGAGAGGCTTTACCCAGCAACTGAGGGAAGCAGATACAGGGGCCTACAGCTGAACATTAGGTGGAGCTTAGATAATCCTGTAGAAGAGAGGGAGGAAGGATTGAAGGAGCCAGAGGGATCAAGGACATCATAAGAAAACCTACAGAATCAACTAACTTGGGTCCATAGGGGGTCATAGAGGCTGAACTGCCAACCAGAGAGCAGGCGTGGGATGGGCCTAAGCCCTCTGCACATATGTAACAGTTGTGCTGCTAGGTCTTTATGTAGGACTCCTAAATCGACAGCAGGAGCTCTCTGACTACAGTACCTATCTTTGGATCCCTTCTGCCTAACTGGGATGCCTTGTCTAACCTCAATAGAAGATGTGCCTTTTCTTACTGCAACTTGATATGACAAGGCTGGTTGATCTTTTCTGAGGGGTTGAATGGAGAGGGGAGATGGAGGGACTGGGAAGAAAGGAAGGAGAGGAAACTCATCAGGATGTAAAGTAAATAAATAACCTAATTAATATTTTAAAAATGCAAAGAGTGGGCCAAGAAGCTGAAGAGGGTATTTTCAAAAGAAGTGAAATAAATGGCCTAGAGATAGTTTTTAAAGTTTTAGCATGGTATCATCACTCTAAGGATGCAGTAATGGCATGCATAATTTGGCCCTAACCAGTACCACTTGGATTGAGCTTAAAACCTGTTCTATAAGAGGGAAGTTTGTGCCTGGTACTGGAAAGCCTAGCTAACTACCCAGGGCTAAAAGTCATGGATCTTGGAGCAGAATCTACAACCACCACTTAATTACACCAGCATAATCTCTCACTACACCCCAAATACTAAATAAAAGAATAAATATACTCTGAATATAAAGAGTACCCCACACAAAGAACTATGGGCAACTAAAGAAAGCTGAGAGTGAGAGAGACGGTCTTCACCAGGGAAGAGCACACCAATTGGTCATCCTGAAAGTGCTTGAAAGCACACAAGTAACGTTATACGGACTAAGCACATTGTACGGAGTTTATCTGTATGATACATGCATGTAACAGCAGTTAATGAAAAATGAATCCATAAATTCGAAAGAGAGCAAGGAGGGGTAATTGAGAATTCAGAGGGAAGAAAGGGAAGGGAGAAACAGTATAAATGATATAAAATATTAAAATATAAATAATATTACCCCTTTTATATATAACATTAAAAAGTTCATTTTAAAAATGTTCTCCCTCTTAAATTTAAAACTGCTTGTGAGATTCCATTTCACTTGGTCAGAATGGCTATTGTCAAGAAAGCAAACAACCCCAGAGAGGCTCTGGGGAAAGTGTAGCTCCTTTTCACTGTTGGTAGTGATAACCAATGCAGCTCCTGTGAAAATCAATGTGGAGGCTTCACAAAAACCTGAAAAGAGATCTACCATGTGGACCTACTCGTGGGCATACACCCATAAGGGAAGACTGGGGCTGAGATTTTAAAAAGTCTTGCACAAGCTGATGTCTTAGGTCAAGCAAATGGATTAAGAAACAGCAGGTTATGTACTATTTAAAGGGGAGAATGGGACAGTCATCGAAAAGCTAAGTAAGCAATGTTGGAAACAAGTGACCCTTTTACATTATTTAGAGGGAGTGTTGTGTGAAAAGATTTTTCTTGGGTAGATGCTACATACCTGTCTACTCACCCAGATAGAGAGCCCACAGCAGACCAAAACAAAGTACAATACCACCAAAGTCCAACTTGACGAACCATGAGTTTATTGGAGTTACTGGCTGGAATATTGGGAGCTTACTTTCAGGAGCAGAAAGGACTCACAGCCAGCCAGATCACCAAAGCCCACCCACCAAGGATGACGGTACACAAAAGCCAGAAAGCTGGAGCACTCTATACAGCCTTCAGGAGATTAACAGGTTGGGAAATGTCTCTTCCAAGTGATGCGTTGGTCTAAATCTCTTCTGGAGAGCTCAGCTAGTATCTTAGTCAGTTCTATTGCTGTGAAGAAATACTGTGATCACAGCTATTCTTATAAAGGAAAACATTTAATTGAGGCTGGTCTCATATTAGAGTTTTCACCCATTATTTTCATGGTGAGAAACAAGGCAGCATGCAGGCAGAGTGCTGGCCAGGTAGCTAAGAGCTCTATATCTGGCTCAGCAGGAAGAGAGACTGGGCAGGCTTGAGCATCTGAAACCTCAAACAAAGCCCACCCCCAGTGACACACTTATTAGCAGATAAAGTTATGTAAAATGTGTTTTTAGAAAGTTGACATTTTTTTCTTAAATGATTTATGTAATATTGCTTGAGACTCTTCTTGCCTTAGAATGGATCAAAAGTGTTCTGTATCACTGATGAAAACTAATCCTCCAAAACACACAAAGAAAAAAAAAAGCAGCTTTAAAAACTGAAAGAACAGTGAGAGAAAGCTAAACAAAGAGTGTTTAAAGTGGGTCTCTATACATCTGAATGCCTAGCTTAACATAAGCCAGAAGACTCTGGAAACTGTTCCAGAAAAGGTATATTCATGATATTAACTTAAACTGGACAAATAGTTCCTTTAATTCTGAAACTAAAAAATAAGAAAAGAAATTAACTTAGGAAGTATTTTATGCCATAGTTATTAACTATAAAATTTAATTTTAAATGAAGTATGAATTAAATTTTGCCAGCTTCTAATTTCACTTTAAAATCTTAAATCAGATTAGAATATGGTGATTTCTTTATTTGGGTTAATAAGTATGAAAATTAGTAGTGACATAGAGCAATATTTGACTAAATGATAAAAAAAATTTCAGAGCTAGGGAAAGAACTGAAGGGGCTGAAAAGGTCTGCAACCCCATGGGAAGAACAAAATTATCAACCAACCAAACCCTGCAGAGCTCCCAGGGTCTAAAACAATGGCTCCAGGTGCATATGCAGCAGAGGGTAGCATTCTCTGACATCAATTAGAGGTGAGGCCTTTGGTCCAGTGAAGGCTTGTTTTCTCACTGTATGGGAACACCAAAGTGCTGAGGTGGGAGAGGGTTGTTGGGGGAGGGAGCACCTTCATGTAGGCAATGGGGTGGGGGATGTGATTAGGGGAAAAGGATAACATCTGAAATGAAAATGCAGAGAATATGAAAATGCAGAGAATATTCAATTTTTAAAAAAGAACATTTTTCCACTTAAATTATTTTTTGCCTAAACATCTCTTACATATAATCTACCCTGTGCTTCATGTTCATGTGCCTGTATACTGTGGTGCATTGTGCATTCATAATTACCTGCATAGAAAGCACTGAGTAGGGGTGAGATACATTTTTGGGTCTTCTAAACACAGCAATAGGTAGAGATTTGGGGATTATTAAGTTTGTTGGGAGGGAGATGTGAATTTTGTCAGGTAAGGAAGCTAAATTCCATGTATTTTCCTGATTTGAGCTAATGTTATGTTAGACTTTTTCTAGCTTCTGGGATATAGTGATGGACAAAATTCTGAGGCCTTATGGAGCTTAGTATACGCCTTGGAATAAAATCAGTATAAATAATATATTAGATGGAAGGGAGGCAATACTTGTGGATACTGAGACCTTTTCATTGGTTCAGTCAAGGAAAGCTATACTGAAATGAAAACATTTGAGGAAAGTCTTAGTGGAAGTGAGCTAGGCAACTCCAGGATAAAGCTTCTGGTCTAGGAGAAATAAGAATGTAAAATTCAGATATTTTTGTTGTTGTATATTTTTCTGTCAGTACTGCACTCATAGGCTAGGAATCTGTACATGCCAGGCTTAGCAAACCCACTCAGTGAGTCAACAGGGTCTCAAGGGAGGGGGAAGGATTAAAGATACAAAAGACAATTAGTCAACTTTATATTATGACTCCAGCTGAAGCAAATTTATTTTTTCCCAAGCTGCTTTTATACCATCCTAAGTATATGCAAAGAATAAGGTCAGTTCTAGGTCAAGGAACAAACAAAGCAATAAATAAAGTCCCTTGACCACTGAATCTAGGGATTTATTGAGATGATCAAAATAAAAGGAACATATTCTTCAGCGGTATTTATCTTGATCCTGCTTTTTTATCCTAGCCCAATGTCAAATATTTTTGCTGATCGCCTTGAAGCAGCATCAAGAGCTCTCCACATATCCTTGTTTTTTATTTCATAAACAAGACTGTGTCTGTCTTAGGTTGTTCTGACAAGAATGCCTTCCTTACCTGCCATTTAAAATGACTTAGCCAAGGCAATGTATTTCTGTCTTAGGTTGGTAAGGCCTTGTGCAGAATCTTCCCCATCACTGACTGTCAGTTTGTTAAACTAGTAGCTCTGTCCAGGGATACATTGTAAGTTACAAGTCAATCTGATGTTGTTAAAGGCAAGATTTATCAAAACGGGCTGGAAACAAAGTATTCCCAGGACAAGAAGGGCCAATATGATCAAACTATATAAGCTATTCTTGAGAAACTTGACCAAGATGGAAATACTGACATTAAGCCATGAATAATTTTATCAGCAGTATCTGCAGCATCAAAACTCAGTGGAGCAGCATTCCTTAAATTTATAATCTCGGTATGCAAAGTTTAAACATTCAGAGAGGTGTTAGAATTATGGTAGATACCCTGCAAGTGTCTTTTAACTTTCTCCCAATTATAGTGACTGTGATTGTAAATTTTAGAGGTGACAAATTCATTGATACTTAGTGTGATACTCAAAATGGCTTCTTACTATTATAATCTGAATGTCCTCTCCAATAATTTTAATAGCATCATAAAGAGCATCGACTCATTGTTCCAAAACCTTATCTAAGTCTTCTTGAATACTGAGAGCATTTGCAACATTTTCTGCTAAATGGTTAATAAAAGTTGCTGTCTTAATTTCTTGCATCAAAGCAATTACAGAAGTAGTGGCTCTAGTTATTAGTGTAATCAAAGCTGCTATACCAGCAATAATCAGGCCCACTACCCCCTTGCTTCTGCTTAAAGCCTGACTCATTTCTTCCAATATTTGTAAGCCTTTTTCAGAATATCAAGGTCCTGTTATATTCATAGGCAATAAAACAAAAGCTGGTTGATAGACCACCATAAAAGACATGCTAGATTTCAATACATTAACATAATTTTAAAGTGTACAATCAACACAACTTACATTAAATACCGTAGAAGTGAAAATAATTTAACACGACCAATTAATAAAAGATTCAGAGCCTTAACACATGCACAAACATTTGTTAAAAATCCAGATCCAGTCCCAATTTTGTCTATTGCTAACATAACTTCA
The DNA here is from genome assembly GCF_963924665.1 of Micromys minutus. Classification (NCBI taxonomy): domain Eukaryota; kingdom Metazoa; phylum Chordata; class Mammalia; order Rodentia; family Muridae; genus Micromys; species Micromys minutus. The sequence continues at coordinate 10,593,312 of NC_137978.1, forward strand.
TAGAAAGCTGCAGCTAAATTCCAAATACGCCATTGAAAATGACCTGAATTGGATTGCCAAAGACCTATTGACATCTACTTTTGTCCAATGTTTTATTGATTCCAAGTCCAATCAATAATTCACATATTATTGGAACCATTAAACCACATTGGGGGTAGATTATAACATTTTTTTCCATCTAACTTTTGTTAAATGCCAGATCCAGCTTCTCTGTGGGTTTAGACAGAAAGCATTCTAGCATTATCCTGTCCATTTATACAAGGCTTACTCACCACTGGCCCAAACCTTTTTTAAAAATTGGTTATTTTATTTATTGGCATTTCCGTTGTTATCTCCTATGGTTTAAATTAAAGGAGAGAAGGCACAAGATAAGACGAGGCCTGTGATTGGAAAGTAAAAAGTAAGGCGGGATAGAGTTTTGGAGAGGGGAGAGAATCCAAGAGAGGAGAGGAGGCAAGATAGAGGAAGACAAAGATCAATGTCCAAGTGACTTTAATAAACCACAGGTAGATATAATTATCTTATAAGGGATGGATTCTTATAGAACAATTTGTCTTGTCTAGGTGGAAAAATTATATCATATCAATTGGCTCTAAGTTTATTTTGTGGACTTTTGTGGAGTATAAAGTTAAAGTTTCTGGAGTTTTAATTTTGTCAGGCTGATGTGAGTTATGATGGTGATCACAGCGGGCAGCTGCTGGGAATGTAAGCAGAGCAGTGGCAGAGGGCCAATAGGACCAGGGGGTGTGTACTGGCTGCTTTTGTGTCAACTTAACACAGGCTGGAGTTATCACAGAGAAAGGAGCCTCAGTTGAGGAAATACCTCCATGAGATCCAGCTGTAAGGCATTTTCTCAACTAGTAATCAAGGGGAGAAGGTGCAGTCCATTGTGGGTGGTGCCATCCCTGGGCTGGTAGACCTGCGTTCTATAAGAAAGCAGGCTGAGCAAGCCAGGGGAAGCAAGTCAGTAAGTAACATCCTTCCATGGCCTCTGCATCAGCTTCTGATTCTTGACCTGCTTGAGTTCCAGTCCTGACTTCCTTTGGTGATGAACAGCAGTGTGGGAGTGTAAGCTGAATAAATCTCTACCTCTCCTACTTGCTTCTTGGTCATGATGTTTTGTACAGGAATAGAAGCCCCGACTAAGACAGGGCAGTTGCAGAGAATGTGAGCACAGTTCAGTGACAGAGAGCCAGAAAGTGGACTGTCCCTGGGGCTAGAGAGTAACTGGGTGTATCATGGCGTGGTGCCACACTGGAACCAGCCACTACTTAGATAAATACACCCCACTGATGCCGTATAGCTCAATGACGCCAGCTATAGCGAGAGTTGGTGGCTCTAATTTTTCAATATTTACCACTACAACCTCTCTGCTCAGTTTCCCCTCCACAAATCTATTCTCCACCCCAACCCCCCTGCTTCTATGAGGGTGTTTACCTACCCACCCACTCCTGCCTCAGGGCCCTAACATTCCCCTACAGCGGATCATCGGTCCTCCACAGGATCAAGGGCCTCCCCTCCCACTGATGTCAGACAAGGCCGTCCTCTGCTAAATGTACAGCTGGAGCCATGGGTCCCTCCATGTGTACTCTTTGGTTGGTGGTTTAGTTCCTGGGAGCTCTGGGGGGGTCTGGTTGGTTGGTATTGTTGTTCTTCCTGTGGGGTTGCAAACCCTGTGCACTTCCAATTCCCATGGTGACCTTCACAAAGCCCCTCATACTTGAGCCCCAACTTTGTAGCACCACATGACCAAGCCAGCTCAGTCAACAGGATCTCAATGGAGGGAATGAGGATGAAAAAAAAAGACAGTTAGACAACACTGCAGCATGATCCCAGCAAGTGCTGAAGCTGATTATTTTTTCCCAAGCTGCTTTTATACCATTCTAAGTACTTGCAAAGAATACGGTCAGTTCTAGACCAAGGAACAAACGAGGTATAAACAAAAATATTCAAGGAACAAACAAGGCAATAAGCAAAATTCTGTGATCACTTTAGGGATTTATCAAGATAATCAATATGAAAAATACATTCCTCAGCTGTATTTATCTTGAACCTGCTGTCTTGAGTAGCTTTTGCTACCCTGCCTTATTTCTCCAGAAATGGCAGCTATCAGCCCCTACCCAGAGAATATTGGATCAGTGGATGAAAAACAAACTCACATATTGCTGGTTTTCAACCTGCCTTCTTGGCTTAACTGCTGGGCACCTTCCATCTATTGCAGCTAATATACCTTTCCAAGTACTACCAGCTCAGCATCTTAAATCTGCCCTCAACCACCCAGCAATTGGCCAATAGCACCTTTACTGAAGATCAATAACTAACTGGGGAGCAGGACCATCAGATCCATCCCCTACAACTTTCTGTCCTAGCCCAACATCAAATATTCTTGCTGACACCCTTGAAGTGACACCAAAAGCTGTCTACACCAGGCAAGCTCTCTACCCCTAAGCAACTAATTTAGACAATGGTGCACTTCATGAGGCTGAGGCCAGGGCATTCCTTAAGCACATGTTTGAGGCCAGCTTTGGCAAAACACAAGACCTCATCTCAGGGCAAGAAACCCTCAATTTATGTTATTACTAGTTTCTTCAATCTTCTAGAATGAGCAAATAAGGAAGTTATAAAAAGCGATCTTGTTTTTTGAGAGTCCCACTGAGTAGCTCTAATTGGCCTGGAGTTCTGCCTAGCTCTATTTCCAGTGTCCAGGGATTAAAGGTCTGTGCCACCACACAAGCCTTCTCATTCTGTATTTTGTTTTTTCTCATGCATCCCAGACTTGTCTCAAAATGGAAGCAGGCATCTCTCCAGACCCCCACTAGTTTTTCTGAGATAAGGTCTCATCATGTAACTGAGACTAGACTCCACTCAGGCTTCTAAGGAAGTGCAGGAGTATAGGCATGCCTAGTTGTGGGCGTTTTATTTGGTTGATTGATTGGTTGGTTTAGTTTGGTCTGATGTTTGTCTTAGAGTTTTACTGCTATGAATAGACTCCACGACCAAAGCAAGTCTTATAAGGACAACATTTAATTGGGGCTGGCTTACAGGTTCAGAGGTTCAGTTCATTATCTTCAAGACAGGAGCATGGCAGCATCTAGGCAGGTGTGGTGCAGGAGAAGCTGAGAGTTCTACGTCTTCATCTGAAGGCTGCTAGCAGAACACTTCCAGTCAGCTAGGAATAGGGTATTAAACCCACACCCACACACCTACTCCAACAGGGCCACACCTCCTATCCTTATAGTGCTATTGCTTGGGCTAAGCATATACAAACCATCACAATGTTGGTGATAAGATTTGTTGGTTCTTGATGCGTTTCTGGTTTGCGTTTTGTATTTTACAGGATTTTTTTTTTGTTTTATTCGCTTTTATAATGTAACTTTTAATCATAAATTTTGAAGATCTACAATCCTAGCTTTATCTTTTTTCAAACTTGACCAAATTACTTAAACATAATTTAACCAAATTAATGTAACGTTGTTTATTTTTAAATGGATATATTACTTCATTTTTATTTTAAATACAAACCAGAAAGAAAGGCATCAAGTAAAGGAAGATCTAGGGAGTACATTCCAGAGCGAATTCCAACAAATATGCAACAGAGAAGCTTCTGAAATCTCCCAGAAGGACGACCTAGGTTTAGTCTGTACAGAATTGCAACTTCTACTGCAGACCAATGATTGTACAGGCTTTTCCCAACCTGCCAAGGGAAAGCTCCCTCAGACAGACTTGTTTGTGATGCATTGGGTGTAATGAATACATTGAAAACAAAGGATTGGTTCAGCGAACAAATGGTGGGGGGAGAGATAGAGCAAGAGAAAAAGAGGAGTGACAAAGGTCAGAGAAAGAATGGAGAGAGAGAGGAAGAAGAAGGAGAGGGAAGAGGAGAAGAGGAAAGAGAAATAAATGAGAGAGAGGAGGAAGAATGAGAGAAAAAATGGTAGTGAACCTAGCTAAGGAGAGGAGAGAAAAATGGCGAGGCAGAATAAGTACAAATGGAAGCAACCATACAACAGCAAGAAAGATTGCACTGAAGTACCACACACAGGTGTGTTGCAGCAAACCTGATAACAGACTCACTGGAAATCAGCACAAATGACAATATTATTATACAGGTGCACATGAACATTGAATTGCAGAAGAGCACTGGATGCTGATATGCTAGTATTGGTGTGCCCATGTATTCACAAGCACTTCAGAAGACGCGGATGTCCATGAACAGTACCGACTTGTATCTACCAATATAGCTGCACACATAGAAATACATGTAAAGTAACATACATGGATTGAATATTACAGGATTGATAGTTTCCTATAAGCCTGCACACATGCATGTCTTAGTACATCTGTGTATAGCAGAAATGCACATGAATATAATACTACAGCAAGATGAATACTGGTGCTGTACTCATGGAACCAATAGGCAGGAAAGCACAAGGATATACTTACACATTACTGCACATGGATGTACTAGCAGATCATCGCACGTGTAGCTAATATTAATACACTGTGGTGTCTTTTCTTTCTTTTCATTAAATGGAATCATTATTTTATTTCTTATTAAATTACTTTATTTACAATCCAAATACTGACTCACTTCCTGGACCCTCCTCCCAGAGTTCTTCATCTCCCCCACCCTTTGCCTCTGAAATGGTACTTACCTGCCCACCCCCACCTCACCATCCTCTTCCTCCTCTGGGCCATCAAATTTCTACAGGATTATGTGCATCCTCCCACTGAGGCCAGATTAGGCAGTTCTCTGCTACATGTGTGCTGGGGAGGGGGGGAACAGACTTGCCCATGTATGTTTTTTAGTTGGTGGCTTAGCCTCTGGGAGTTCTGAGGGATCTAGGTTGTTTGATAGTCTTGTTCTTTCTATGGGGTTGCCACCCACTTTAGTCCTTCCCTAGGGGTCTCCAATCTCAGTTACCTGTAAATTGGCTGTAAGTATGGACATCTGTCTCAGTCAGCTGCTCATAGAGCCTCGCAGAGGTCAGCAATGCTAGGCTGCTTTCTGTAAGCACAACATGGCATCAGTAATAGTATCAGGCTTTGGTGTCTGCACATGGGATGGATCACAAGTTGGGCCGGTCACTGAATGGCCTTTCCTTCAGTCTCTACTCCATTTTTGTCCCTGCATTTCCTTTGAACAAGAACAATTCTGGGTCAAAAATTTTGAAGATGGGTGAGTGGCCACATCCCTCCTCTTTCTACTAGAAGTGGTCTTTTCAGGTAGGCATTTTGGCTAAGGTCATCTCCATTGAGTCTCTCCATAGGAGCCTCTCACATCCCATGTCTCTGGAACTTTTTAAAGGTTCTCCTGCTCCAACACCCCACAGTTATATATTTCTAATCATTCTTCTGGCCACCTGGGCTTCACTCCTGTCTCCCCTGATACTTGATCCTAACCCCCTTTTCCTTCCCTACCCTCTCCCATCCAAATCTCTCCCTCCCTTCCTCCCTCTCTCCATCCCTCCCTCCTTCCTTCCCTCCCTCCCTCCCTCCCTCCCTCTGCATCTCTTGATTATTTTGTTCCCCCATCTAAATGGGATTGAAGCATCCTCACTTGGGCCTTCATTCTTGTTAAAATTCATATGGTCTCTGAGTGGTCTGTATGTTTTGTCTAAATCCACTTATCAGTGATCATATACCATGTATCTCCTTTTGGATCTGGGTTACCTCACTCATTATGATCTTTTTTAGTTCTATCCATTTGCCTGCAAAATTCATGATGTCTTCATTTTTAAATTTTCTGTATCCATTTTTTGATTGAGGGACATCTATCATGTTTCTAGTTTCTGGCTGTTACAAATTAGGCTGCTATGAACATTGTGGAGCATGTGTCCTCGTGTTATGGTAAAACACCTTTCAGGTATATGCCCAAGAGTGGTATATCTGGGTCTAAAGGTAGAACTATTTCTATTTTTCTGAGGACCTGCCAGATAGGTTCCCAGAGTGATTGTACCAGTTTGCACGCTCACCAGCAATGGAGGAGTGTTCCTCTTTCTCTCCATCCTTGAAAGCATATGCTGTTACTTGAGCTTTTGATCTTAGCCATTCTGACTGGTGTTTTGAATTGAAATTTCTTGATGACGAAGAATGTTGATCATTTTTAAGTGACCATTTGATATTCTTCTGTTGAAATTCTGTTTAGCCCTGTACCTCATTTTTAATTGAGTCATTTGGATTTTTGGAGTCTGCCTTCTTGAGTTATTTATATATTTTGGATATCAGCTCTATATCTAATGTAGGGTTAGTGAAGATTGTTTCCCAATCTGTAGGTTGCAGTTTTTTCCTGTTGACAGTGTTTTCACCTTACAGAAGTGTTTCAGTTTTATGAGGTCTCATTTGTCAATTGTTGATCTTAGAGCCTGAGTCATTGGTGTTCTTTTTTGAGAAATTTTTTCCCCTGTGTCAATGTGTTTAAAGCTACTTCCCACATTCTCTTCTATTAGATTCAGTGTATCTAGTTGAGGTTCTTGATCCACTTCAATTTGAGCTTTATGTAAGATGATAAATATGGATCTATTTTTATTCTTCTACATACACACTACTATTTAGGCTAGCACCAGATGTTGAAGGTGCTTTCTTTTGGTCTACTATATGGTTTGGGCTTCTTTGTCAAAGATCAAATGTTCATAGTTGTGAGGGCTTATTTTTAGATTTTCAACTCTATTCCATTGATTGGCCTGTTTGTTTCTGCACCAATACCATGTGGGATTTTTGTTTTGTTTTGTTTTATCACTATTGCTCTGTAGTACAACTTGAGGTCAGGAATGGTGATTTCCCCAGAAAAATCTGTTATTGTTGAGAATAGTTTTTGCTGCTTTGGGTTGTTTGGTTTTCTATATGAAGTTGAGAATTGCTCCTTTCATGTCTGTGGAGAATTGTAGATGGAAATTGTATGGAGATTGTATTTACTCTGTAGATTACTTTTGGTAAAATGGCCATTTTTACTATGTTAATTCTACCAATCTGAGCATGTGAGATCTTTCCATCTTCTAAGGTCTTCTTAAATATTTTTCTTCAGGAACTTAAAGTTCTTATCATACAGATCTTTTACTTGCTTTGTTAGAGTTACACAAAGATATTTTATATTTGGGGGAGGGGCCTATTGTAAAGGGAGTTGTATCCCTAATTTCTCTCTCATCCTATTTGTCATTTGTATAAAGGAAGGCTACTGATTTAAGTTAACTTTATATCCAGCCACTTTGCTGAGTTGTTTATCAGCTGTAAGAGTTCTCTGGTAGAATTTTGGGGCCACTTATGTATACTATTATATCATCCTGAAAAAGAGATACGTTGACATCTTCCTTTACAATTTATATTTTCTTTGACTGATGTGTCAAAATCTCTGTGGCATCTTCTATGCCCGAGATCCTCTCTTCTATCTCTTGTATTTCATTGGTGATGCTGCATCTGAAGTTCCTTATCTCTTTCCTAGGATTTTCATCTCCAGAATTTCCTCCTTTTGAAATGTTATTATTGTTTCTATGTCTATTTTTAGTTCTTGGACCATTTTGCCCAATTCCTTCACCTGCTTGGATGTGTTTTCCTGTATTTCTTTAAGGGATTTATTTGTCTCCTCTTTAAAGGCTTCTGCCTGTTTACCTGTGTTCTCCTATATTTCTTTCTTTTTTTCTTTATTTTAATTTTTTTAATTTCTTTTTTTTAATTAGATACTCTGTATTTACATTTAAGAGGTTATCCCTTTAACCCACCCTGCTCCCATCCTCCTGCTCCCTTCATTTACAAAGGTGCACTCCCTTCTAATCCCCTTCTTCACCCCTTTGCCTTGGCATTCCCCTACATTGGGAAAACATTCCCTCTCTGGAACAAAAGCCTCTTTTCATATTGATGCCAGACACTGCTGTCTTCAGCTACACACGCAAATGGATCAATAGGTCTCTCAAAGTGTGTTCGAAGGTTGGTGTTTTACACCATGGGGTTTTGGAGGGTTTGGTTGGTTGATAATGTTATCTTCCCATGAGGTTGCAACCCCTTTCAGCTCCTTAGGTCCTTTCTTTAGCAACCTCATTGGGATCCCTGAGTTCAGACCGATGGTTAGCTGAAAGCATGCTCAGCTGTATCTATGTGACTCTAGCACAGTCCCTGGGGGGGGGGGGGGGGCATCTCTGTCTGGTTCCTGCCAGTAAGCACTTTTTGGGATCAGCTATAGTGCTTGTATTTGGTGACTGCATATATGTTAAATCCCCAGGTGAGGCAGTTTCTGAGTGATTTTTTTTCTTCAATTCCTGTTCCTTTATTTGACCTTGCATTTTCTCTCATGAGAGTTTTGTTTTCTTTTTTTAAGAACGACTGAGGCATCCCCATTTTGGCCTTCCTTCTTTTTGAGCTTCATAATGTCTGTGAATAGTTTCTTGGATATTGGGTATTCAAAGCTTTCTGTGGCTACTATCCGCTTATCAGTAAGTACATACCATGTGTGCTCTTTTGTGAATGGGTTACCTCACTCAGGATGATAGTTTCTATTTTCATCCATTTGCCTACGAATTTCAGAAAGTCCTTGTTTCTAATAGCTCTCTGGTACTCCATTGTATAAATGTACCACACTTTCTTTATCCACTCATCTGTTGATATCTGGGTTCTTTCCAGCTTCTGGCTATTATAAATAAGGTTGCTATAAACATGGTGGAGCATCTGTCCTTGTTATATGTTGGAGCATCTTTGGGGTATATTCCCAGGAGTGGAGTGGCTGGTTTTCAGGTAGTACTATGTTCAATTTTCTGAGGAACCACCAGACTAATTTCCAGAGTGGTTGTACCAGCTTACAACCCCACCAACAGTGGAGGAATGTTCCTCTTTCTCCATATCCCGGCCAGCATCTGCTGTCAGCTGAGTTTTTTATCCTAGCCATTATAACTGGTGTGAGGTAGAATCTCAGGGTTGTTTTGATTTGCATTTCCTTGATGACTAGGGTTGTTGAACATTTCTTTGGGTGCTTCTCATCCATTCAATGTTCCTCAGCTGAGAATTCTTTGTTTAGATCTGTACCCCATTTTAATAGGTTTATTTGACTCTCTAGAGTCTAGCTTCCTGAGTTCTTTGTACATATTGGATACTAGTCCTCTATCAGATGTAGACTTAGTGAAGATCCTTTTCCAATCTGTAGGCTGCCGTTTTGTCTTCTTAACAGTTCCGTTTGCTTTACAGGAGCTTTGGAATTTCATGAGGTCCTATTTGCCTATTCTTGATCTTAGAGCATAAGCAATTAGTATTCTGTTCAGGAATTTTTCCCCTTTGTCTATGTGTTCTAAGCTTTCCCCCACTTTCTCTTCTAATAGTTTCAGTGTACCTGGTTTTACGTGGAGGTCTTTGATCTACTTGGACTTGAGCTTTGTACAAGGAGATAGGAAAGAATCAATTTGCATTCTACATGCTGACTGCCAGTTGAACCAACACTATTTGTTGAAGAGGTTGTCCTTTTTCCATTGAATGTTTTTAGCTCCTTTGTCAAAGATCAAGTGACCATAGGTATGTGGGTTCATTTCTGGATCTTCTATTCTGTTCCATTGATCTACCTGCCTATCTCTGTACCAATGCCATTGCAGCTTTTAGTCACAATTGCTTTGTAACATAACTTCAGATCAGGGATGGTGATTCCCCCAGAAGTGTTTTTATTCTTGAGAAGAGATTTTGCTATTCTACGTTTTTTGTTATTCCAGATGAATTTGCCAATTGATTTTTCCAACTCTATGAAGAATTGAGTTGGAATTTTGGTGGAGATTGCATTGAATCTGTAGATTATTTTTGGCAAGATGGCCATTTTTACAATGTTGATCCTGCCAATCCATGTGCATGGGAGATCTTTCTATCTTCTAAGATCTTCAGTTTCCTTCTTCAGAGTCTTGAAGTTCTTGTCATTCAGATTATTCACTTGCTTGGTTAGGGTCACCCACAAAGTATGTTATATTCTTTGTGAGAATTGTGAAGGGTGTCAATTCCCTATTTTTCTCTTTCAGCCTGTTTATCCACTGCACAGTTGATTTGTTTTAGTTAATTTTATATCCAGCCACTTTGCTGAAGTTGTTTATTAGTTGTAAAAGTTTTCTGGTAGAATTTTGGGGTCACTTAAGTATACTATCATATCATCTGCAAATAGGGATATTTTTACTTCTTCCTTTCCAATGTAAATCTCTTTAATTTCTTCTTGTTGTATAATTGCTCTGGCCAGTACATCCAGTACTATGTTGAATATGTAGGGGGAAAGTGGGCAGCCTTGTCTAGTTCCTGATTTTAATGGGATTGCTTCAAGTTTCTCTCCATTTAGTTTGATGTTGGCTGCTGGGATGTATATTGCTTTTACTATGTTTAGGTATGGGCCTTGAGTTTTTGGTCTTTCCAAGACTTTTATAATGAAGGGGTGTTGAATTTTGTCAAATGCTTTCTCAGCATCTAGTGAGAGGATCATGTGTTTATTTCTTTGAGTTTGTTTATATGGTGGATTACCTTGATGGATTTCCATATGTTGAACCATCCCTGCATCCCTAGGATAAATCCTACTTGGTCATGGTAGATGATTATTCTGATATATGCTTGGATTTGGTTTGCAGGAATTTTATTGAGTATTTTTGCATTGACGTTCATGAGAGAAATTGATCTGAATTTCTCTTTCTTTGTAGTGTCTTTGCATGATTTAGGTATGAGGGTAATTGTGGCTTCGAAGAACAAATTGGGTCATGTTTCTTCTATATCTCTGTTCAGTTTCTGTCTCCATGCTCTGCCCATTGGTGAGAGTGGTGGGTTGAAGTCTCCCACTATTATTGTGTGTGGTATAATATATTCTTTGAACTTTAGTAGGATTTCTTTCATAAATATGGGTGCCTTTGTATTTGGAGCATAGATATTCAATTTTGAAAGTTCATCTTGATTGATTTTTCCTGTGATGAGTAAAAAGTGTCCTTCCTTATCTTTTTTGATAACTTTTCATTGAAAATCTATGTTAATTGATATTAGAATAGCTACTCCAGGTTATTTCCATGGCCATTTGCTTGGAAAGTTTTTTCCAGCCTTGTACTCTGATATAGTGTTTGTCTTTGGTTCTGACATGAGTTTCCTGTATGCATCAAAATGCTGGATCCTATTTATGTGTTCAGTCTGATAGTGTATGTCTTTTTATTTGGGAATTGAGTCCATTGATGTTAAGAGAAATTATGGAATAGTGATTTTTGTTTCCTGTTATTTTTGTTGTTAGAGGTAGACTTATGTTTGTATGCTTTTCTGCTTTTGGTTTCCTTGCATGATTATTTTTTTTTTGCTTTTTCTTGTGTGTAGTTTCCTTCCTTGTATTGGATTTTTCCATTTATCATCCTTTGTAGGGCTGGATTTGTGGACAAATATTGTGTAAATTTGGTTTATCTGGAATATCTTGGTTTCTCCATCTGTGGTGACTGAGAGATTTGCTGGATATAGGAATCTCAGCTGGCATTTGTGTTCTCTTAGTGTCTGTATGATGTCTGTCCAGGATCTTCTAGCTTTCATAGTCTCTGTTAAGAAGTCTGGTGTAATGCTGATTGGTCTGCGTTTTTACTTGTCCTTTTCCCCTTACAGCATTTAGGATTCTTTCTTTGTTTCAAATATCCAGTGTTTTGACTATTATGTATTGGGAGGAGTTTCTTTTCTGGTCCAATTTATTTGGAGTTCTGTAGACTTCCTGTATGTTCATGGTCATGTCATTCTTAAGGGCAGGGAAGTTTTCTTCTATGATTTTGTTGAAGATATTTACTGTGCCTCTTAGTTGATATTCTTTTCCCTCTTCTATTCCTATTATCCTTAGTTTTGGTCTTCTGATTGTGTCCTGGATCTCCTGGACATTTTGGGTTAGGAACTTTTTGGTTTTTGCATCTTCTCTGACTGTTTTGTCTATGTTTTCAATGTTGTCTTCAGCCCCTGAGTTACTCTCTTCCATCTCTTGTAGTCTGATGGTGATGCTTGCATCTGTGACTCCTGATTTCTGTTTTTAGTTTTCCTTCTCCAGGGTTGTCTCTTTTTCTCTTTTCTTTATTGTTTTTATTTCTGTTTTCTTTTTTTTTTTATCTGTTTGGTTGTGTTTTCCTGTAGTTCTTTAAGTGATTTCTTCTGGTTCTCCTGTAATTGTTTAAGGGAGTTATTTATGCTCTTCTCCAAAATCTCCATCATCATCATGAAATATGATTCCCCTCATGATTTTTTATCTTCTTTTCATTTGTAGTCTCAACTCTAATCTTGGCAATTTTTGAAGCTCAGAGTTTGGACTTCAACACACAAATTTGAGGCAGATGTGACCCAATCTATATCTGCCAATATATTCTATGTGGAGAGCGGGTGTGGACCCATGACAAAAGATCAGGCCAGATGACTCGGACCTATGAACTGCAGCCACACAACACGGACTGAGGAGGTGGAGTTGAGAGAGGATAAAAGGAACTGCGCTTGGGGACAGAGAGGAGAGAAAGAGAAACAGAAGAAGAGACAGAAAGGAGAGAGAAAGATTTTCACTTGCATGCTGTAAGGTTCCTGAATAAACCGCTTTGAGAAGAGTGCTGTGTCGTCACTCCTTTTCTGCTGGTAGCGACAATTCTAGAAATAGTACTGATCCTTAGAGAGAGAAAATTAGGATCAGTGTTTAAGCAATCTTAGTTTCATGAAGTCATATCTATATAACCTGCTACATGTGTATTCTATTACCTCAGGTACCTATGGAAAGTGTTTAAGACATCAGAAAATTAAAAGGACAGTGTACTGGCTGGTTCTGTGTCAACTTGACACAAGCTGGAGTTATCACAGAGAAAGGAGCCTCAGCTGAGAAAATGCCTCTATGAGATCCAGCTGTAAGGCATTTTCTCAACTAGTGATCAAGGGGAAGGGCCCAGCCCATTGTGGGTGGTGCCATCCCTGGGCTGGTAGACCTGGGTTCTATAGAAAGCAGGCTGAGCAAGCCAGGGGAAGCAAGCCAGTAAGAAACATCCCTCCATGGCCTCTACATCAGCTCCTGCTTCCTGACCTGCTTGAGTTCCAGTCCTGACTTCCTTTGGTGATGAACAGCAACATGGAAGTGTAAACTGAATAAACCCTTTCCCCCCCAACAATAAACAAATAAATAAAAGACTATTTGTGTCCCCAAAATTCCAATTTGACTTTTGGTATTTAGGGATTCCTGAACTAAATACAATGTTGCATTAATTCATGGGTCACTTGCTGCATGCCAGAATTTGTGCAAATTTGGGTAACCATGTTTCTCCATGTCTTGTCTCCTCTGTACCGTTAGGTATGATTCTTTTATGAACATCATAGTTGAGCTTCATCATCCAAAGTTGTTTGATGGTCACAACAATATAAGGCATGTTTGCTTCCTATTCTCTGATTTCCAGTGTTGAACCATGTTAGGGAGGTACTGGAGGCCCCGGGCTCTAAGAGACTTATCTGCTCAGTCTTTTCCATCTTCAGGTCCTTAGTTGAAATGAGTGGAAGAATCTGAAAGAAAAAAAATGTGGTACCATTTCCCGTTGGTTAACTGAATTTGATCAAGAGCCTGGCCTGCTTGTCCGTCTTTCCTTTGAACACAGTATCTCTGCTTCCTTTATCCTTGTAAGCAATCAGAGGCTGATGAGTCTGTACTCCACATCACCAGGTACCATCAGTAAAGGACCACGGGTTGTATTGGACCTTTTCCTTCACTAAAGACAAACAAAAGTCCTTTGATGTTATATTGTTTTTTCCCAATGCTTATGTTTTGAGTATGAATATCATCCACAATGGAAGGGTTATCATCAATAAGAATTAAAGTTAACACATATCAAATTCTGCTGATCCTATAATAATGCCCATTAGTCCTCTCCTCTGTCTTTATTGTTCATTGTTATTATGTAAGTAATCCATAATTACATTGTACTTACATTATATTATATAATACTTACAATGTTATTCATGTTGCAGTCTCTTTAACTATTTATTAGATCACTTTCTTCACTGAAATGTAAAGTTGAGTCTCATTGAAGAAAAGTATTAAACAGAACATATGGTATATGTTATATCTTATAATGAATATACATCTTAAAAATTTGAAAAAATATGTCATAAAAGTTTTATTCCAAAACTATAGTCAAATGGTTTATGAACCAGAACTTGAATTTTGCTTTCTTTGACTAGATTTTCATTTTGTTTTGTTCCATTTGTTTTGTTGATGGTTTTATTCTTAACAGACTGTAGCTAAAACATGTCATTAAAAACAAAACCCCAAAATTCCTTAAATTTTTATGTCATTATCAACAATGTATTTTTATAAACCATGAACTAATAACTAACATTATTTTGTGAAAACACATGCATCATCCTTCCCAGAAATAAAAATTTAATTTATTTTTAAAAACTAAAATCATCCTAACACCAAAAGTGAAATGACCATGAGATGGAGTCACAAAGCTCTGGGCATTTTCCTGGCATTCTGTTTCCCAAGAGCAGTGATGTCATAATGTTCTACTAAGTCTTAGGACCTGCTGGGCCACAAGAAGAAAGTCCTGAGGAGACAGTAGATTGCTGGATAAATCACACCAATTTCCCAATGGATTTTATACAGTTGATCTTTCTATCTGGGGTTTTTCTCCCAGACATCATCAGGCTACACCCCATTGTGGAACGTAAGTACATGTTTGAAATTAGTCAATAGTTACTAATTACCCTCAATAATAGAAAGTCAGAATATGGAAATTCTCTGCATGATGACTGAAAGTTGGAGGTGTGATATCATTTAACTTTTAAATCTCAGTCTCTAATTGTGAAAATTTTCAGTGAGAGGAAGCAGTAAAGAAAAGATCACCTTCTGTTCAACGGTATGTCATGTTTCCTTTCTAGAAGACCCTGGCGTGCTTTCAGATGAAGAACAGTATTATGCAGATGAAGAAAATAATAAAAATGGGAATTCTATGGTTTTACCTAAATCAGAACAGAATGCAGGTGATGCTCCTGCCAATGAGAAAACTGGCAATTACTATAAAGACATAAAACAATGTAAGTTTTAAAGGTTAATAGCGTATCAAAAGTTGATGCAAAAATATGATGGCACTGGTTTGGTTTATCTCTTTTGTTTGTTTGGGTTTTGGTGTTTGGTTTGGTTTGTATTAATGGTGCCTTGTAAGCTCTCATCATTGGTTTTCCAGTTTGGAATTTCTGATTTACTTTGTAGACATTTCAGTGTGTAAAGTTAGACCCTTGCTTCCTACAACTCTGCATAAGGTGTTATGGAATGAAACAAGGCTGTCTTTGCCACTGTTTCCTTGACCATGACTCATCTTACTCACTTTAGTGACAACTGATCTAACTTGAAGGCGAGTTAGCCAAAACTTATTTTGAGGTGTAAGTCAGTTTTGAAGGTGGCTGGCACAAAATACCATAAATTTAAAAGACCAAGACAATCCAAAACCTATTTTCCTATACTTCTAGAGGCTGGAAATCCAAAATCAAAGAATCAAACAAGTAAGGGTTTTAAGCAAATCAAAGGTTGGGGACCCTTCCTTGCTTCCTTCAGCTGCTGGTGGCCAAGGTGTTCTGGTGCTTGTAGGGGTACCAGCTTAGTCTGTGCCTTACCCTCCTCACGGTTATATTAGTTTGACCTTTTTTTCTTGTGAATTTTCACCTTACCCCCTGCTCTACTTCCTTTGAAAAAGAAAAATGTTTCTTTTTTTTTGTAATTATTATTTTTTTAGTCTGTTAAAGTTAAAAAAACTACTGTGAGAAAGAAAATGTTATGAGTAAGAAGTGATTTACTGGTTGCTAAAGTCTAGGGATTTTCTTTGTAGATGTGTTCACCACACCAAATTTGAATGGCACTGAAATATCTGTGACAGCCACAACTGGTGTGACATTTGCTCTGAAGAACAGTAAGTACCACCGAATGCACTTTGAGTGTGTACACACCCAAATGGTAGGATTCCAGAACAGCCCCAGGGGAAATGGGGGGGCAGGGTTTCACCTTTATAATTCATCTTTTGGTAGCCAGCAGAATTCTGTCATTGCCACCCTCCCTCCCCCATTTTCTACTGTAACATTTTGTGAAGCTCCAATGACCCTTATAGTGACCATTCCAGAAGGCAGGCAGAGGCTCTCATTTCTAAACCTTTTGTTTTTCAGTTTGCATAGAAGGAAACACCAACCAAATTTAGTAGTCCAGGCTATTACTCACCTTTCTTAAACTCATAATTGTGGTTTTTTTTTTCTCTTTTATACTTTTATATTTTGAATGGTGTGAAATAGCAAAAAGTGTCCTTTTCTGGCTATGGCAATTTCAATACTGGGGCAGACTGATTAATGCATAAATATTAACAAATTTACTTGACAATAATTGAGTGTTTGAGCAATTCCACTCACACTTTTAGGACAAACTTAGTTAATTCATCAGGGGCATCTTGCTTGTGTAGATCAAACATCTTGAGTTATGTGGAATAAGATCCAGTTAACTGACTCTCAAGCATCCAAGACACCTCAAATTCCCAATGATATCAGTTATTGAGAAGCCAACCATCTTACTCAACATGTCTCCATTCCTTTGAAAGGCCCAAGTTACATGCTTTTACCCTTTCATCGAGTACAGATATATTAACCCCACTCCAGGCATCCCATACTCACAAAAATAGAATTTCCATTTCTTTGTTTCTGATTTTATTTTCGACCAATGATACTTTTATTTACATCAACAATACAACACATATCAACAAACAACAGTGTATTATCCTCCTGGCCATTTGTTTTACTTTGTATGTCTGATTTAAAAAAAAAAAAAAAAGTCATTCTCTTTCCTTTGTTCTCTCCTTGTCTTGACAGCTTGTCAGTGTTTTAACTAATGTGCTGAAAATACTTTCTCCATTTTCCTAGATCAAGCCGGCAAAGCAACTGTCAGTGAAGAAGAAAAACCTAATGAATCCTCTCGTAAAAGTATTAAGACTACTACACTGTGTTTGATATCTGGAGCATATTACTATAAGTCATGTACCATTAGCTTTCACCCCTTTGCATGCCACATAAGCGAACAGCATTCCTAAAGAATCCATGTTGCTATTGTCTAGAGCCACCTGGAATCTTTTAAGTGGCAAATATGTAAGAGTCTGTTTTCAAAGGCACCTACTAAGCAATGGGAAGTGAACGTGATGGAAGTTTTAAAATATTTTTATATAAATAGACATGTAAATTTACAAAATGCATTTATAAATGTTTAGGTTAGGTAAGATAAGCATCTGGGGTATATCTTCATATTTTTGTAACAATGTAAATTTTTCTACTTGATTAAGGAATAAATATACCTCTGGTCACAATGATTAATGTTTCCTAAGATTATTTGAGGGAAGGTCTCAGGAATGGGAAGCTACAAACTCAAAATTGCTGTTTTATTTTCTTGCCAAGATCATTGTTTCTTATGAAATATTTTTGAAGCCATATAGTTCAGGATGACTCTAAAAGGTTTTTGAGTGAGTGTGTAATTAGCTGCAGACAATAAATTCTCATCCTGTTACTCTTTTGAACAGCCTCAACCCCCAATGTGCCGGCATTTTGGACAAAGATAGCCAAAGGTAAATTAATGTAATGAGGTAACTAAGGATATGTTTTGATTTTCTAACAGTTTATGTAAGAAGATATTTATAACATTTTATATAAGAAAGATATGACTGGTTACTAACAATAATCAACAGCTGCATGTTTACTGCCCTTTGTAATAGCAAATGTTGTACTAGGAGAAATGATAAAAGTTGCCTTTTCTGAGTCTTCTGTACCCAGAAGTATCCCCTCCTGCAAATGATGCAGTCTAGGTTGTATCTTAAAGTTAAGAAGACGCTAGCTGGTGTAGGGAAGCTGGTGTAGGGAAGCTGGTCTTCCTGTCTTTCACTGTGTTCCACGTAACTATTGTGTTCTTATTTTCAAGCTTTCACTCAAGAATCAGTTGAGCCCAGATCGAAAAAAATCATCCAACCGAGTTCCTCATTCAGCATTTAAGCTCTATGTTTGGAGCAGTGTACGCATAAGCACATTGAGATACACATATACGTGAAATGTATCAGTGTATGCTTGTGCCTGAAAGTAATGTATACAGCACAAACACACAAGTACAAACATGCCCAGTACAATGCACAGATCAGTCTATTTATGCATATATTCTATGTGGATCCAGAGATGCATGTTAACTTAATATGTGTGTCACGTACACATTATAAAAAGACTGGACTTTACATATTATACATACACACTTCATACACATGCAAACATTTTAATAAGTGAATGTTACTCATCATAACATCAATGTATTGTTTTAACAGCAATAAATGAAACTGCAGTGAGCATGGATGATAAAGATCAACTTTTTCAACCAATTCCAGGTAAGGACAAAGTACTTTAATTAATAGATACATAAATATCATCTGGATTTTAGTGGTTGAATTGTGAAACAACCTCTTACAGCAAAGGGTAGTATATGTGAAGAGCGTAAGTTACAACTAATGCTACATCAGAGAGGACATTGACTACACTAGACAAACTATACCTCTCAAGTATTCTTGTCGCCCTTTTACCATGACTATTACTGTCTTCCCATCCTCTGACATACAATGTTAAAACAGACTGATATGTGAGTGAATATATACATATACATATATATATATATATATATATATATATATATATATACACACACACACACACACACATATATATTCATTGAGCATCAAAGTCAGATAACAATTATTCACAACTGCCCACGTTGTACTAGGGAACAGGGACTGAACCTAGGCTTTCAAACATGCTTTACTGTTGGGTTATATCACAGGTACAATCATTAAAGTGTTCAAAAGTCAGAGAACATTGACCTGGGGATTTATATTTGCAATCGCTTATTACCTAAGTATTACCTAGAAAGTAGTGAAGAAGCCTGGCACACCATGAGTGGGCCTGGGTGAACTGTGAGAAGGAAAGTTTCAGCATTAAATAGATTTTAAGTCAGACATAAGAAGGTCAAACATCTGACAGAAAAGCAGTTTCGCCGGATTTTATCAGATCTACAATGTTTCTGGAGCCAGACCTGATTCTGTAATTTAACTCATTTCAGGAATCTTAAGAAGTCATTTCTATTTCTTTTTGCAATATTAAGCATAAAGAGTTTGTCTCTGTTAGTAAAATGGCAAGCTTATCTCTTAAGCCTTATAGGAGAAACCAGCAACACTACACACTTTTAGTTCCAAGGAATAACCAGTACATGCCAACAATCAGGGCACACCTCTCCTTCCTGAAGAACAAGTGCCTTCTACATTGTTCTAATAATCTCTTTTGAGATGGTAAATTATTTAAAGTGGTTTTGAGTAAAGCCAAGAAGAAAGGCTGCTACATTAAAAAAAATAATGTCATGGGTACCTTGGGCTTAATCACATTTTGATTAGTAGATTTGCAAACTTGTGTGAATCTATAAATTGGAGTTATTGGAGCCCACTATTCCAAGACTGTTCTGGAAAGAGAGGAAAAGTGGACTGTGACTACTACAGATATTCTGTTCCTTATTCCTCAAGGAACAGGACACTCAATCTCCATTGTTTCCCGTCTTTCCTCCCAGCCTCTGATTTGAATGCGACCAGTGGAGACCAGCTGTCAGAGCTGGAGGAGATCAAGCTCAAACTGATGCTGGGGATCTCACTGATGACACTGATTCTCCTCATTCCCCTCCTGGTGTTCTGCTTCGCCACACTGTACAGACTGAAAAGCCTAAGGTGAGCCTGCTGGCCTCTGAGGTCTTCAGAACCAGGCCATGGTGCCATGCTCTCTCCCTCTCCTCTTTAGTGGATTGATAGGACTACGTGTCCTCAGTGATGTGTAAGACAGTCAGCTTGAATCCACTTTCTCTAAGCATTAGGGATGTGGGCCCTGTCTCAGGGAATATCTCACTGTTTTAAACACACAGTTTATTAGGAAGGATGTAGAAGCTAGCCAGTGCTTCCTCCAGTATCCCCACAAAAGAGCCCTGGACACAATGGCTATTTATTCTCTTCTAAGTCACTCATTTTCTTGGGATTTAACATTTTTAATTTTTTGCTAGCCTTGCTTAAGACCTTGACACAGACAGAAAATCTGCAGTTTTATGCCTTGAGACCTAGACATTTGGCTTAAATAATCATTTGTCTTGTCTGATAAAAATATTAAATTACATTTGAACCTGAGGGCCTGATTGATCTCTTTACAACATTTTGTGTACATTATCATAGATTACTTTAAACAACCCCTCACAATTGCTTTTTAATGTTCACGATTATCATTAATATGACTCCCTTGACTATGGTGCTTGGACAATGTGTTCTCTAATCCATTAACCTGTAAAGTTATATATATATATGTGTGTATATATATATATATATATATATATATATATATATATATATATATATATATATATATATCCTCCCTAACACAGCTTCATTTTGTGTTTCTTGCTAAGCATTTGTTAATTAAGGGAACTTGTATTATTGGCTTTTAAATTCTAATATTGCAGCTTGATATAGGCTGCATACACCAAATATTGCTGGTTCCTTTACAGGAGGGCTAAGTACAATATAACTATAATGAAAGAAAACTATACCATTGCATTAATTAAGTAATGCATTGGAGATAATCCATTTCTGTTCTAACTTCTGATTTGAGTCATAAGTCTGTGCAACTAAAGACCGCTCTTGGTGTGTGTTCTCTTTTTAGTTCTAAGGGTGAATACACCGTCAACCCAGAGCTGGCAACTATGTCTTACTTCCATCCATCAGAAGGTGTGTCAGATACTTCTTTTTCGAAAAGTGCAGAGAGCAGCTCATTTGGGGGCCAAGTTTCTTCAGAGATGAGGCGATCTGGCACAAGAAGGTCAAAATCTAAATCTATGGATTTTTCTGCAGGCTCCAATCAAACAGTCTTAACTGAAGAGTCAAACGTCCTCCCTCCTGAGGAGACAAGCCTCCTCCCTCCTGAGGAGACAAGCCTCCTCCCTCCTGAGGAGACAGGCCTCCTCCCTCCTGAGGAGACAAGCTTCCTCCCTCTTGAGGAGACAAGCTTCCTCCCTCCTGAGGAGACAACTTTCCTCCCTCCTGAGGAGACAACTTTCCTCCCTCCTGAGGAGACAAGCTTCCTCCCTCCTGAGGAGACAACTTTCCTCCCTCCTGAGGAGACAACTTTTCTCCCTCTTCAAGAGACAACTTTCCTCCCTCCTGAGGAGACAAGTTTCTTCCCTCCTGAGGAGACAAGTTTCTTCCCTCCTGAGGAGACAACTTTCCTCCTTCCTGAGGAGACAAGTTTCTACCCTCCTGAGGAGACAAGTTTCTACCCTCCTGAGGAGCAGCTGGGTGAGATGCCCATCTTTGAGAGTGGCCCTGTTGAGGCAATGAATGAGGTTGGTGAGGAAGTGGAAGGACCCGAAGCTATTATTGAGGAAGAACAGAATCTCTGAGTAAATAATTTTAATTCTTTGTGTGTTGCATAAATGTTCTCATTTAGATACTGCACATTTCAGAGGCATCTGCATTTTCTGATGTCCTAAGGACATATTCAATACAAACTATCACAGTTATTATTGGTTATAAGAATTATTTAAAGGAAAATGTATGAGGAAATAATTTAAGGGAAACTTGTTCAATAAACTCATCAAATAGTCTAGAGACTATGACAGGTCTTCATGGATGGAGGTAGCTCAGTGATAGATCATTTGCCCACACCCAAGACCACCATGGAGTCATCGATCCACTCACCCTTAGATCAATTAAACTTCACACTAAAGCTCATTTTTTTAAATGAGGGCTTTTATATCTTTAACGTCACCTGGATACTACTATCTATACCAAACCAATATATCTACACATAAGCAAATATATATACATATCTATGCCATATATGGCTTATGTTTTGTTAGCTACACAGTGAGATAAAACTAAGCCATTGGTGGGAACTGCTGGCATTCTTGAGTTCTGAAGAAAAACATGGCAGCCAGACAGCTCAGCTGCAAAGTGCTTGCCCTGTACAAGCCTGACAGCCTGAGTTAGCTTCCTAGAACCCACCATGGAATGAGCAAACCATGACTCAACTCTTGCTTGTCCTGACATCATCTCCAGGCCCACTGTGGCCTGGACACATGTGCATGCACAAACGTGATAAGAAATTAAGGATTTCCTCCACTTCTAAAGTCCTTGTGATCTTTGGGGAATAACATGTTGTGCCAGTAAATCACAGAGGACATCAATTCAAAGAGGGAGTTATTATCTAAATTGTTTAAAGATCGCTCTCCCACCAGTCCTAGGCACCCAAGGTCATTGTGCTTTTACTGGGAAGAAACCTCAAAGCCTGACTCAAGTTCATTAATAACTATAGAAGCTATCTATACAGAGGGTATTTCAACTTATGAAATAGAGATACAATGTCGTTAAGTGGGACCACCCTAGGGCATGTGTCAGGGCATTTGTAGGTATGTGGATGTGGAAAAGACACAAGGCAGATGTCACTGCCTTTATCAGTCCTCATCTTGCTGAGAGGCTTTTATTTACTGGCTGCCAGACACTTTGCATCATACTGAGTTATACTATGCTATGAAAGGCTCATTTATTTTTACAAATCAAACTCTCATGGGCTATAGGTGTACTTAGTAGGATGCTTCTGTAACATGCAGAAGGCCCTGGTTTAAATCATCAGTACACACCTGTAATGCCAACACTGGGGAGGGAGAGGCAGAGGATCAGAAGTTTAAGGTTTTATTTAATTACATAGGGAGTCTGAGGCCAGGCTGAGATATAAAGGACTCTGTCTTAAACAAACACATGGAATCTCTGGTGAGCCAGATTCATGCCTTTCCTGAATTCCTTTGCTTGAGAGTGACCCCGATCCATGAAAGGTCAAAGGTCCTTAGGAACAAGAAATTCCAAACTACATCAGCTTTCTTGGGGTTTTCATCTCAGGAAGAGTTCTCTTTACTATCTTTGGCTGAGGAAGATGCTTCTTCCCTGTGGAGCATAGATACACTTCTCTTCCCTGCCACGTTGGGAGTCCTTTACTCACCCCTTTCTCTTCGGACTGTTTGACTCACCATTGGTTGAGAAGGCAATGAAGTTCCACCTTTGAGTGGTTGGGGACTATATAAGCCTCTACCCATGAGAGAAAATCCATCAAAGGGCAGGTGTTCACTTTGTCCTGATCCTGCCCAATAGTGGATAGTTTCTGAGCCACTGTGGGTGACCGTGAGCCTCAGCTCCCCTCTGCCAGTTTCTCTTGCCATTTCTCAGGACTCTCTGACAGTTCTACAACCTGATTCAATCCTGTGTACTGGTACCTGAAGCCATGGAGGTGGCTTGAGGGGTCAGAGAGCTAAAATGGCTGCAGGTGCTTGAATATAGCAAGGCACTAAGTTCAGTCAAGTCTTCAAGTGTGGAAGGCCTTCTGAGAAGATGCCAGGTAGTTATCACTAAGGCCAATAACAGTCCCTCGTTTTTTTCCTCTGACCCTCCACCCATCCTTTAGAGGTGTGAAGAGTTTCCTTGTTTGTAAACAGATGCAAAGGACCACTTTCAAATCAGTGTATCTAATTTAGTGAAACCAAACATTGTAAGTAAGGTTAATGACTTTACTTATAATGGGCAAAAGCAACATGCTAACGATGTTTTGAAAGTCATCCTAGGGGAGATCCAGGGACACAGGCCTGGTGAGAAGGGGTTCTGAGTAGCCAGAGGGCAGAGAGATATCTCGGAAAGTGTGCCCTGCCCTGCTTGATCCAGGGAACCAGGAAGCTGGCATTGGGCCCTCTGTTCCCAGCCGGCAGCTATTGGGTGCAGAGCAGGCACTTGGACCATCCACAAAGAGGAACAGCAGAGATCCAGGGACACAGGCCAGGTACAAGGGAAAGACGAGAACCAATCACTGACAACAAGATGACAACAACAAAAGTGAAAGAGCATAACCCAGGGAAACCAAGACAACCTGGCAACACTAGAACCCAGCTCTCCCATCACAGCAAACAGAAGAATGCCAAACACTCCAGAAAAAGAAGACTCAGACCCGAAATCCTACCTCAAGATGATGATAGAGATCCTTAAACAAAAACGGGAGGAAAAGCATAAAGAATTAGAAGCTTTTAAAGAAGAAACAAGATAAACACCCAAAGAACTCAAAGAACTAAAGGAAAACAGAACCAAAGAGATGAAGGAATGGAAGGAGGAATTTAAAACAGAAATTGACACAATAAAGAAAACACTAAAAGAGATAACCCTAGAGTCAGAACACCAAAAAAAGAAATCAGGAGTCACAGAAGCAAGCATTTCCAACAGACTACAAGAGATGGAAGAGAGAATCTCGGGGGCAGAAGACAACATTGTAAACATAGACAAAACAGTCAGAGAAGATACAAAAACCAAAAAGCTCCTAACCCAAAATGTCCAGGAGATCAAGGACACAATGAGAAGACCAAACCTAAGGATAATAGGAAGAGAAGAGGGAGAAGAATGTCAACTAAGAGGCACAGTAAATATCTTCAACAAAATCGTAGAAGAAAACTTGCCTACCCTTAAGAATGAGATGACCACGAGCATAAAAGAAGCCTACAGAACCCCAAATAGGTTGGACGAGAAAAGAAATTCCTCCCGACACATAATAGTCAAAACAAAAAGTGCCCAAAGCAAAGAAAGAATACTAAAAGCAGTAAGGGAAAAAGGTCATGTAACATATAAAGGCAGACCAATCAGAATCACACCAGATTTCTCTCAATACAGACTATGAAAGCTAGAAGAGCCTGGACAGACATCATGCAGACCCTAAGAGAGCACAATTGCCAGCCCAAGCTGCTATACCCAGCAAAACTATCAATCACCATAGATGGAGAGACTAAGATATTCCAAGACAAAACTAAATTTACACGATATCTGACCACAAACCCAGCTCTACAACAAATTATAGGTGGAAAAACCAATACAATGAGGGGAACTACATCCTAGTAAAAACAAGAAAACTCCTAAGCAAGAAAACCAAAAGAGAAAGACACACAGGCATAATTCAACCTACAAAAGCAATAATAGCAGGAAACAGCAACCATTATTCCTTGATATCTGTTAACATAAATGGACTCAACTCCCCAATAAAAAGATATAGGCTATCCGACTGGATACATAAACAAAACCCAGCATTTTGTTGCATACAGGAAACTCATCTCAGAGACAAAGGCAAACATTATCTCAGAGTAAAAGGTTGGGAAAAAACTTCCAAACCAACGTCCCCAAGAAGCAAGTTGGAGTGGCCATTCTAATATCGAATAAAGTAAATTTTCAACCAAAAGTTATCAAAAAAGATAAGGACACTTTATACTCATTACCGGGGAAATCTGTCAGGAGGAACTCTCAATCCTTAACATATATGCTCCAAATACAAAAGCACCCACATTCATAAAAGAAACCCTACTAAAGCTCAAAAAATACATTTCACCCCACACAATAATAGTGGGAGACCTTAATATCCCACTCTCACCAATGGACAGATCATGGAAACAGAAACTGAACAAGGACACTGTAAAACTAGCAGAGATTATGAACCAACTAGATTAATAGATATCTACAGAACATATCATTCTAAAACAAAAGAATACACCTTCTCAGCACCTCACTGCACCTTCTTGAAAATTGACCACATAATTGGTCACAAAATGAGCCTCAATCGATATAAGAAGATTGAAATACTCCCATGCACCCTTTCAGATCACCATGGTCTAGGGCTGGTCTTTAATAACAACAAAGACAACAAAAAGCCCGTATACACATGGAAATTGAACAATGCTCTATTAAACGATAGCAGGGTCAAAGAAGAAATAAAGAAAGAAATTAAGGATTTCCTAGAATTCAATGAAAATGAAAACACAACATACCCAAACCTATGGGATGCAGTGAAAGCAGTACTGAGAGGAAAACTCATAGCTCTGAGTGCTTCAAAAAGAAACTAGAGAGAGCATACACTAGCAATCTGACAGCACAGTTGAAAGCTCTAGAACAAAAGGAAGCAGATACACCCAAGAAGAGTAGACAGCAAGAAATAATCAAACTTAGGGCAGAAATAGACCAAATAGAAACAAAAAGAACCATTCAAAGAATCAACAAAACCAAGAGCTGGCTCTTTGAGAAAATTAACAAGATTGATAAACCCTTAGCCAGACTAACTAGAGGGCAAAGAGAGAGTATCCAAATTAACAAACTCAGAAATGAAAGTGGAGACATAATTACTGAAACTGAGGAAATTCAAGAAATCATCAGATCCTACTCTAAAAATCTATACACAACAAGGGTTGAAAAATCTGGAGGAAATGGATGAATTTCTAGACAGATACCAGATACTACAGTTAAACCAGGACCAGGTAATCCATCTAAATAATCCCATAACACCTAAAGAAATAGAAGCAGTCATCAAAAGCCTCACAACCAAAAAAAGCCCAGGTCCAGATGGGTTCAGTGCAGAATTATATCAAACATTTATTGATGACCTAACACCAGTACTCTCCAAACTATTCCACAAAATAGAATCAGATGGAACTCTACCTAACCCATTTTTTGAGGCTACAATAACCCTCATTTCTAAACCACACAAAGACCCTACAAGGAAAGAGAACTTCAGACCAATCTCACTTATGAACTTTGATGCAAAAATACTCAATAAAATCCTTGCAAACCGAATCCAAGAACACATCAAAACAATCATTCACCGTGATCAAGTAGCCTTTATCCCTGGGATGCAGGGATGGTTTAATATATGGAAATTCATCAATGTAATCCACCATATAAACAAACTCAAAAAAAAAAAAAAACCCACATGGTCATCATACTAAATGCTGAGAAAGCATTTGACAAAATTCAACACCCCTTCATGTTAAAAGTCCTGGAAAGAACAGGAATCCAAGGCCCATACCTAAACATAATAAAAGCAATATACAGCAAACCAACAGCCAACATCAATCTTAATGGTGGGAAACTTGAAGCAATCCTACTAAAATCAGGGACTCAACTAGACTGCCCACTCTCCCCCTACATATTCAACATAGTACTGGAAATCCTGTCTGGAGCAATTAAACAGCAAAAGGAAATCAAAGGGATATAAATTGGAAAGGAAGAAGTAAAAACATCACTATATGCAGATGACATGATAGTGTACTTTAGTGACCCCACAAATTCCACCAGAGAACTCCTACAGCTGATAAACATGTTCAGCAAAATGGCCGGATATAAAATTAACTCAGACAAATCAGTAGCCTTCCTATACTCAAAGAACAAACGTGGAGAAAAAAATTAGGGAAAAGATACCCTTCACAATAGTCACCAAAAATATGAAATACCTTGGTGTGACTCTAGCCAAGCAAGTGAAGGACCTGTATGACAAGAACTTCAAATCTCTAAAGAAGAAAATCGAGGAAGATCTCAGAAAATGGAAAGATCTCCCATGCTCATGGATTGGAAGAATCAACATTTTAAAAATGGCCATCTTACCAAAAGCAATCTACAGATTCAATGAAATCTTCATCAAAATACCAACCCAATTCTACATTGAGTTAGAAAGAGCAATGTGAAGATTCATCTGGAATAACAAAAGACCTAGAATAGTGAAATCCATCCTCAACAACAAGAAAACCTCTGTAGGAATCACTATCCCTGACCTCAAGCTATATTACAAGGCAATTGTGCTAAAATCTGCATGGTACTGGTACAGAAATAGGCATGTGGCTCAATGGAATAGAATAGAAGATTCAGAAATGAGCCCTCACATATATGGTCACCTGATTTTTGACAAAGGAGCTGTAAACATTCAATGGAAAAAGGACAGCCTATTCAACAAATGGTGTTGGTCCAATTGGCACTCAGCATGCAGAAGAATGAAAATAGACCCTTTCTTATCTCCTTGTTCAAAGCTCAAGTGCAACTGGATCAAAGATCTCCACATTAAACCAGGTACACTGAAACTATTAGATGAGAAAGTAGGGAAAACATTAGAACACATAGGCACAAGAGAAAATTTCCTGAAAAGAACACTAATGGCTCATGCTCCAAGATCAAAGACTGACAAATGGGACTTAATGAGATTGCAAAGTTTCTGTAAGGCTAAGGACACTGTTAAGAAAACAAAACGGCAGCCAACAGAGTGGGAAAAGATCTTTACCAACCCCACATCAGATAGAGGCCTAATATCCAAGGTATACAAAGAACTCAAGAAGCTAGACACCAGAGAATCAAACAACCCTAATAAAAAATGGGGTACAGAGCTAAAGAAAAAGTTCTCAATTGAGGAATATCAAATGGCTGAGAAGCAGCTAAGGAAGTGCTCAACATCCTTAGCCATCAGGAAAATGCAAATCAAAAAAACTCTGAGACTCCACCTTACACCAATCAGATTGGTCAAGATCCAAAACTCAGATCACAGCAGATGCTGGTGAGGATGTGGAGAAAAAGGAACACTTCTCCATTGTTGGTGGGGTTGTAAACTCATACAACCACTCTGGAAATCTGGCGATTCCTCAGAAAATTGGACATAGTACTACCTGACGATTCAGTTTTCCACTTCTGGGCATATACCCCAGAGAAGCTCCAATATAACAAAGATACATGCACCACAATGTTCATAGCAGCTCTATTTATAATAGCCAGAAGCTGGAAAGAACCCAGAACTCCTTCAGTAGGTAAATGGATACAAAAATTTTGGTATATTTACACAATGGAGAATTATTCAGCTATCACAAACAATGATCTTAAGAAAATGGTTGCATCTAGAGAATATCATCCTGAGTGAGATAACCCAGTCAGAAAAGAACAGACATAGTATGCAGTCACTGATATTGGGATGCTAACCCCAGAAAGCTCTGAACACCCCAGAAACAACTCACAGACTGTGTGAAGTTCAAGAAAAGAAAAGAAAAAACCATTATGCTCAATCCTTACACACCAAGAAAACTTGGACTAATTCTGGGTTACATCCTGTTTTGCATGTATTTTATGCTCATTGTAAGTAGTAAGACCTTAATGCACACTATCAAACCTTTGGGGGAAAAAAAAAAGCCAAGCAGTGACAAAAATGTATACTTTTATGCAAAAATGCTTAAAATTTGTACATTTATCTTTGTTTCTTAAAATAAAATTGTTCAAAATATATATTACATGACTTCAAGCACAAAGAAAAAAAAAGAAGAAAGTCATTGTAGTATGTAGCCCAGTTATAGAACCTTGGTCTGGCATGAACAAGGCCCTGGGTTTAAACCCCAGCACCACCAAAAAAACAAAATAAGACCTGGGGAAAACAAACAAACAAACAAACACACCTGGCTTTCCAGACTCCCGACACAGCTGATAGATCTTTGGAAGGAGATTTCGGATGTTTGAGGGAGCTGGGTGGAGGAAGGTGCATGAAGGATGTTGGGTAGTGTCCCCTTCTCTACTGTAGAAATGAGATGACAGCACACAGACCATGTACATGTGTCTACTGTCAATAAACCTGCATTTCCTGAGCAGGTTTCCTAGACCTCCTGGTTTGCTTTTCTCCATCAGCTGATGCATATCTCCTCATTCTCAAGTATCTCCTAGCGCTTCCTAGTACACCACTCACCCCCGCCTTAAAGAGCGGCTTTAAGTTCTGCCTTGCAATATCTTGGGTTGCTTTCACATTACTTCTGCTCAGTGTTCCCTTCTGTTTGTACTATGGGCCAGTTCTTACAGACTGGCTGAGGTAGTGAGGGAACTTGCCTGAGACCTGGGAATCAAACCAGGAGTCCCTCCCTGGAAGTCTGCCCAGCAGTACCCTAAGAGCCAGCCTTGTTCTCCGTGAGATGCTGGGGATCTTTCATGGAAGGGGGTTTGTTGTGTGCTTTTTGGGTAGTCTCGCAGTTCCAGAAGTCATGGCGTGGCAGAGCTGACCTCGTGATGTTTAGGAACCTGGCTCATGTGTATGCTGATGTCGTCCTTCAGGGGAAGAAAAACCCAGCATCTGCCTTGTGATCCCTAGGGTTCCATCGAGGCCAGCGAGCGCAAGGGCTGTTGGGAATGGGCGTGTTGGGAACTGGTGGAGGCTTGGAGTAGCGTGGGAAATGTGTGAAGGTAATGTCCCCAACCTTCTCATATGTGAAATCATCAATTTTTTTTCTGGTCGCCATCGGCGTGAGCTGCGCGGCGGCTGGAAGCGGCTGTGCGGCGGCGACTGAGAAGGAGGCTGCGGCGGCGGCCCGGGCGGGCGTCAGAGGACGCGGACGACGGCAGACTTTCTGAAAGGCTTGCCCGGCTACAACAAGAGCAACTTCAGCAGGTTCCACGCGGACTCCGTGTGCAAGGCCTCGTCATTGTGACAGAAAAGACGAACATCCTCCCGATGTACCTGCACCAGCAATGGGACAAAAAGAACGCCACCAAGAAGAGAGACCAAGAGCAGGTGGAGGCAGAGGGCGAGAGCTCAGCGCCACCCTGCAAGGTGGCCCGGACCGACAGCCCGACAGCCCCGACATGCCAGAAGACACCTAAGTCCAGGGCATCATCCCTCGTCTGTCAGCTCTATCCGCTCCCACCCGCGTGTGTAAACGCAGCCCACCTCCTACATCCAGTCCGCGCCCTCCAACCTCATAGGACCCATGTATTTATTTTCCTTGAGTTTTTATTTATGCTGTAACTTGAGTCAAGCATTGGTTAAAGGAACATCAGGCCCATCCCCCCCCACCCCCCAAAAAATTTTTTGCTCTGGGGAGGGGTAGTGTGAGGGACTCTGTTAACAGCTGGACCTGGACGTCGAGACTTGCAAATACTCTATATTGCCTTATAAAGCAATTACCAATCAGAAGTGGCCGTCTCCTAACCATTGAGACCTAAGGTGGTTCTGATGCAAAAGCTGTTGTCCTGTGGGCCAAGCATATTCAAACCGTGACATTCTATTTTCTGCCCCCACCACAGGCGTCTTCAAATATATAAGTCTGCAGGGGCTATATCTCGTCATAGCAAAATAAAAAAGCACATTTCAGTCCAACTCCCAAAGTCCCCATAGTCTACAACATTGTCAACAATGTTAAAAGTTCAAACTTTAAGGTCTCTGAAATCCAGCCAATCACTTAATTGTAATCCCTGAATCAAGACAGGAAGTCAGCTGGGCCAACTCTAAACTCTGCATCTCCATGTCTGATGTCAAAGCACTGTTCAGATCTGCAACTCCTTTTTCCTCTTTGTTGATTGCAACAAACTACTTTTTCTGGGCTGGTTTCACTCCATGTTACCAGCATTACTCAAGAGATAACCTATAGCTCTGGCATCTCAAAAATCTTGGAGTCTCTTATAAAACAACTTATAACATTGTGCTCTCAGAAAACACTTCCCAGAAGATTTTACCTGATACTGATCACCATTAATTCCTTAGCTCCAGTTAACCAGCATTAATTGTCCCAGTAGCCTCTTTCTCTTCTTGAATATAAAGTCAGAGACACATGGTCCTAGCTGCCACGTTCTGATACTTGCAGGAACTAGGACATGGTCCCCTTGTTCCATTAAGTTATCACCAGCTTCCTCTTTTCTAACTCCTTCACTGTCTAAGCTTAACTTTCCTGGATCTTGCTCTGTAGATTAACCTTGAGCTCAGGTATCTGCATGCCTTACTCTTGGGATTCAAGGCATGTAGTCCTATGCCTCGATTTAAATTTTTCTTCACCTAGAACTTGCTCACTCTTAGGCTGCCCTTTAACTCAGAGATCTGCTTGATTTTGTGTCTTGGGACTAAAGGTGTGTACCAACATGCTTGGATCTAAATTTAGTTGGGTAGGTTCTTGCCCCATGGTCACCACTCCCTTACTTCAATTTAATATCCTTAAACACAGGATTCAGCTCCATTCCACTTACTTGTGACTTTTTTTTACTCAGTATTAAATTTTATTGTAGGAATTAAATGAAAATAGATTACATTAGAATATGATACAATAATATTTTATTAGTTTATACCACTAATGTTTAGTAATTATCAATTTCTTTACTTGTTTTTAAACTTGATGGAGGTTTCTGAAATAACATTGAAAATAACATTACCAGAAATATCCACAGGTGGCATAGTATATAATTAAAATTGTTGTAAAAAATTCACATGATACTACAAATAAAATGCTAATTATATTAAGACTTCAACAATGAAGCATTTTTATATTATGTTAGGTAAAAGAAACATGGGAAAATTAAGAATCTATTTATTAATACTGTAACTATGTTATATAGTGTAAAATTAAAATATTTTAGTATATATTGCTGTTATCAAAATATTTCATAAGAAACAGAAAAATTAAAACCATAAAATCAATTTTCCTTTAAAGTTCTGAAAAAAGAAATGTGTGTTTTCATATCATTCGTTACATTAACAAAAGTGGAGTTTATGTTTTAACATAGTATGATATCATATACAACATTCTTAAACTATTATATTCTTACCATAGGTAGTAAGACATATTGCTAAGTCAATCTATTCTTGCCTCCAAATTCTCTTGGATTTGAAGTCTATGCTTTCCTATAAGGGCTTACATTTCAATTTATTCCAAAATTATTCATGATCTTCTTGTTCCTAAGAGTCATGCATTTGAATATTTCAGTCATGTCCCTGGTCCTGCTCAATACATATCACTATAGAAACTTCTCATTGAACTGTTTTCTTGAGCGGTGATCTTGGAACATGTCTCTCCTTTTGCCCAGATGTCTCTATTGCCTACTATTTTCTTGCCACTGTCTTGAGTAAATAAAGAACTTGTGACCTTTATACACGGAAACTATATATTTTATATATTCCCTTTCTTAGTTTGCTATGCTTGTTCTTCATAAAGTTTAATAAAAGGAAAAATGCCTGTAATGGTCATCTTTTGAGACTTCCTTTGTCAATTCAATTATTATGTGTTTTTTTTTTTTCACCTTAACCTCAGGCATACTCTTAAAACAAGGGCAAAACGTAGCCACGTTCTTCCCCAAAATAACACAAAAATTGTCTCTAGGCCACATATTGAAAATTTCCACTGAAACCTCTTGGGCCAGGTCTGCACAATTCAAACCACTCTCAGTAACAAAGTCTCCCATATTTCTACTACTGTAGCTTATTAAGCACCATTGAAAGTATTCCAGTACTTTCCAAATCTAAAATCCACATTCAGAAAGAAAGAAAGGAAGGAAGGGAGGGACGGAGGGAGGGAGGGATGGAGGGAGGGAGGGAGGGAGGGAGGGAGGGAGGGAGGGAGGGAGGGAGGGAGAGAGAGAGAGAGAGAGAGAGAGAGAGAGAGAGAGAGAGAGAGAGAGAAAGAAAGAAAGAAAGAAAGAAAGAAAGAAAGAAAGAAAGAAAGCATGGTCAGGCCTATCACATCAGTACCCCACTCCTGATACCAACTTATGTCTTAGTTAGGGTTTTACTGCTGTGAACAGACACCATGACCAAGGCAAGTCTTATAAAGGTCAACATATATAAGGATAAGGTGAAGGTGCTGTGACATGCTGCTTGGGGTAGATCCCAGGTACTTAGGGATAATGGTGGTTACTCTGTCCATATCCTTGGCTGGACTGCTTATAATCTTCTTTGTGCTAGACTGAGATTGACTAGTCTTGGTGGGCCTGTTACCATCCTGTGGTCTTGTAGGTAGCATAACTGCTGGCCATAGGCTGGATAGGCAGGCTGAGTGCCATATGCAGACTGAGCTGCATGGGAGGCCTGTGTTGTGGTGACTGCAGCAGTGGTGGTGTCATGAGCACCAGTGCCATATCCTTGGTCAGGCTGGCTGTATGCCTGGGGGGCAGTTGGAGTGGTATAACCAGTCAAAGGCTGTCCATAAGAAGTTGCATATTCTGTCCACCCATAGGTGGTAGTGGTCTGAGCCTGGGTATAGTAGACATCAGGAAACTGTTCATAGGTTTCATACCTTCATTGTCTATACACCTGGGTGGTCTGTGCATAGCCTTGAGTTGGCTGGGCTGTGTGCGCAGTGTAGCCCTGTTGGACTGCAGCTTGGCTATAGGCACTGTAATGTGAGGAAGCTGTTTTCTCTCCTTCCTCCCTGTTCTCTCAGTGTTCATCTCCTTCCCATGCTCCCTGTTCCCCCGTGTTTATCAAATTTTAAGACCATAGAAAATATGTGTTCTCCAACTGTTATGACACACAGATTGAGAGACACTGCCTTACAGGAAGTCTCATGCCACAAATCAGTCCAGAAGTCAATTGTAGGGTTCCTCAGAGATCCTATCAATAACGAATGTCTTAATTCTTCTAAATGGACATAGAATTAAAGTACTCTTTAAACTATTCCATCTATAGCTATAAGCGTGACACTAACAACTCACCAGAGAAACTTCTTTGTGTTTCTAACATGTTAATGAGACTGTGTAAACTGTAGAGAATGAACGACTCTGTCATGCCCAGTCACAACTGTGATATCTATATCATTCCCTTCACCATATGTTCAGGTAACGTCGTGGTAATAATGGATACAATAATAATGGGAAAAGTCCAAAGAGACAGATGTGGGAGATTCCTTTCACAGATCTTTCCAAAATAGAAAAGCAGGTATTAGTATTTAAAAACTGTTTTCTAACCTCTACCCTCACTGGAAGACATGATTTCTCTGTATAGCCCTGCATGGCCTGGAACTTGCTGTGTAGACAAGGCTAGCCTCACCTCAGAGATCTGCCTGCCTCTGCCTCCTCTGCTGGGATTAAAGTCATGGACCACCACAGTCTGGATAAAAACCTGTTCTTCTTCTTAATCAATTATTTTATTTATTTACATTCCAACCTTTTAGATACTTCTGTCTCAACTCCTTGAACACTGGCTTTCAACATTCAAATTACTGCACACTTTTAATGCAGTCTCTCATGCTGTGGTGACCCCCAACCACAAAGATATTTTTGTAGCTACTCCATAATTGTAATTGTGCAAGTTTTATGAAATAAGATGTAAATATCTGACATTCAGCTCTATGAAGGTGTCGTCCAGCCAAAATGAGCTTTCCTCACACAGGTTAAAAAGCCTACTGTTAGAATTTGGTCACACAGTCAGAGATACACCCCTGCTCCTGCCCATGCCTGTACCCAGGCCCTGCTTCTGCCCCTGCCTTTATACACTGCTGGGATTAAAGAATTGTTACACTAGTTCCTGAGGTTTGTGTGGGTTTTTGTTTTGTTTGTTTGTTTGGTTGGTTGGTTTGTTTTTGTTTTCTCTTTTTGGTGGTGTTGGTGTCACTATGTTTGTTTGATTGTTTTCCCCATTGGGAAGCTATCTTGTGGGCTAAGGTAGCGTTGAAAACTCCTGGTACCAGAAAATTATTGAACTTCTGTTTCTGCCTACAGATGTCCGATGTAAGGATTGCAGAGATGCTCAATTATATCTGGATATTGTACTATTTTCAGCTGAATTCTGCCTCTGAGGCTTACCTGTGTAGGGCTTAAACCCTAACCTTAGGATGCAACTTTTCCATAGGCAATCTACCGATTCAGTGCCATCCCCATCAAAATCCCAACACAATTCTTCAAAGACATGGAAAGAGAAATTGTCAAATTCATCTGAAATAGCAAAAGACCCAGAATAGCAAAAACAATTCTTAACAATAAAAGAATGACTAGGAGACATACCATTCCTGACATCAAGCTATACTACAGGGCAAAAGTGATAAAAAAACTGCATGGTATATTGGTACAGAAACAGACATGTTGATCAATGAAAAATAATTGAAGACCCAGAAATAAAATGACACAAGTATGCACACTTGATCTTTGACAAAAAAGTCAAAAATATACAATGAAAAAGAAGCATCTTTAAGAAGTGGTGCTGGTCTAACTGGCTGTATGTATGTAGAAAAATGAAAATATATCCATATTTGTCACTTTGCACAAAGCTCAAGTCCAAGTGTATCATGACCTCAACATAAAACCAGATGCACTGAATCTAATATAAAAGAAAGTAGAAAAGAGCCTTGAACTCATTGGCACAAGGTAAAATTTTCTAAACAGAACACCAATTGCTCATGCTCTCAGACCAAAAATAGATAAATGGGACTTCATGAAACTGGAAAGCTCATCTAAGGCAAAGTATATAGTCAATAAGACAATTCAGCAACCTACAGATTGGGAAAAAATCATCACCACATCTGATAGAGGGCTAATATCCAAAATATAGAACTAAAGAAGCTAAACAGCTAACCAACAAACAATCCAATCAAAAAACGAAATATAGAACTAAACCAAGAATTCACAACAAAGGAATCTCCAAATGCTGTTTCAGATTCCTTAGTGATGAGAGAAATGCAAATCAAAATGACCCTGAGATTCTACCTTACACCAATCAAAATGGCTAAGATCAAAACCTCAGGTGACAACACATGTTGGTGAGGATTTAGAGAAAGAGAAACATTCCTCCATGGATGGTAGAATTGCAAAGAGGTACAACTACTCTTGAAAGTAATTAGGAAGTTCCTCAGAAAACTGGAAATAGATCTACCTAAAGACCCAGTAATACCACTCTTGAGAATATACCCAAAAGATGCCGCACCAATCCACAGGGGCAGGTGTTCCACTATGTTCTTAGCAGCCTTGTTTTTGATATCCAGAATCTGGAAACAACCCAGATGTCCCAAGACAGGAGAATGGATATTGAAAATGTAGCTCATTTACACGGTAGAATACTACTCAACTATTAAGAACAAGGACATGCTGAGTTTTAGAGGCAAATGGATGAAACTAGAAAATATCATCCTGAGTGAGGTAACTCAAACCCAAAAGACATGTACTTACTAATAAGTGGATATTACCCGAAAAAATGAAGAGTACAGAATACCCAAGATATAGTCTACAGAACTCAAAAAGGTAACAAGCTAAAAGGGAAAGGCCCAAATGAGGACCCTTCAGTCCTACTTGAGAGGAGGAAGAAAGCAATCACAAGGGGGAAGGGAAGAAGGTGAGTGTGAGGAAAAGGGGATGGTGGGGGGGGGGGGGGAAAGAGGGAGCATGATCTGATATTGAGTGGGGGAAAAAGGACTGGAGCCCCAAAGGCCAACAGAAAGAATAGACATAGGCAACCACAGGAGGTAGGAAGTTTGGGGGACCCTCCAGATTGTACCAGAGACCTGGGAGGTAAGAGACTCTCAGGACTCACAGGGAGGGATCTTAGATGAAATACACTACAATGGGGAATGTGAACTTGTAGAGCCCACCTCCAGCAGAAAGACAGGGTATCAAGTGAGGGATGGGGTTGCCGTTCTACAGCCAACACTCTGACCCATAATTGTTGCTGTCTGAAAGAATTGCAGGAATGGAAATGAAGAGGAACCTGAGGAAAACAAGGTCCAATGACAGGCCCAAAGTGGAATCTAGCTCAAGGGGAGGCCCCAAGGCCTGACACTATTTCTGAGACTATGGAGTGATCACACAAAGGAACCTATCATGACTGCCTATTGAAAGAGAAAACAAGAAGCTGGAAGATTCAGATGCAGATATTTGCATTCAACAAATGAACAGAATCAGTTGACCCCCTGGTTAAATTAGAGAAAAGCTGGAAGAAGTTGAGGAGGAGAAGGAGAGTGATCCTGTAGGAGAACCAGCCATTTTAATTAACTTGGACCCCTGAGATTTCTCAGACACTGGACCATCAACCAGGCAGCATACCCCAGCTGATATGAGGCTCCAGTACAAATACATCAGGGGACTGCCTGGTATGTGTTAAGTCAGAGAAGATGCACTTAATCCTCAAGAGACTGAAGGCCCAAGGGAGTGGGGCTGTCTAGTGGGGTGGGGATGGGGGTATGGGGACATTCTAATGGTGTCAGCTGGGTGGGGAGGAGGTATGGAATGTGGAACAGTTGGAGGGTAGACCAGGAAAAGATTAAAATCATGAGTGTAAAAATAAATAAACAAAAAGAAGGAATAAAAAAAAACCAAGAAAAAAAAA
Source organism: Micromys minutus (assembly GCF_963924665.1). Taxonomy (NCBI): domain Eukaryota; kingdom Metazoa; phylum Chordata; class Mammalia; order Rodentia; family Muridae; genus Micromys; species Micromys minutus. The sequence goes on from NC_137978.1 coordinate 10,631,220, forward strand.
AAGACACTAAAGTTAATCCAAAAATTTTTTTAACACTGTAAAGGCTAGAATCTCAAAAGAAAAAAGTCTAAAATATATCCCAAAGTACAGTACAAGAGGGTTAATGCTGAAACCACGGGGACCTAAATCACCCAACATCACTAAGAAAATAAAGACCACAGAACATGCCACAGCCAAGAAGATTAGAGAACCAAATATTGGGTACTGGATCCACCACAAGGTTTGTTAAAAATATTCTCAGTGTGAAAATGCATAAGTTGTATTGGTATTCATCTAAGTTGAGGAAATTGTATACAATCAAAACTGAAGCCTTCTGATAGCCTGCTGAAAGGCTGCACCAGGGAAAAGTTATTAAGAATCCTCAATGTTTCTATGTGATATGGGAACTTAGCTAACTCAGGGCAATCATGAGCATGTACACAGATCCTGAAAGACCCCCGGATTGGGGAAGCCCTTCACTCTAGTACTGGGGGAACTTGAACCCAAGAACTCACAGAGAGCCTATCTTGCTGCAATCAAGCAAGAGGTTTATTGGGGGGAAGGGAGGGAGACCAGAGCTCTGGGGACAACACATATCTCATACAGGAAATAGAGGAGTAGACCCTGATCTCAATTAGGGGGACATATTTATAGGGAAAATTACATAGGCAGTTAGCAACAGGCACATAGCAGTTTCATTGGTTCATTCAAATTGGCACACTCTGTCTACTTTGGACACGATTTAACTCTAGTCTACTCTATTTTGGGGCACACTGACCTTGTATTTGTTTTTCTCAGGACTGCAGACCCAGACCTTATCGAGTCTAGATGGTCTGGGTTGGGCCATTTCTTTGAACATGTTACTTTGTTCTTAGCCTTGAAGCATACTTGTCCTCAAGGCAGGGTCAGTGGGGCCAACTTAAAATTTTAACTCTTTCAATCCCAACAACTCAGTCTATGCCTGCTGTATTCAAATCCTCACAGAACCCTGTTTCTCAACATGACTCTTATTCCATGTAACATTCTTGACATTAGTGTTTTGGAAGTTATTCATGGAAAAAGGCTTGCATCTGTCAGCTATTTTTCATCATGTGAGGCAAGTTTCCATTGAACCCAACCCAAGTGCCTAGATGTCCTGAAATAAGAGCTATGCGGAGTGTGTGTGTGTGGGGGGGGGCGGAGGCATGGGGGGGATCCATAAAGGAGGTTCCTCTGGACTGCTGTGAGTGACTGTTGATTTTGTTTGATTCTACTTTGGAAGTCTTTCTACTAATGTGGAGAAATATTCTTGTATTGTTACTAGTACAATTGAGATGGGAGATGTTTGAGAAGGCAATAAATTTAACTTGCAAGCCTAAGACTGGGAATTGACATCCCAACGGGGAGAAAAAATGTCAGAGGAAATGGCAGGTGTCTGAGATTAGAAGTTAGAAATCGAGATTAGAGGTGGAGCCCAGAGAAGGATTGGAATCTCTAGTGCCATAAAGACTGGAGTATAAAACTGCCAATATGGACAGTCATTGGAGTTCTGTTCAGGAAAATTTCCCTGTGTTTGAGGTTCTTCCCCACTTTTCTCTTCTATTAGTTTCAGTTTATCTGGTTTTATGTGGAAGTCCTTGATCCACTTGGACTTTAGCTTTTTACAAGGAGATAAGAAAGGATCAATTTTTATTCTTCTACATACTGACTGGCAGTTGAAGCAACACCGTTTTTTGAAAATGTCTTTTTTCCACTGGATGGTTTTAGCTCCTTTGTCAAATATTAAGAGAACATAAGTGTTGGGTTCATTTCTGGGTCTTTAATTCTATTCCATTGATCTGCCTGCCTATCTCTGTACCAATAACATGCAATTTTTAATTGCTGTGTATTACAGATTGAGATCAGAAATAGTGATTCCCACAGAAGTCCTTTTATTGTTGAAAATACTATCTACTATCCTGTTTTTCTTGTTGTTATTCCAAATGAATCTGCAAATTGTTCTTTCTAACTCTATCAAGAATTGAGTTGGAATTTTGATGGAGATTGCGTTGACTCTGGAGATTTCTTTTGGAAAGATGGCCATTTTTTTTACTATATTAATCTTTTCCAGTCCATGAGCATGTGAGATCTTTCTATCTTCTGAGATTTTCTTTGATTTCTTTCTTCAGAGATTTGAAGTTCCTGCCATACAGATCTTTCACTTGCTTGGTTAGAGTCATACCAAGGTATTTTATATTCTTTGTGACTATTGTGAAGGGTGTCATATCCCTAATTTCTTTCTCATCGTCTTTATTCTTTGAGTGGAGAAAGGATACTGATTTGTTTGAGTTAGTTTTATATCCAGCCACTTTGCAGAAGTTGTTTATCAGGTTTAGAAGTTCACTGGTAGAAATTTTGGGGTCACTGAAGTATTACTTCTACAAATAGTAATATTTTGACTTCTTCCTTTCCATTTGTATCCCTGTGACCTACTTTTGTTGTAAAAATTCTCTGGCTTGAACTTCAAGAACTATATCAAATAGGTTGGGAGAGAATGTGTAAGGACACTGTCAATAGAACAAAATGACAACCAACAGATTGGGAAAATATCTTGACCAATCCTATATCCAACAGAGGGCTAATATCCAATATATATGAAGAACTCAAGCGGTTAGACTTCAGAGAACAAGATAACCCTATTAAAAATGGGGTGCAGAGCTAAACAAAGAACTCTCAACTGAGCAATATCAAATGGCTGAGAAGCACCTAAGAAAATGTCCAACATTTTTAGTCATCAGGAAAATGCAACTCAAAAAGAAACTTTATATTCCACCTCACACCAGTCATAATGGCTATGACTAAAATCTCAGGTGACAGTAGAGGCTTGAGAGGATGTGGAGGAAGAGGAACACTCCTCCACTGTTGGTGGGATTGTAAGCTGGTACAACCACTCTAGAAACCAGTCTGGCAGTTTTCTTAGAAAATTGAACATAGTACTCCCTGAGGACCCAGATATAACATTCCTGGGCATAGACCAAAAAGATGCCCCAACATATAACTAGGACGCATGTTCCATTATATTCATAACAGCCTCATTTATAATAGCCAGAAACTGGAAAGAACCAAGATGTCCTTCAACAGAGGTATGGATACAGAAAATGAGGTACATTTACAAAATCAAATACTTCTCAGCTATCAAATCAACGATTTCATGAAATTCTTAGGCAAATGAGTAGAACTTGAAAATCTTATCCTGAGTATGGTAGCTCAGTCTCTTCTCTCTCTCTCTCTCTCTCTCTCTCTCTCTCTCTCTCTCTCACACACACACACACACACACACACACACACATTAAAAAAAAAACAAACAACAACAACAAAACATGGTATGCACTCACTGATAAGTGGATATTAGCTCAATACCCCAGATTACCCAAGGTATAATTCACAGATCATATCAAGCTCAAGAAGAAGGTAGACCAAAGTGTAGATGCTTCCCTTCTTCTTAGAATGGAAAACTAAACACTCAGACAAGGTAGAAGGTGTGAGGTACTTGTGAGAAAGAGGGGGACAGGAAGGGCTAGGTTCCCATATAGGATGAGACAGGGATGATATACAAAGGTTCACTAATTTGAACTCAAGTGTGTAGCAATATGGGATGTGAACTTGGAGTAGCCACCAGCAAGTTCCAGATGCCAGGAAATCAAGAGGCTACCAGGAACCAATGGGATGGGATAAGATGAAATGCTCAGAGACCATATCCACAGGTTAGACAAGGCCCTCACTTGGGGGCTGGGGTCACTCATCTCCAAAATTTTAACCAGAATTGTTCCTATTTAAAGGAAATACAGAGACTAAGTGTGAAGCAGAGACTGAAGGAAGGAAAGACTTATCTAGAGACTGCCCCACCTGGGGTTTCATGTAGTACACAGGCACCAAACCCAGACCCTAGTGGAGATACCAAGAAGTGCTTGCTGACAAGAACCTGATATAGCTGGCTCTTGAGAGGCTTTGCTAGAGCCTGTCAAATACAGAGGCAGATGCTATCAGCCAACCATTGAAATGATTGGACTGAGCACGGGATCCCCAATGGAGGGGTTAGAGAAAGAACTAAAGGAGCTAAAGGGGTTTTCAACCACATAGGAAGAACAATATCAACCAACCAGACCCACTGGAGCTCCCAGGAACTAAACCACCAACCAAAGAGTACACTTGGAGCAATCCATGGCTCCAGCTGCATATGTAGTATAGAATGGCCTTTTTGGCCATGCATAGGAGGAGAGGACCTCGGTTCTGTGAAAGCTTGATGCTCCAGTGTAGGGCAATGCCAGGGCAGGGAGGCAGGAGTGGGTGGGTATATGAGGGAGCACCGTCAATGAAGCAGGGGGAAGGGAATGGAATAGGGGGTTTCTGGAAGGGAAACTAGGAAAGAGGATAACATTTGTCATGTAAATAAAGAAAATATACAATAAAAATAAATAAAAGAGGCAACAAATAAATAAATAAATAAATAAATGAAAAGCATTGTCCAAAAGCAAGAAATAACTCAAGAACTGATAGCAAAGGATTCTACTCTCAACTTATACGGTGGAACTAAGGAAATATGGACAAAAAAGTCACACACATATACACACATACACACACACACACTCAAAACCAAACATATAAAAACAGCAATCCACAAGTTGAAGGTTACGTGTTTATTGGGTAAGTACAGTTTAGTTACTACATTCTTCTCTGTTTGCAGATGGCTTAAGTTCTACCAGCCTCTGGTGAGGATGTTCCACATTTCAGGCAGAGTTGTGGAAATTCCTTAGGTGATGGTGGTATGTGGATGATTGGCGAAAGCTACGGTTATATATGGAACAGGTGTAAGGCGTCTCTCCTGTGTGAATCCTCTCAGGAGCCTTTCAGTTGGTCTTGTGGCTGAAGGACCTTTCGAATGTGCTGCACATAAAAGGATTCTTTGGCTTGTGTATGACCTCATGAAGTCGGAGGTCAGAGAGTCTTTTGAATATTTTCTGGCAGGTGAGACAGACAAATGTCTTCTTCTTCATGTGAGTTCTCTGGTGGGATGAAAGGCTACAGGCATGTTTGAATCTCCTAGGACGATCTTCATACTTGTATGGGTTTTGATCTCTATGTAATCTCTCTAGATTTTCACATGTTAAGTTTACCTCATGATTCTGACTAAGGACAGGCTCAGAGGTAGACTGCTCTGGCCTGGAGAGGATGCCTGGTACCCCCTTAGGGTCATCTTCAGAAAAAGATAGCCCCGGTGACTCTTGCAGGCACATGGATGTTCCTTCCCTTGTCCTTATAGAATCCTGAGGAACCCCATGAGAAACCTCTCCCATTTCAGGCTCAGGGTGATACATTGTTTGGTTAATGAAGAGGGAATCTCTCTTGGTCATGGGAATATTATTACCATTATTTACTTGAGTAACATTCCTAGGAGTGTTACAGCTTTCTTCCTTGTCCTCAGAGATGTTTGTCCTGGAGAAAGTCATTGGTTGTGCCTCCATGGGGACGTCTGCAGTAGTCTGAGCACTCAGCAGCTCTCCATGATGACTGGAGTTGCCTTGACTTGCTCTGGCACCCTGAGGGAACTGAAAAAAATCACTTCCCTCTTCCTGCTCAGGATCCTGCTCTTCCAGGATGATAAGGGAGTCCATCTTGTTTCCACTACAGCTGTCACCAACATTTACTTCAGTAGCATTCCAAGCAGTATTGTGTTTGTTTCCACTGTTTTCTTCTCCTTTGGAAAGAAAACAATCTATAAAAATGTACCCAAAATGGATGCCCTCAAAACATGCCTCTTCTGTCCAGGTTACCAACTAACCTGTGGTTAATAATATACCTTGTGTAGCGTGTACCCGAACTCCTGCCTTCTCTAGTGTTGGCCTAGTGCTGACTGCTGTTGTTTCAAAAGCTTGATGACTTCTTTTAATGGCATGTTTTCAGAAAAGAGGGCTTCCCGTCCTTGCATGCAGACATGGACCTGTAAACAAAGCCAGGTTTCCCTTGCCCTTGAGTCTGTGTATTACAGACACCTGCCCACAACCTGCTAGCACAGGAAGACTGGAAATGGATTAGTACATTTGTTTATCGCTAATGCCTAATTATCCTTTCCTGACATTCACAGAGTCTGATCTCTAACATCACTATACACACTGTGTTTTCAAATATTGAGTCACTGCCTCTAGAAAAAGACAAAGTTATATATTCCTGAGAGCCATGCCCACCACATTTTCCTTAACTGGTAAACACACTGAAGGAGGATAAGCCTTTTTCTCTTTTTTTAAAAACTTATCTTATTGAATATTCTCTATATTTACATTTCAAATGTTATCCCCTTTCCTCCCACTCCCAACCCCTTCCCCCCACCTGCTTTCATGAAGATGCTCCCTCTCCCAATCACCCTCTCCACCTCAGTGCCTTGGCATTCTCCTACACTGGGAAAAAAACGTGACTTCACTGGACCAAAGGCCTCTTCTCCCATTGATGCCAGACAATGCTGTCCTCTGCTACATATGTAACTGGAGCCATGGGTTTTTCCATGTGTGCTCAGTGATTGGTGCTTTAGTCCCTGGGAGTTCTGGAAGGTTTGTTTGGTTGATGATGTTGTTCTTCTCATGAGGTTGCAAACTCTTTCAGCTCCTTTAGTCCTTTCTCTATTTAGCTCTTTCATTGGGGTTCCTCTGTTCAGACCGATAAGCTTCTCTTAAAGTGGACATTCCATGTTTCCAGATTGGCCCAACTCTACTTGATCTCTTTTTAAGTGAAGTGTTTCAAGGAAGCACAAGGCCTACTCTCAGGAATATGACTGGATACTATGGGAGCCATGTTCTTAGTATGTACTTTTGGTCAGGAAGTTTTAAATTTAAAATAAAACCCAAAGGGTATATGCAGTATAATACTTAACTTGCAAGGTATGGTGGTCAAACATTTAACCTAGAACTTGAGAAGCAAGGGAGGGTAATTCCTCTGATTCTAAGACCAAGGTGGACTACATAAGGAAACCATGTTGCAAATCACAAATACAAGCAAACAACCAACCAAGAAATGAACCAAACAAATAAACAAATAAAAATCTAACCAAAATATCTTAAATAATAGGAAGCATTTTTAATTGATGTGTATAACTGTGTATATGATGTGGCTGAATATTTTCAACTACTTTACTATTTCTGCCAATGACTGATGATTATGCAAATCACAGCTTTGAGAAAAACATCTAACAAAATTAAATCTATATTAAGTCTATCCAAATTTGAATATTTGGACTGAAGCTCCATTATTATCAAAGAAATTCTTATGGGTATTGTGCTGCTTTGAATACATGTACCAGCCATATTTCAGTCTCAGGACTTTACCATTCTGACACCTCAGTTTTCTAGACAGAGAATCACGTGATATGTAGTAGCCAATTTGGGAAACCATCTAGTCAATTTGATCCCTAGTTTTTGCCACACAGTCTCAGGGATCACAGGTGAGTGCTGTGAACTTTGTTTTTAAGTGTGTGGGGCAGGATCTAGTACAGTCCTCATGAACACACAGTAAGCACTTCCATGAACAAGCTGTCTCACACCAGATTATCTCCTCCTCATCTCTACAAGTCAATTCTTCTGTTTCACTGATAACATGTAACTAACCTAGATTTATTTATGCTCATCAACCTAACCAGTAGGCTCCTTACTGCTCTACTCATGGGAATTTTAAGTAAAAATATTGTGCAATATAAACATTTTTGTTTGGGGAAAAAAAATCTCAATTGTAAAAAACAATATACACAAGCAATAAAAAAAGAAAAGAAAACTTCCTAATTTTCCCCAAATCCAAATGATGCTCTCTTTCATCCAACTAAGCCCTCCATATACTCACCATGACAGGAGGCTGTAAGCACTCATCAGTCAGACCCATGTTTCTGCCACTGGATTTCCACTTCTCTGTCAAAGTGAACATGTCCTTGCAGTGGCCAGTGATGAGAAACTGCTCCAAGACCAGTTGAGAAATCATCTGCTCCTTGTTCTGATTTTCTGGCTGCAACCATGAGGTAATCATCTCCCAGAGTCTTTGCAGCTCCTACTTTGCTAAGCAGCCATTGTTGCTTGGGGAATAGTTGATCTGAGCACTAGGTGAGGTAGAGAAGTCTTCTTTCCAGTGCACAGCAGAACTATGAGTTGGAATAAACTCTAAATTGTCTTTCTGAATGTCTGTTGTTGGTGTCTTATGCCTAGAGGATTCTCTAAACTCTGAAGCCATTGTAGTAACAATGGTCAGAGAGATTCAACTATGGCAGTTTGATATCTGTTGTGACTTTAGAACCAATGCCAAAAGTGGGTATATGTACTGTAAAAACTGTGAATTTAAAACAAAGAAGAAACACATAAAGTTAAAACCAACAAACTAAAAAACCAACTAAGATTTCTGTTACTAATGGTTTTATTGGTCCCTGACAGTAAATGCTTCATTGTAATCCTACAAACATGTTTGTTGGGAAACAGAAATGGACAGAACACCAGACAAGCAGGAAAAACATTCTTGGCACAATACTGTGAAAATCATGTGTCAACAATCAATAGACCTGCCATAAGATCATAAGAACACGGCAATGCCATCTGCCCACCACCCACCAGAAATGGTGAAGAATTTGCTGTTTCTCCAATTTTAAGTTTTGCCCTGGTGTCTCATTATTAAGTACCAGAGAATACTACTTTCATAAGAAAATATTTAAAATGAATGGCCAGTAATACTAATCTCACAGGGAAGCAAAGAAATATCCATAAACATACTTGATGTTTACCAACGAATCCACCACTCGATCAGGAAAGTTTTATAAAGACAGTGCTCAATTACTGTGATATACTCATAATTGTGATGAAGAGTCTCCTAAACCCACAAATTCTCTCTCTCTCTCTCTCTCTCTCTCTCTCTCTCTCTCTCTCTCTCAAATACTTGAGAACACTAAGAAGGGAAGTCTATCTATTCCCCAAACTTACCTCTATCTCCAGTGATCTTCAAGGGTTATTCCAGGAAGCCCTGGGAAGCAGTCTGTCTCCTGCCTTGTCCCTGCTTCATCTGAGGTTCTGTTGGAATTGGTTTCCTTTTATAGTGCCTGGCTTCAGTGAGTCAATAACTGACGTTGGTTGATTTACAAAGTAATAGAAGTAGAGTCAGGAGTTTTGAATTCCAGCACTGCCTGGTAGCTCAGGAGACCCAAGTCAGTCTAGCCTTGGAGAAAGGATAATGCCAAACAAGGGCAGCAAATACAAGCAAATAAACAAACCAGAGGACTTATTTTCCTGCCGACTGAATCACATAAGAAATCCTAACTTGGCCCTCGTTCACTTGTGACCCCTAAATTTACATGTTGATGTTATACCCCCAAAGACAGAGGTCATATGTCAAGGTTGTGTGCTAAACTTCAGTACAAAACATAGAACCTTAATTGCTATTACCCCCAAATAGGATGGAAACTCTTTGATTAAAACTTCTAAAGTTTGAAGTCTTTTAAATTCACAAACACAAAAATTTTGAATGGTTAAACAGCAAGCTGCCTTTCCACTTAAGGAAAAAATTGCCACATGACAAAGAAAGAACCTAAAATTCTTCTAATAAATTACCCGTTTTTTTTTACAACAATGATTGACTTACCTCATTAAAATGTATGATTTGTTTTAATTGCTTGTCACGCGCCCACGCTTCCCGCCGATAGGAACAGGCGTGCAACAAACAAACAGATTCTTCTGCGGATAACCTTTATTGTACAGCACTTTGAGCAGGGGACTTCTTGAGCAGGACACTTCTCTCTGAGCCGGGGACTCCCTACCAGGTTCTACTGTCTAGGCGACCTCTCACGCACAGTCTCCCATGTGCGATCTCTCTGTCCAGTCTCTCCACGTGGGATCTCCCGCAATCTCTCCTATCGGGTCTCTCTCCACGTGGTACCTCTCCGCCATCCCTCCACGTGGGGTCTCCCGCAATCTCTCCACTATCTTCCTCTCCACGTGGGGGAGAAATGCACTGCTATGTATGCCTAGGAGACTCGTGTCGCTACCTGATTGGTGCGCCCTCCAGTAACTCAATAGTATGCCCCGAGAGCGGGCTATGACGTATGTGGGGCATGCGCATTAAGTCTCTTGGCTGGGCAACAACTCTGTTTGCTGAGTTCTCGGCGGGAAGCCGGCGCCATGTTTGGGTGTGGCACAAACGGCTCCCTACAATTGCTATTAATGATATCCAGAATATTAATGAATTAATTCAATACTAATAGAAAGAAATATTCAGATGAAAGTATTTGTTCATATATTTTACTGTGGGTCACTATTTTCTTCCTGCATGTGAATTTCAAGGGACACAATTCAATTTAAAAATTAAATATTTCAAGGAGGTTAGTGGCTTTAATCCCTGCCACACCTTTAATCCTAGATCAGAAAACAGAGGCAGGAGGATCTCTAGCAGTTTGAGGCCAGTCTTCAAGACTTCACATAGAGTTCAAGAATATCCAGGCTTGCATATACAGAAGGTATCTCAAAAAATAAAGCAAAACAAAACAAATGAAGCAAAAATAAATAGCAACAATAACAACAACAAAGAGATGCTAGAAGTAGCAAGGTTCCCTGGAGTTCCTAGCCCTAGGGAGGTAGAAGACATGATTTTAAATCTTTTCTTGTTTGTTTTTTGGTGTAAAGGATTCATAATCAGGGTCTTACAACATTCACTGCTTGGAGAAAACCATTCAGAGTAGAACACATCTTTATTACAGTAATCACAAGTTAGAGATAAATGTGTGCGAGTTTAAGGTCAACTTTGTCCACATTTTAGTTCATTTATAGACAGAGTTACACAGGAATCTAGCGTCTCAAAAAAACAAAACAAAATAAAGACAAAGACAACCAACCAAAATCATGCTTGAAGTAGTGAGGCAGGTCTGGAACCTTGGCAATGAGGAATTGGAAGCAATGCAATTGTAGTGCAGGGTTCATTCTGACCAAATTAGGGAGGTTGTGAGCAGACTACGTTATAAAAAAGCCATTTGAAAAGCCAAGTGTGATAGCTATTCCTGGTTGTCAACTTGACTTCATCTGGAATGAATTACAGAACGGAAATGGAGGGCTCACGTGTGATCCAGATCTTGAGGTTGGAAGACACAGAATTCTGACCCAGAACCTGGTGTGGAGATCTTGAGGCATAATGGCCTTGAAAAGCTTAGACAGCCAAGGTAGTACATACCTTTAAGCCCAGGTGACTGAGGCAAGCAGGTCTGAGTTTAAGGTCATCCTGAAACAAGGCAAGTTTTAGATCCAGGCATGGTAGTGCATTCTTTTAGTCTGAGGCATCTCAGATTACCCTTCTGCTGGAGGCCTGCATAAGGACATTGGAAGAAGGAAGACTCGCTCTTCTGAACCTGCTTGCACTTACTCTCCAGCACATCCATTGGAGCCTAAGTCTTAAGGAAGTACAAAAGAGCAGGTAAATTAACTCTCCATGTGGGACTAAGCAACTCATGTATTATTGCACAGCTGCCCATTGTTGGGTTTGTTGTACTGTAGACTGCTACAATAAATTCCCTTAATATATAGAGACATTCCATAAGTTCAGTGACCCTAGAGAACCCTGTCTAATACAACAAACTAACACAACACACATTCACACACGGAAGAAACATAAAAGAGACAACAACATCTACCCTGTTTTTACCATACTACAGGCCTCATTTGTTTTCCATCAATGAAATACATGCTCTTCTCTGCTAGAGATGAGCTTTCTTCAGCCTCTGTCTTTTCTGTATAGTAAGTGCTGCTGACACATTCTGGTTGCCTCCTGACCGCTGTCTGATTCCACTGCCAAGGGATTGACCATGATCACTCCCTTGAATGTTGAAACAGCATTTGGGAGAATATGTATCAGAAATTGTGGGAGATAAATGTTAACGATGCATTCCTTTCCACTGTGGAACTGTCCCCTTTCACTACAGTGAATTTCAATGCTTGCTCAGGAGGTATTTTCCTTCTAGGGAAGCGTCAAGCAATCAAGCATTGCATTAGAGATACAGAGATGGGGCTGAGTTTGGCTTTCATCTCTAATTCAATTAGCAGGAAAAGGTATTTTTCCTGTTTTATGTGCTTGCTTGTATTTGTTGCTCTAGTTAGGTATTATCTGTTCTTGTAAGGCCAGCTGATCTTGATCCTCCTAAACTATCAGGTTTTCCTGGGCCTAAAAGTTTTGAGCTTCCCTACCCATTCACAGGAGATCTGCTTCAATCACATTCTGATATTAATTAGCATCTGTAACTGACTCACTTAAGACAGGTACTCTAAGAAAAGCTATTTCAGACAGAACCTCAGATGAATCAGAGCAGAGTATCCACCACCTCCTAGTGCTTCCTGAAAACATCCTTGAAATTCACTGACAAAAGAACTAAGGCTGAAGAATAGATAGGCTTCCCTTCTTTGTGCTCTTGAGTATGAAAGTGTGTATGTGTGTGTGTGTGTGTGTGTGTGTGTGTGTGTGTGTAAGAGAGAGAGAGAGAGAGAGAGAGAGAGAGAGAGAGAGAGAGAGAGAGAGAGAGAGAGCGAGCAGCATGGGGGCTTGGGAGAACCTTCACCACAATTATCAAGGGTTGAAGTAGTTTCTTTTGAACAACGTTTATGATCATGGGCTTTAATTATTTTTATTAAACTCTGAATGCAACTCTTAGTTGGGAACAATCTGTGTATTTGTTTAAGGATATATCTTTGCTTCATTGTAAATTTGATGTTGTCATTCATTCATTTTAAATATTTTTCTTATGAAAGGTTCTGTGGTATTTTAGAAAGACACAGGTATAACAAAATTGAAGAAACAGGAAATAATTACTTTATCTTTTTTATGGTGGGGGAAGAGATATGTGTAATTTACTATATGCCTTGCTGTGTTCTTATGATAGATCTTCCTCCTCTTCCTCTGCCTCTTCCTCTTCTTCTTCTTCTCCTTCTCCTTCTCCTTCTCCTTCTCCTTCTCCTTCCCCTTCTTCTCCTCCTCCTCCTTTTTCTTCTTTTCATTCATAGGTTTCACAGTATATCCACCCATTTTGGCACTGGTCTTCAAGTCACTCAACAGATATCAAACTGCCATAGTTGAATCTTTTATCATGGTCACCACAATGACTTCACACCTTAGAGAATCCTTTAATTCAGAGTCAGCACCAAATGACTTTTGGGCTGACAATCTAAAGTTTATTCCAACTCATGTTTCTGCTGTGCAGTGGGGAAATACATCTCTTACTGAGTCTTCAGCTCAAAATTTCCCGAAATAACAATGGCTGCTGGGCATAGCAGGAGCTGCAATGTCTTTGGGAGAAGTTTACCATATGGTGGCAGCTTGAAAAACAGAGCAAGGAGCAATTGATTTTTCATCTGATGTTGAAGCAGTTTCTCATCATTGGGCACTGCAAAGATAAGTTTGCTTTGACAGAGAAGTGGAAATTCAGTAACAGAAATATTCAGAGATTCATGGAGGGTTTGACTGTTGGGTGCTTGAAGCCGACTGTCATGGTGAGTACCTGGGGGACTTAATTGGAAGGAATGGCAGCATCATTTGGGTTTGAGAAAAAGCAGGGTTTTAAAAATTTGTTTTGATTTGATTTTTTGTTTGATTGCTTGTATATAGGTTATTTGTTTTTTTATTTTTTACTCCAATAAGCTTGCATTCCCCAAATGAAAATATTTATATTGTAGAAAATTTTATGGCTCCAAATTACCATGAGTATGGGAGAAAGGAGCCTATCTATTAGGTTTGATGGGCATAACTAAATCTAGTTTATTTGTATGTTAACAGAGAGGCTGAAGAATTGACATATGGGGAAGACATTAAGGATTTAGAGGAGATAACTTGAGTGTGGGACATGGCTTACTCAGGGAGGTACTTACAGTGTAATCACGAGGACTGTGTTAGATTCTGCCCCACATACTTAAAAACAGAGTTCATAGCAGTAGCCTGTCATCCTTGGGACTGTGTGGCAAAACCTGGGTATCAAATAGACTAGGCAGATTTCCAAATTGGCTACTACATATCAGTATGATTTTCTGTATAGAAATCTGGGGTGTCAGAATGGTAGGGTAAGGTTCTGATATTGTAATCTGGTGGTCACATGGTTTTGCAACAGTGCCATACCCATTAGAATTTCCTTGATGAATGATGGGGCATCAGTCCAAATTTTCAAATCTGCATAGACTTAATGCTGATGCTATTACATTGGATTCTTTTTCAAAGTCTAGATATGTATAATTCTCATTCATTGAGAGAAATGGTGAAGGATCTAAAAATTTTCAAGCACACTATATACACATTCCTAGAAAGCAATTTAAAATATTCAAATTATTTTAGATTTATTTGCTTAGATTTTTGGTTTTTTTTTTATTTATTTACTGGACTATAAAAAATTACTTTAAAAGGGGGGGCTTCCTTTCCATGCATGGAAACATGGACCTGTAAACAAAACCAGGTTAATGTCATTAAATGTATAGATTACAGACACCTGCTCTTAACATGCTTGCACAGGATGGCAGGACTATGGCTTAGCTCATTTGCCTGGTTCTTATGTCTAAGGAAATTTTCCTGGTGTAGTTCCAGGGAAATTTTAGTGACCACCACCTCCCCCCCCCCAAAAAAAAACGGACATTAGATGATCAGATGTAACTCACAGCAAACTTTATTCTTTTAGACCTAGTTTGGGGCCCTCCAACACACCACTGTCGTGCCACACAGTTTTGGTGAGAGGAGGGAAATATCTATTGGGGCAGGGCTTTATAGTAAGCAGCATGTGGGGAATAAGTGTGCAAGTATCTAACCGGAAAGCTACTGTGGCCTTTAACATAATTGGCTGATGCCGAGAGTCGTATCATTTAGCTTCTGTTCCCCTAATGTCATTAGTGACATTAGGCAGAGGTCTGCAGTTCTTTCAGACAGGAAAAATCCTTGGTCAGAGTTTTTAATTGTGAGATGGCAACCCTATGTACCAGAGACCTGGGAGGTAAGATATTCTCAGGACTCAAAAGGAGGTACTTTAGATGAAGTACTCTACAATGGGAAGAGGAATCTTGTAGAATCTGCTTCAGTAGAATGACAGGACATTAAGTGGGACCCTCTCTTTTGAGAACATACCCTTAAAAGAGGTCATCAAGGTTTTGAAACAACAGCAATAATCAACAACTCCAACACAAGACAGGGTAAGTAAACTGTTGGCCACAGTTTAGTGTGGAACCTGAACAAAAGAGGCACGTTGTGTGGGGATCCCTTCTTGGGTATAGTTTCCAAGATTGTCTTCTTTCCAGTGAACATGACAACAATGAAAAGGGCCACAGCACTTCTTGGATTGTTACCAATTTGCTAAACAATGGTGTTATTATTACAAGAAATGGTATTAAATCCCCCCCTTATTAACCAGAGAGAGCAGTATTCTGAGGCTAAAGAGCTAGGTATATTGGTGTCAGAAGTGCAAGTCAAGGCACCTCCAGTTATCAGGTAGAATTTCTCAGTGCTCCTACACCTGGGATGTTCCTATGAAAGAGCAATGAGGGATTTTCTTCAGGGATAATATTTCTAATTAAAGAGAAGATGGCTACAAAACTCAAATAAATAGTGGTGATACTATTTTCAGAGACAAAATGGACTTCTTTTTCAATGTGCAGGAAAGGTAACATCCTGGCCCTGAAATGGGGAATATTTCTTATGGAATTTAAAAGTAACCAGGGTTACTTTCTAGGCCAAAGCAGCCTACTTCTTAGCCTTTGCTTCTTTGCCAGATTCAAGAGGCAAACTCCACATGTGAAAGTCATCAATAGAGATTCCATAGAGTTATCAAAACATGCAAATGTGATGAATGTACTGGGACTTTCAAGTATTCCTGTAGTCTTTCCTTCTACCAGAGAACACAGAAGAATAAGAGGGTTCTTGTCAGTCCTATCTATCAAAAAGTAATCAAGTCTCTTACTTCTGACTTCATGAGGTCCTATATAAGCTAGAGAAGCTTTTAATATTCAGCACATGCAAAATGTCCTTCATTCAGCCATAAGAGCAACCTGAAGTCTCATGAGAGGATTCACCAGGAGAGAAATGTTATAGCTGTTCCTTCTGTAACCAAAACTTCCACCAACCACTATCGCCTGAGGAATTATCACAACTGCTCTTCACCAGAGTCCAGCAGGACTTCAGCTTCAGTATGTCATCTGCAAACAGACAACAACATTGTTATAAAATAGTACTTAGCCAACAATATCAAACAACCAGACCCTCAAAGTTTCTGGGGACTAAACCACCAACAAGAAGACACATGGAGGGACCCATGGCCCCAGCCACATATGTAGCAGAGGATGGCATTCCCTAGCATCAATAGGAGGAGAAGCCCTTGGTCCTGGGAAGGCTCATTTCCCCAGTGCAGGGCAATGCCAGAGTGTTCAGGTGGGAGTGGGTGTGTGAAGCAGGGAGATTTGGAAGGGGGGATAAAAGAGTGGGGAGAAGATAACATTTGAAATGTAAATACATAAAATAGCCAATAAAAATAAAAATACCATTAGCTGAAAAATTGGAGAAAGAAAAATAAAAAAAAATTTATTGCCTAAAAAAAGAAATAGTTGCCACCTGGAACAGCAGAGATCCGGGAAAAACCAGGCCTGGTGAGATTACGCTGTGACTAACCAAAGCACAGAGAGGGCTAGTCAGAGCTCTCGGAAAAGGTGCCCCTCTGCCACACAGTAGGGCCTGGCCTCTGGCAGAGGAACTCAAAATCCTCCCAGAAAGTCCAAGCTCGCGGACTAAATGCACAGGTCCACAATAAGGCACAGGCCCTTGTCAGTGGGAACCAGGGTCTGCTCGGGAAAGGCAATGCTTGGACTTCAACTCTGCAGGCCCTCTTACACCTGGATCGGAGAGGAGCCCAGGGACAGCACACCAGGAGTTCTCAGAGAGCAGAAAGTACTGTACTATCTGGAAAAGGGTCTGCCTTTACCTAGAGAAAGAGCCAGGTCCCTGCCAGTAGTACTCAGGACCTGTGGGCAGAGGGCTGAGCTCCCAGAACAGCCTCACAAGAACTCCCACACCTGAGCCCACAAAGACAGAGCTGAGTCACTGTTACCAGAACTCACTGCTTGCCCACTAAAAGCTGAACACTCAGGAGCAATTTTCTTCCTGAGCCCACGGGCCCTCAGATCCACAGGAGAGATAGGAGCCAGTCACTGACAACAAGACCACAAATAATCACAGATAACAAGATGGCAAGAGAAAAACAAAAAAACTTAAGCAACAGAAACCAAGACAACCTGGCAACATCAGAACCTAGCTCTCCCACCACAGCAAGCAGTGGATTGCCAAACACACCAGAAAAAGAAGGTGCAGACCTGAAATCATACCTCAGGATAATGATGGAGATCTTTGAGACAAGTGTGAATAACTCCCTTAAACAAGTACGGGAGGACAACCATAAACAAATAGAAGCTTTTAAAGAAGAAACACGAAAATCACTCAAAGAACTACAGGAAAACACAGCCAAACAGATGAAGGAATTGAAAATGGAAATAGAAACAATGAAGAAATCACAAAAAGAGACAACCCTAGAGATGGAAAACCTAGAAAAGAAATCAGGAGTCACAGATGCAAGCATCACCAACAGACTACAAGAGATGGAAGAGAGAATCTCATGGGCCGAAGACAACATTGAAAACTTAGTCAAAACAATCAGAGAAGAAGCAAAAACCAAAAAGCTCCTAACCCAAAATGTCCAGGAGATCCAGGACACAATGAGTAGACCAGACCTAAGGATAATAAGAATAGAAGAGGGCGAGGAATATCAACTAAAAGGCACAGTAAATATCTTCAACAAAATCGTAGAAGAAAACTTCCCTACCCTCAAGAATGAGATGACCATGAGCACAAAAGAAGCCTTCAGAACTCCAAACAGATTGGACAAGAAAAGAAATTCTTCCCGACACATAATAATCAAAACAACAAGTGTTCAAAACAAAGAATAGTAAAAGCAGTAAGGGAAAAAGAACATGTAACATATAAAGGCAGACCAATCAGAATCACACCAAACTTCTCAACAGAGACCATGAAATCTAGAAGATCCTGAACAGACAACATACAGATACTAAGAGAGCACAAATGTCAGCCTAAATTACTATTTCCAGCAAAACTCTCAATCACTATAGATGGAGAGACCAAGATATTCCAGGACAAAACTAAATTTACACAATATCTGACCACAAATCCAGCCCTACAAAGAATAATAGATGGAAAACCCAATACAAGGAGGGAAACTACATCTTAGAAAAAGCAAGAAAATAACTAAGCAAGAAAACCAAAAGAAGATAGACACACAGACATAATTCTACCTCTAAAAGCAAAAATTGCAGGAAACAACAATCACTATTCCTTAATATCTGTTAACATAATTGGACTCAATTCTCCAATAAAAAGACATAGGCTATCAGACTGGATACATAAACAGAATCCAGCATTTTGCTGCATACAGGAAACTCATCTCAGAGACAAAGACAGACACTATCTCAGAGTAAAAGGCTGGGAAAAAACCTTCCAAGCAAACAGCCCCA
Organism: Micromys minutus; assembly: GCF_963924665.1. Classification (NCBI taxonomy): domain Eukaryota; kingdom Metazoa; phylum Chordata; class Mammalia; order Rodentia; family Muridae; genus Micromys; species Micromys minutus. The sequence continues at coordinate 10,649,744 of NC_137978.1, forward strand.
AGAAACAAGCTGGAGTAGCCATTCTAATATCGAATAAAGTAGATTTTCTACCAAAAGTTATCAAAAAAGACAAAGAAGGACACATTTTACGTATTACAGGGAAGATTTATCAGGATAAATTCTCAATCCTTAACATATATGCTCCAAATACAAGAACACCCATATTCATAAAAGAAACCCTACTAAAGCTCAAAACATACATTTCACCCCACACAATAATAGTGGGAGAATTCAATACTCTACTCTCATCAGTGGACAGATCATAGAAACAGAAACTGAACAAGGATGCAGTGAAACTAGCACAGGTTATGAACTGCAGCATGCTCCTCGACCAGCGAGGAAAGACGACCAGCCTCTTGATTGAAGGAGAGAGCAGGAAGCGAGGGTCCCCGAACTACCCTAGCTGTCCACTTATATAGGGAGAAGCGCATACGGGGCTTGCCATGATTGGTTGTCACCAGTCTGCCGACACCAGAGGCCTTGGGATTGGCTGGAAATAGGTTATGTACTGTGCAGGGTGCAGCCCCCTTGCTGACAAGAGCATTGCTATATATGGAGTTGTTTACCTCAAGCCGTGAGGGAGCCAGCGCCATCTTGTAATGGTGTCTGCATTCGGCTCCCCACAATGAACCAACTGGAATTAATAGACATCTATAGAACATTTCATTCTAAATCAAAAGAATACACCTTCTTCTCAACACCTCATAGCACCTTTTTCAAAATTGACAATATAGTTGGTCACAACAGAAGCCTCAATAGATATAAGAAGATTGAAATACTCTCATGCATCCTATCAGAACACCATGAACTAAGTCTGGTCTTCTTTTTTTAATTGGAAAAAAGATAAACTTTATTTTTAAGAAAAAAACTTTTAATAGTTTTTGTCTGCTTTAGTTTTTTTTCTTACAACTTTATTTTAAAAAGACAGATACATGGACAGATTTTTTAAAAGCATTTTGGCATAAAACTATATGAATATATTTTTGTCAGTACTTGATTCTTTTAAAGGTTTGATAGCATGCATTGAAATCTTACTAGTTACCATAACCATAAAGTACATGTAGAACAGAACGTAACATGGAAGCAATCAAAGTTTTCTTGGTGAGTATAGATTAAGCATAATGACTTTTGAATACCAAAAATTGCTACAAGGCTATCTTCTTAGCTCTTGAGTTATTAATAATTTAAGGTCTAGGTATACCCCACTCTGAGAGGGTGCTATACACTTTTTTTTCCTTAGAAATACTGAGGTTTTCACTTTTTGGCCTTTCTTTTTTTTTTTTTTAATTATCATTTTTTCCTTTATTTATTTAATCCACATCTGGGAGGTTCAGACAAATAGTTCCAACGCATAATTTGTTTCTCTATGTCTGTGTTCTTAGCTGTTCTTTATCAGAAACCCCTTTGAACAAAAACAGGTGCGAAATTAGGGGAATTTGATGAAAATTAAAAGCTAATCAGAGTACAGGGCTTGAAAATCTAAAAACACTGTTAAAAGCTGAAACAATATGAAAAGCATAGTTGTTATCTTAAAAATAAGATTTTGGTCCACAAACATGAAATAAAGGCACCATTCTCAGATCACAGCCAAAGCAACACAATCCCACAAAGCAGTGTAGCTGAGCTAATGCATACACAGGGTGAAAAGCTGACCTACTTTTTTTTTTTTTTTCTTGAACTTCACACAGTCTGTGACTTGTTTCTGGGGTGTTCAGAGCTTTCTGGGGTTAGCATCCAATTATCAGTGACTGCAAATTATGTCTGTTCTTTTGTGACTGGATTATCTCACTCAGAATGATATTCTCTAGATGCATCAATTTTCTTAAGAATTTCATAAAGTCATTGTTTCAAATAGATGAGTAGTACTCCATTGTGTAAATGTACCACAATTTTTGTATCCATTCATCTACTGAAGGACATCTGGGTTCTTTCCAGCTTCTGGCTATTATAAATAAGGCTGCTATGAACATGGTGGAAAATACGCAGCAAAGTTCTTGCAAACTGAATCTAAGAACACATCAAAGCGATCATTCAACATGATCAAGTCGGCTTAATTCCTGGGATGCAGGGATGGTTAATATATGGAAATCCATCAACGTAATCCACCATATAAACAAACTTAAAAACAAACAAACAAACAAACAAAAAACATGGTTATATCACTAGATGCCAAGAAAACATTTGACAAAATTCAACACCCCTTCATGTTAAAAGTCTTGGAAAAAACAGGAATCCAAGGCCCATACCTAAACATAATAAAAGCAATATACAGCAAACCAATAACCAACATCAAACTAAATGGAGAGAAACTTGAAGCAATCCCACTAAAATCAGGGACTAGACAAGCCTGCCCACTCTCCCCCTACATATTCAACGTGGTACTGGAAGTCCTGACCAGAGCAATAAGGCACAAAAGAAAATCAAAGAGATACAAATTGGAAAGGAAGAAGTAAAAATATTGCTATTGGCAGATGACATGATAATATACTTAAGTGACTCCAAAAATTCTACCAGAGAACTTTTACAGCTAACAAACGACTTCAGCAAGGTGGCTGGACATAAAATTAACTCAAACAAATCAGTAGCCTTCCTCTACTCAAAGGACAAACATGCTGAGAAAGAAATTAGGCAAAAGATACCCTTCACAATAGTCACACACAATATGAAATACCTTGGTGTGACTCTAACTAAGCAAGTGAAGGATCTGTATGACAAGAACTTCAAGACTCTGAAGAAGGAAATTGAAGAAGATCTCAGAAGATGGAAAGATCTCCCATGCTCATGGATTAGAAGGATCAACATTGTAAAAATGGCCACATTTCCAAAAGCAATGTACAGATTCATTGCAATCCCCATCAAAATTCCAACTCAATTCTTCATAGAGTTGGAAAGAGCAATTTGTAAATGTATCTGGAATAACAAAAGACCTAGAATATCGAAATTTATCCTCAGCAACAAGAAAACATCTGCGGGAATCACTATCCCTGACCTCTTGCTATATTACAAGGCAATTGTGTTAAAAATGCAGTGTACTGGTACAAAGATAGGCAGGTAGATAAATGGAATAGAAGATCCAGAAATGAGCCCTCCCACATATGGTCACTTGCTTTTTGACAAAGGAGCTGAAAACATTCAATGGAAAAAGGACAGTCTCTTCAACAAATGGTGTTGGCTCAACTGGCACTCAGCATGCAGAAGAATGAAAACAGAGTGTTTCTTATCTCCTTGTACAAAGCTCAAGTGTAAGTGGATCAAAGATCTTCACATTAAACCAGGTACACTGAAACTATTAGAAGAGAAAGTGGTGAAAACCTTAGAAGAAACACATAGGCACAGGCGAAAATTTCCTGAACAGAACACCAATGGCTTGTGCTATAAGACCAAGGATTGAGAAATGAGACTTAATAAGATTGCAAAGTTTTTGTAAGGCTACAGACACTGTCAAGAAAACAAATGGCAGCCAACAGATTAGGAACAGATCTTTACCCACCCCACATCTAATAGAGGTTTAATATCCAAAGTATACAAAGAACTCAAGAAGTTAGACACCAGAGAATCAAACAATCCTATTTTTAAAATGGGGTACAAAGCTAAAAAATAAATTCTCAATTCAGGAATATTGAATGGCTGAGAAGCATCTAAGGAAGTGCTCGACATCATTAGCCATCAGGGAAATGCAAATTAAAACAACCCTGAGATTCCACCTCACACCAGTCAGAATGGCTAAGATCAAAATCTCCGATGACAGCAGATGCTGGTGAGGATGCGGAGAAAGAGGAACACCCCTCCGCTGTTGGTGGGGTTGTAAACTGGTACAACCACTCTAGAAATCAGTCTGGCAGTTCCTCAGAAAATTGGACATAGTCCAACTGAAGACCCAGTTATTCCACTTCTGGGCATATACCCCAGAGGTGCTCCAACATACAGTAAAGACACATGAACCACCATGTTCATAGCAGCCCTATTTATTATAGCCAGAAGCTGGAAAGAACTCAGATGTCCTTCAGTAGATGAATGGATACAAAAATTGTGGTATATTTACACAGTGGAGTACTACTCTGCTATTAGAAATAATGACTTTATGAAATTCTTAAGAAAATGGATGCATCTAGAGAATATCATCCTGAGTGAGGTAACCCAGTCACAAAAGAACAGACATAATATGCAGTCACTGATAATTGGATACTAACCCCAGAAAGCTCTGAACACCCCAGAAACAACTCACAGACTGTGTGAAGTTCAAAACAAAACAAAAACAAAACAAAGCAAAACAAAAAAACAAAGGCCAAAAAGTAAAAGCTTCAGTCCTTCTTAGAAAAAAAAAAAAATAAGTGTATAGCACCCTCTCAGAGTGTGGTACATCTGGAACTTAAATCATCAATAATTCAAGAGCTAAGAATATAGCCTTGTGGCAATTTTTGGTACTCAAAATTCATTATGTTTAATCTATACACACCATGAAATCTCTGACTGTTTCCATGTTACATTCTGTTCTACATGTACTTTATGCTTATAGTAACTAGTAAGATTTCAATGCATACTATCGAACCTCTAAAAGAATCAAGTACTGACAAAAATAGATTCCTATAGTTTTATGCCAAAATGCTTTTAAAAACTCTGTCCATGTATCTGTCTTCTTTAAAGAAAGCTTCAAGAAAAAATATATAAGTTCTCTATATTTAAGTATGTACGGTGAAGACAAAGCACACACACACACACATTGTGGAAGAGCCAAAAAGATTATTTAAGAGATGTGCCACGGCTTTGGTAGTACTGGCTTTCCTCTGCTGCTTGAGCACCGCCAGCACCTTTCCTAAGAGCTCACAGCAGCGGGCTGGCCCCTGCTCCTTGCAAACCATGTGCGACCTGAAGGGGGTGATCTAAAGTGCTGACCTGTCCAAAGAGAAGCAACAGGACTCGGAGTGCGCTGCTCCGGCGTTGGAGAAGTACAGCTTAGAGAAGGACATTGCGGCCCATATCAAGAAGGAGTTTGACAAGGACAACCCCACCTGGCGCTGCACTGTGGGCCGGAACCTCGGTAGTTACGTGACACACGGAACCAAACACTGCATCTACTTCTACTTCTGTTCAAATCTGGTTACCGCATGGACTGTGCCAAACACCCAGGGATCCGTCCAAAAACAAGGACAGCGTCCTAAATTCCAAACACCGGAGACCGGATCTTCAGCCTGGCTAAGGGAGCACCCCGTTTGTGTCTGTTGTGTTTTGTACAGGGCGTCATTCTCTGAACACGTTATAAAATTAGTAAAACAGCTTACATTTGTATTGATTTCTAGTCCATACTCCTGTATCCCCCCCTTTTTTTTTCTCCCTTAGGTCATTCCCTTAAAAATAAATCTGTTGGAGATGTTAAAAAAAAAAAAAAGATTCTTTAAGTTCCTTTTTACATTTATCATTTTTATTGTGATATCACTTAAATTAAATATACTGCCTTAGTGTGTTGCATGTTTTCTCCAGTAATCACAGTGGCATCAAATACTCTCTGCAGGAGACTCTCCTGTCTACCTGAAATGTTCTAATTTCATTTTTACCAGTTTGCCCAACCTCCCCAACCCTCCAGTACTTTCTATGATTTTGAATTTGACTTTTAATGTTTTACATATAAATTAATTAGATCATGTGATTGTGTGCATCTCTTGTATTTAACCTATTTTTGTTTTTCAGGTTTTTTTTTTTTATGTTGTCACAAATAATAGAATTTTGTCATTGTAAAAATCTGAATAACATCTCAGTATGCAGTACATGTTCTTTATCTATTGATTGACACACTGGTCCCATGTCATGGTCATTGTACACAGTTCTGCAGTGGACATGGCATTGCAGTTGTCTCTTTAATATGCTGACTTCATTTCCTATTGTTCAATTATCTTAGGTATCACACCTCAGTGGGTCGCAGATTTTTCAAGTATATCCTTATGATTCTCTGGATTTTCTTGGTGTCTATTATCATGTCCCCCTTTCTTTTCCAGTTGTTTAATTAGAGATAAATGTTTAGATCACAGTCTGCTCTGTGTATAGTTTCCTTTGAGTGTGTGATATCCTCCTCCATGTCTTCTAATTAATTTTGGTTTGAAGACTTTCTTGTCAGACATTAAAATGGCTTCAGTTATTTACTTTCTTGGTCCCTTTGCCTGAACCGAATTTTTTTACTGTGAGGTGATGTTTATTCTTGACATTAGCGTTTGATCCTTGGACATGGCAGAAGGACTGATTCTATTTTTAAATTAAATCTGTTGGCCTATCTTATTTGGAAATTGAGATTATTGATGCTGAGAGTTATCAGTGAACAGTTTGTTGATTCTTATTATTTTGTTACAGTGTGGGCCTTTTCACCCTCTTTTTATTTGCTGGTCTGAGATTATTCGTTCATTGTATTTCCATGGGTGTGGTTAGCCTATTCAGAGTCAAGTTTTCTGTCTACTGCCTTCTGTGGAGCTGGATTGATAGAAACCGCTTAAATTTGGTTTCATTGTGAAACTTCTTTTTTCTTTCTCAGACTATTTGGACTAAAGAGTTTGTTGCTCTAGTAGGCTGGGCTGGCATCTGTGGTCTCCTAAAGTTTGTAGAACATTTATCCAGGGCCTTATGGCTTTTGGAATCTTTTGAGAAATCAGAGGTTATTCTAGGTCTTCCTTTAAATGCTACTTGGTCTTTTCTTCTCTTGCAGTTTTTAATAACCCTTTCTTTGTTCTGCATGTTCAGATACAAATTATTTTGTGTTCTGCTTGCTTCTTGTACCTTGATAGGCACCTCCTTCTTTAAGTTAGAAAATTTTTATTTCGTGATTTTGTTGAAAATATTTTCTGTGCCTTTGACCAGGGTTTGTTTTTTGTTTTTTGTTTTTTTTTTTCTATATTCCTATTATTTGTAGATTTGGTCTTTTCATAATGTCCCATAGTTCCTGAGTGTTTGGGGCCTAGATTTTTTTTTTCGATTTAACATTTTCTTTGACTAAGGTATCTATTTCTTTTCTCTTGTCTTCAGTGCCTGAAAGGCTTTTCTCTAAGGTTTTTGTTGACCTCCCCAAATTCTTATCCCTAGTTTTATCTCAGTTTGGGTTTTCTTCAGTGATTTCATTTCTACTTTCATGCCTTGAACTGTTCGTAATTTTGTTCCACTGTTTGTGTTTTCACAGACCTCATTAAAAAGGTTTATTTATATATCAACTTTAAAGTCCTTGAACACACTCACAATAGCTGTTTTGAAGTCCTTGTCTTAGGCTTCTGACAGACGCCATCAAGGAAAAGCTATGGCAAGCAAGTGAGTTTTCCGGTGATGGTCTACCATTTTGCATAGCTTCAGTGGATGCACTCTGAGAGGCAAAGACCCCAGAGACTTCATCCAGGATTTCATCTCACTGTGGATATGCACTAATACATAACGTAATCATTTCCTGGGTATGTGCCCACACTATTGGGCAGATTTCCCACAGAATCAATATAAACATATATGTTCTTTGTAGCAATGCTGTATAGATGAATTGATGATTTCATAATTCCTGATGATGTTTTTTTGTAGAACTCCTAAATTTCAGGCCTCCTATAGAATAAAAGCTGCAAATAGAGCTCTATAAACCTTTGCACTAGAAAGAGAAAACAGGCTTAGAAAACATTAATGATCAAGGTAAACATTTTATTCTAGGTCAGATCCAAGGATGAGGCTACAGGTGTGCACTATGATAAAGCAAGGCCATGTAAAACTATTGCTTTGAACTTATAATGAGCTTATAGAATAAAACACTGTTTTCCATTTATTATAATCTACTGTCGCAACTCCCTTCTGTGTAACATTTTTTCCATGAAGTAATTTTTCTTACTTAGAAGACTTTTTTCTAAAAAGTTACAAAAAGCTGAAAGCAAAAAATAAAGGTGTGGTGTAGCCCCTTTCTTCTCCATCCAGTGTGTGTTCATATATGTGTGTGCATACATGTGTGTGCACTTGACTTTCATTCTTTTCCTTTCTATCTGGCTCACAAAGAGTTAACACACTGTGAGCCTCTGGCCTCTATCCTGGCCAGGCCCCTGAGTCAAGAGTAAAGAGCCCAAGTAACTAAGTGTTTTTCTTAATCCCCTGCTGCTATCAGCAGAAGTCAATTGCCAGAAGCTATCAACTTTGGCCTCAAGAGAACAAAAGAGAGTTAAATGCTAGAAGTCAACAGTTTCTGGCACCAGAACAGCAAGAGATAGTTAAAAGGCCAACATTCATCAGCTTTTAGCTTTCATCCTATGTTGTGTCCCACCTCAGGACCTGACTGTTGGAGCAGGACCCCAGGCATGCTTCAGCTGTGTTCTATATCTCAGGGCCTACTGTAGTGGGGTTGCTGGGTTCTGGTGGAGACATGTTTTCTCATTGGTTTTAGTTGTTTTGATGCTGATGTCTAGGCATCTGGGTTTGGGGTGATTGTAATTCTAAATGTTGATATCTTGTGTTTGTTGGGTAGCTGTTTCATTCCTTGGTTTTTGTTGCAATCTCTTAATCTTAGAAATATTTGGTGGCTTTGGGTTACCTGATAGGGACTATTTTTGAGTCCCTGGCTGGAGTAGCCCCTGGGGTTCCTATATACAAAGTGTTTCTAGTCATTGGGGGCAGACATAAGGGGAGGAGAAGAGGATTGGTGAGAGGGGGAAGGAGATGAGAGGATCTTCCAGGAGATTTGGCAGAGTCCATGGGTACTAGAGGCAGAGAAGGGAAAAAAGCCTCTGCAGGTGATCTGTTACATGCTGTGGATGAAACTTGGGGATTGGAATCAGAGGAAAGAAAGGAGAGGGAAGGAGAGGGAAGGGGAGGGAAGGAGAGGGAAGGGGAGGGAAGGAGAGGGAAGGGGAGGGAAGGAGAGGGTAGGGAAGGAGAGGGAAGGGGAGGGAAGGAGAGGGAAGGGGAGGGAAGGAGTGGGAAGGGGAGGAGAGGGAGCAGGAGGGAAGGAGGGGGAAGGAGAGGGAAAGAGGGGTAAGGGGAGGGAAGGGGAGGGTAGGTGGGGGGAAGGGAAGGGGAAAGATGGTTGCCAACTTGATTTCCAGGCTGGAGAGGCCAATAGGTCCCCAACTTTTGTGGTTCTTGGTGCTGGCAGCTTCCACAAATGGGTGGGATGAGGCAGAAAGGCTGGGTCCCAGGAGGACCTGTGGCATCCCCAGGGAAGGAGGCAGAGAGGGCAGATCTTGAAGCGTTCTTTTCTTCTTTTCATTCTTTTTACTTCTGATTTTATTTATTGGTATTATCAAACAATGTGTTTTAAATTTGGAATTCTTCTGCTGAAGCTATTCAGCTATTGATACCCTCCTTTTAGAATTTTCAGTTCTTTCATTTTACATTTTAATTCCAGAATTATATTTCTCTCCTAAGTTTCTGTTTCCCAATTTCATTATATTACTTTTCCATGTTTTCTTGAAATCTGAAGATATTTCTTTAAATGCCAATTTGAAAATTCTTTGCTAGGAAATACATGTATTTTTTTGGAATCAATTACAAGGAAATTGTAGAAAAATTCCTTTGGCAATAACTTGTCTCTTTGGTTTTTCATGTTTCTTGTTGCTTATGATGTGAACATTTAATAGAAGAGATACTTTAAAAAATCTTTTTATTGGATATTCTCTGCATAGTTTTTACAGTATTTATATACCTGGTTTGCTTTGGAAAGACACTCTCTGCAAGAGGTTGGAGGAGTGTTTGGTGCATAGCACACAGAATTTTTTAACATGTCTGGCATTATTCCGTCAACTGGGGTTGGTACTGAGGAAAATCACAAGGATTCTCAACAGCTAACACATGAATGTCTACAATGACGGAGACGGTTGCTGGTGACTTTGATAGCAATGACTGCTAATGCTTCTTCCTCTCCTGTGGGTGAAGCTGTGGCTCAGTGGATGCTATTGGAGGTCTGCTCCGCTGAGGCCAGACAGCGAATTAAGAGGTAGAGTTATAGAGCTTACCAGCCTGTGTGCTTTGCTTTCCTGCCATAAATATGTACTCACCAACTTCATGCATCTTAAGACATCGACATAAAAGTACATTTCCAAATATATTTTTACGAGACACAGTGGGTAGACAAGACGTTTATTCACCTACAGGAGAAACCATTGCAGCAGGTGGTTACAACAGCAACAGTAAATTCACAAGTGATCAAAACTACACACTTTTACAATGTATGATACATGTGGGAATGGTAACTCCATGTCACAAATGTCACACAGCACTCCTAAATTCCTCGTTTTACTTCTTAGAATATACAACAGATTACTAGAGAAACGAAATGTAAGTCCCATCAATTTGTTTTTTGACCTTATATCTCTCTAAAAGTTCCTAGTCTTCTAAGAAAGTTTTTAGATGTTAACATTTTGGAATGATTTGGGTGCTGTAAAATCACAGGACAAACTGTCACATGACCAAATGAACTGGCTTCTGTAGGTGAGGAGCAGAATTGAGAGACCCTCTTTTCTGCTACTTGGAATGTTTAGCCTCTTGTGTAGTAACCCATATTCTAATGTCATTTGTACATTTTCCTCACTTTTCTTCCTGTTCCATCAAGGAAATGCTTAGGTTAACGAACAGCATCTTATGTGTACACAGCAAAACATTTTTATAGCATTCAGTTATAAAGGAAAATATAAAAAACATCCAGGACAATAACAAGTTATGCATTACAGTATTTGTACTCACACCTTCCTGTGCAATCCATGTTTTTAGAAAAATATATTATATGAAACCACAACCAGGCATTCTGATCTTAGCACGTTCTTACTCCGAGCAGTATATACAGTCATAGTAGAGTCAGAACGCACTACAGATCCTCACGAGCTGTATCATGAGGGTCCCAAACACATAGCACAATATATACACTTGTATATCACATTTCTTGGCAGTGGGCTGCTTGCTGAGTACAGGTGTCAAGGCGCTCTTATGCCAGTGAAGAGAAATGGCCATCGAAAAGGGAGGACTCTGCCCTAGGCTGCTTCTTCAGCAGAGCAGTCAATTCCCGCATAGGTAAACTTCTCATAAAGCGTGGTGTTCACGTATGTCTGAAATGAGAAAGGATTAGAATACAGCACACTGCTTCTGTCCCTCCAGGAGCAGCTAGGTCAATGTCCTGGCTTCCTTATCTTTCATAGCTAGGGGGACATTCTTTGTTCTTACTCCCTCTCTGTGTATATGACAGTGGTTTTTGTTTTGTCTTCTGAATTTCATCCCTTGACTTCTAAGTAAAATTCCTTCCTCCCCTGAGCCTTAGTTTCTGACCACCTTTGGGATCTCATTGGCTTCTTCTAAAAAAGTTCAACTAGTGTAGGCTCCTTCCCTAGGCCACCTGTCCCTATATGGATAATCTTGCTAACCTGGATTAATTTGCCTGTTGACCCCTAAATTGATACAGTTACTTTTTAAATTTTTCAAGAGACTTTCATTCCCTCCAAATAGTAAATTATAGGCCAGACTTGTTGTCTGTATATATTCTTGACCAAGTCACTTAAACCTCTTTGTTTCTTCATCTATAAATTTATATATATATATATATATATATATATATATATATTGATCTATTCATTTATCTATAAATGGACAGGTTACACAAATAAGACTGCTTCCAGCTCTGAGAGATAACCTGCAGGCTGTTTATTATTGTATGAGTGACTATATTTTATATAGAAATCTTATTTTTCCCTAACTTCTCAAAGTTAGGGAGCATATCCATTATGTGCCCGTAATACCTAAGGCAATTCTTAGAACAGCTTGTTGAGTTGTCTCAATGACATTTTAGTGATCACCTTGAGCACATCACAAATTCTTAGGGAAAGAGGACCTGCATCAAATTGTGCTCACCTTTCGTTCTTCTAGCATCCTGTTTAAGGACACCAATATCTGGGCAAATGATGGTCTCTCATAAGGCTTCTCTCTCCAGCATTGTCTCATTAGATCATACCTTTGAACATAAAGAGTACAAGGATTAACTCTGAGTGTGCTTTAGGCCAGGGCGTACCATAGGAATGAAGCGTGAGGCAGAAGAAGAACAAAATTAGTCACTGAGGGATGTGACTTGTCAGGCATAAAATATATGTACTCCACCTTTCACCAAACCCACATCTCCTTTCTTCATTTGGAGCTACAGTGCAGACTCATTGCCATTCTTTCAGAACTTTGCTCTCAGCTATTGTAGCCGTGCAGAATGAACTGAGCTACCTGTCTATAGCAGCGTTTCTTTTGGAATACTACCTCCCTAAAACATTAGTTCCCCTTATGGAATGCCAATATGTATATTTCTTTTAGAAGTCCTGTCACTAAAAACAAATGGCATCTTTAATCAGGAGCGAAGGACCAATTATTGACAGCCATTCTAAGAACTAGGAAACAGCTCACAGATACTAATTCTGTTGAAACATTAACTCAGATGTGGTGTACGTGTCTATACAGGAGGACTGTCACTCTATGACAGCCCAGTTATTACTTGTTTATCTTAATGCTTGCATGCCTAGACTCCCGCTCAGAAATCCCTCTCCTGTACCTATAAATGCAAATGCATTTCCTACTTTTCTTCTATAATGTCCAGAGTGTCAGCTCTTCTGTTGACATTGCTTAATTCATTTAGAGTTGAGTTTTGTGCAGGATCAAAGGTAAGTATCTAGTTTTTCCTTCTACCTAGAACTTACCAGTTTGCCAAAGCCACTTGGAGAGGCTTTCTCTTTTCTACAGTGTATTGCTAGCCTTTGTCAAAAATAAGACAGACTTATGTGAGCATTCTCAAATCTGTTGTATTGATCAGTTTGTCTATTTTTATGTTAGTGCCATGCTGTCTTTAATTTGCAGAACAACTTGAAATCTGGAATAGTGATATGTCTAGCATTTTTTTATTCAGGATTGTTTTGGTTATCCTGGATCTTTCATGCTTCCATATAAAATTTAATATTTTTTTCAATTTCTTTGAAGACTTGTATAGCAATTTTGATGGGGGTGTCCCCTGAATCTGTAGATTGATTTTGAAATAGGGATATTGAAAATATTAAATCTATTAACCTTTCTATCCTCTGGTATTTTTCTTCAATCTTTCTCCAGTATCTTAGCATATTCATTATACAGGTATTTCATTTCTCCAGGTTATGTTTGAGGCTATTATGAATTGTATTGTGTCCCTGATCTTTTTTCCTCAGTGTATTTGCCCTTACATATTGGAAGGTTTCTCACTTTTGTTGTCTGATTTTATATTCTGCTACTTTAAAAACATATTTTGTCATTGTAGTTTTTGGTAGATTTTTAGGGTCTTTAATGTGTTTTCTTATTTATGGTTTCTATTATGGCAGAGGATCACCATAACGAAAATTAACTTGGGTTGATTTTTCTCACAGTTACAAATAACAGTTCATCATCAAAAGTAATGAGGGCAGAAACCAGGAGGCAGGATCTGATGTGAAGGCCATGGAGGGGTGCTGCTTTCTTATAGACCAGTGACCACCAGTCTAGGAATAACACCACTTGCTAGGCCCTCCCCCATCAATAACTAATTAAAAAATGTCCCATAGATTTGCCTACAGCCCAACATTATAGAACATTTTAATAATTTAGGTTCCCCTCTCAGATGATGGATTGCCTTCTTTATGTCCCTTAAATTTTGGTATGTTGTGTTTTCATTTTAATTCAATTCTAAACTTTCAAAAATCTCTTTTTTGAGTTCTTCCTTGACCCAATTACCGCCAAAAATTGTATTGTTTAATTTGTGTTGCTTTTATTGCTGTCGATATCCAGCTTTATTCTATTTGTGACTGGTTAGAATGCAGGATGTGATTTTAGTTTTCTTGTATTTAGTGAGACTTGCTTTGTGTTCTAATATGTGGTGGGTTTTCCAGAAAGTTCCATGCTGAGAAGACTGGGTATTCTTTAGTGTTTTAATGGAATGTTCTGTAGGTAACTACTGGTCCATTTGACTTATGCCTTATTTTCTGAATTTCTGAAGATAGATCTTAGGTCTGAAAAATCTGTCTATTGATGACAGTGGAGTATTGAAATAACACACTATCCCTGTGCTATGTTTAATCAGTGCTCTTTAGATCTAACCGTATTTCTTTTATGAGAGCTTGAAGTGTGTATGTTTAGGACATATCCTATTGTAGGTTTTTCTTTAATGCAGTAGTCCTCAACCTGTGAGTGATGACCCTTTGAGGGGTTTGGGGGACTCTTTTATGAGGATCACCTAAGACTATAAGAAAGCACAGATATTTACATATTTATACCAGCAGTAAAATGACAGTTATGAAGTAGCAACATAAATAATTTTATGATTCGGGGTCACCACAACACAAGGAACTGTACTAAAGGGTTGCAGTGTTACAAAGGTTGAGAACCACTGCTTTAGTGAGTGTGAAATGTCCTGCTCATAAATGTTAGTTTGAAGAGCATGCTGCCATATTAGAATAAGACCTGTTTCTTAGTTATTTTTGCTTGAAATTCTTTTACTCTCCGGTGGTATTTATTGTTGATGGTGAGATGAGATTTGTTTCTTGAATACAGCAAAATGATGAATTCTATTTGTTTCTCTCTTTGGTTTTGAGTCTTTTTCTTGAACATCTGAACAATGACTCCAGCCCTAGATCCTGTTTTTAAACAAAATCTATTAGTCTGTGTTTTGTTTTAATTGGGGGAGTTGATACTAATAAGATTATTATTATTAAATAATGTCTATTAATTCCTGATATTTTGTTGCCTTTCTGGTGTTTTATTATACCTCTTTTGGTTTAACTTTTTTTTTCAGACCTAAGCATTTCTTTTAATGTCCTCTGTAGAGATATATTAGTCATAAATTCTTTAAATATTTTTAGCATGGAAAGTTTTTCTTTATACTTCAATTTTCACTGACAGTTTTGCCTGCTGTGGTAGTCTTTGTTAGAATCTGTAATCTTATATAACTTGTAGAATATCCATCCAAGTCCTTCTGGCTTTCCTAGTCTCCATGGGGGTGGGGATGGCTATTATTCTGACAGGCCTATTTGTACATGTGGATTGGTCTTTCTTTTTTGCAGTATTCATTTTTTCCCTTTTTTTTCTGTGCATTTAATGCTTTGACTGTTATTAGACATGGAGAGGTCCTTTTTAGTTTTATCTGATGTTCTACATGATTTTTGCACCTTGATATACATCTTTTTCTTAGACTTTGTAAATTTCTTTGAGTACATTAAAAACATTTTCTGTGTCTTTGAGTTGGGTCCATTTACCACCTTCTTATTCCAATGGTTTCTTCAGTTTAGTGTTTTTTTTTTTTTTTACAGTGTTCAATTATACCCGATAGGTTCTATTTCTTGGCTATTGGTTGTGTTTGTTTTAAATTGAACATGTTTTTGATTGGGTAATTCCAGTCCTTCACCTTATCATGACCTGACAGTCTTCCACTTGATCTAATCAATTGCCAGGGCTCTCCTCTGGGTTTTCATATGAATAACTGACGTTTTCATTTCAGGATATATCTCATTTTGGCCTTTCTTCACAGATTCTTGTTTTATAAAATACCATTTTTATAGCCTAAATTGTTTTTTTTTTTTTTTATTCAACTGTGCTTTTTACAGCCTTCATTCCAGAATTTATTCATATCCTCTTGGAGGTCTTCGATCCTCCATGTCTGCTCAGGGTGACTATGTTTATACCTCTTGTACCAGGGGAAATATGAGCATCTCCTTCTTTCTTAAAAGTCTGAACAACTTGTTTGTTCAACTTATTGCCAGACACTCTTGAAATTTTGCCACGTAGGGACTCCCACTGGCTAGTTCTGCAATGGAGGCTCCCCTGACATTAATTGTTCTTCCTTGAGAAAAAAATAACCCCAAAAGAAGCAAAAGCTGAACAAGTTGTTGCTCAACAGAATGACTCTAAAATCTCCACACCAACCTAAATAAAAAGTTTACTGCACTTTTCACGGACAATTGTGTGTATCTCACACTCTTCTGTCCTTGCTCTTCCTCCCTCCACCCTCCTCAAGTACCTTAATCACTCTCCTAGATCAAGTAGCAGGGAAAGTTGCTGTTCCTTGCCCATCACATAGTGGTCCTACTAGCAGAAATCTCTTTTTTTTTCACCTATCTGACATCTTAATGTGGGTGTGCTACATATCTGACAATGGCTCCATTAGAGTCCCATGGAGAAAGGAAATGACCTCAGGGAGGCCTGACTTACACCTCATCATCACAGTTCAGGGGCTTCTCCAGCCTGTAGCCCTGGGGCAACTTCTCATAGAGTTCCGCGCATGTCATGCCACAGTATGGGGTGCCTCCTGAAACACAGGAAGTAGGGTCCATGATTCCCACTCACACAGAAAGCTATGTTCCCTGCCCCAGTGCTAAGCAATGAGGAGGGAGAAGATAGAAGGCAAGCACTCAGAGTGTCTCCCTTCACAACCTCACTATGTAATAGTCTGGGTTCACATCACTGACCACACCACACCTTGGACGGAGGAAACCCACCAAGACTGCATTCCTGACGGTACCTCTCCTTTCTCCCCGAGTCTCCTATGTCATGTACCAATGACATTTCATTTTTCACACTAAAAGTCTATATCTATGCAATTCCTGCTTTATCAACAACAGTTACAGTACAGCTTAACTTTAAAATGCTATTCACTATCGTAGGAAGACTTCAAAGGAAGGGAAATCCTACGCAATACCTTCTCGTTGCTTTTGAATATAGCAACTTGCAATTTAAAAACATTGACTCATTAAACCACTATCGTGTTATACATGAAGTGTTTGGTTTGGGGCATGTGTTTTGCCCGTGAGAGTAAATGGCTGGGACTTTTACTGGTTGTGTACCATCCAGCTCAGGTTATAGGGTAACTTGTCACTGCTCTTTGACACTCGTGCTCGGGCAGAAACAATTTAAAGTAAAGCTCACACCATGAGGCCCTTAGTATGGAGTATGGTGTTAATATACAGTGTTTAGAAACAGAACTGTGTGCAGCTGTCCTCTGCTGCTGGCATCAGTTAAAGAGTGTCCCGTGGAAATATGGTTATGTGGTTACGAGGAGACTCTGGAGGGTCTCCACCCGGTGTTTCACCTGGTATATAAATTAAATACTCACCTAAGCTAACAATCTCCCAGAGCAATACACCATAGGACCATCTGCAGGAGAGACAGCATAAAACAAATCATCAGTGAATAGAGTGACCACTGGGGTTTCTGCCCCACCCCAAACCCTGGTAAGCAACCTTCTAGCCAAAGAGGAAAAGCTAGTCATATGCTTTCTAGGCTAAGGCCTGACACACAGCATGAGTTCTTCTTAGGTTTGTAGAGGGTTTTAGGGTTGGGGGTGTGGTGGGGGTGACTCATCTTTCCAAACTTAACCCAGTAAGCCATGAATGCAGGGCCCTAGTGTGGAAGACAATGAATTCCACACCAGACATCTGGGAGAGGAGATGCTTCTCTGCCATCTGATACTTGAATGGTTGGTATAAACTACTGAAAATATGGGACCCCTAAGAATCATCCTCCAAAAGTAGAGGAGCCCTGGTGATGCTTCAGTGAGAACATGGTAGTCTCCTCCTCCCTAAATAAGGACTCTGGTTCCCTCCCTCCTGATCTTACTTTCTCCTCCTGCAAGAGGACTTGTGTATACGTGCCTTGTCACTGCAGGCTGTAAGAAGGCGTGGCTCTACCACTGTGGCAGTTATTCTAGGCTGCTTCCACAATGCTAGGTTCAGGGAGCAGACTCATGGGGAGACCCCTATACCCTTTCTCTCGTTAGAAGTCATGGCTTTACCACCTGAAGTCTGTATGTGATGGGAAAAGACACCCTCAAACCTGACCCGTGGGCATTTACACTGGGAACTTCCATTCTGCAGCTTCATTTTCTTTGAGTTTATTTCCTCCTTCCATCTGCTGCACATGCCTAGCCTACCTGGTGGCAGTGGCAGGTCCTAACATAAGCAGCTGCTTTGTCCCTGAGAGCAGGCCAGTGAACTGCCCGCACAATAACCCAGGCTATCCCTGCTTCTCCTTAGCATTTCTGCCAAATATATATGCTTTAAAAAAGATTGATTGATTGATTGATTATATATAAGTATACTGCAGCTGTCTTCAGACATACCAGAAGAAGGCATCAGATGGTTGTGAGTCACCATGTGGTTGCTGGGAATTGAACATAGGACCTCTGGAAGAGCAGTCAGTGCTCTTAACCACTGACCCATCTCTCCAGCCCACATATATACTTTAAAAAAATTCTTAGAGGCAAGGTGCTTACTTACACATCACTGTTGGTTGTATAGACACTATAGTTCAGTGACTCAATTGCCATCCAGCGCACTGGGAGCCTTCCCTGGAGAGAACAAAGTGAGACTTCACTTAGGGAAGACCTTGTGTGTAGAATTACGGGTGGGCACAATAGACTAAGAAAGCCTCAGTTTGTGAATTTCCAACCGCAGACAGGTTTTTAAATTCAAAGATATGCAAACAGTGTTAGGCTTACCCCAGGGAGTCTGATGTGAGTCTGTCTATGTGAATGTGCACACTTGATAGTCATTCAGCTATTCATCTGATCACCTTGTGCTTGAGTGGCACCCATAGATTTTTTTTTTTTAAATAGGGGACAGGCACAGAAACTGAGAATGTAGCTGTAATATGAGAAGGGGACAATGGGGGAAAAGGTAGACTTGAAAAAACCACCTTAGAGGTGTGTTGCAGGATATTTGATCACATCAGGAACACCATGGTTGAGTTATTTACTGAAAAAAAAAAACTGTTTTTTTTTTTTTTTTTTGTTGTGGTGAGGTTCAGCCTTAGCGCACACTTTTATTCCCTCTAGCTGTAATACAAACACACCCTTAGCACACACCTTTAATCCCAAACAATGAAGTTAAAGTTAGTTCGTAGAAGGAAGTCCCCCTGTTTGAAACTGACGTCTAATGAAGGGACAGACAAAGTGACGAATCAGAGAAAGATTTGCAGAATAGAATCTGCCTGAATTCTGTGAGAACAGAGAGGAAAGAAAAGCTACTTGACAGAGCACTGCAGAGAGAGAGAGAGAGAGAGAGAGAGAGAGAGAGAGAGAGAGAGAGAGAGAGAGAGGAGAGGCTGTTTTGCAGGAACTGTTTAACCTGTCTCAGGTTAAATAGAAAGAACAAACCAAACACAGGTGAAGACAGAACGAGATGGAGTTGAAAGATTAGAATATATTACCAAAGTTAGTATGAGGCCAAGCAGAATGATTCAGGAGAGTCCCAGAGAAAGAAGTCAGATTGACTCAGTCAGGTTGGAGAAGAGTGTGAGCAGGAACAGCTGGATTGAACCATAAAGCCAGAAATCAGAAAGAACTAAGAAGGGGTGAGCTTATTCAGGAGTAAGTCTCAGACACTGAAAACATTCTAGGCCTAGATTAGATTGTGCAGAGGCTGGAAGCCTAAGAGACAATAAATAAGTCAGGCAAATAAAAGCTATTTCAACAGAGATGGGCATGTCTGGGTTGCCATAGCATTCGATCAATCAGGAAGGAAAATATTTTAGGCTACAAGTAGCTCGTTTAGGGTCATACTGTGTCCAGGCTGGGTAAAATGAGTTGTAGCCTGGTATTGTGAAACTTTGTTCCTATTTCCTTCAAAATTCTTTATGATTTGGAGGATTCCTATGCATCTGTGAAGTAATATAGCTCACCGTTAGAGAGATCTATTCTTCCTTTCCTCCCTCTTCTCCTCCCAGAGATGCCCAAATTTTCAACAGTGCCACTTTAGCCTATAAAATCAGAAGGGCTTTGGGGGGGGTGGTCTTCCTCAACCTGCCTTTGCAGGCATTTTAATAGGCTGCCCATCTCCTCCTGTCTCGAAGGGTGATTCAGTGTGTGGACCTCTCCCAGTCCTTTGTGGAATGGCTGTACATCCCAAACTGGCTCAGATTCAAGAGGGTGGCCCCATCTACCCACTTACCCTATATTCTTTCTCATATACTTTCCTTCTTTCTATGTCAATCTGGGCCCAAATCCCCCACCTGTTCCTCTAGCTTACTTTTGTATCACAGCCGTAGAGTGGAAAGTACGGTCGCATCAGCTGCTTTCTTTCCCCAACCCCACAGGCCTTGGCTTTCATACTGCCAAGGTTCTGAATGTGCATCCACACCTTCTGCATTTGACTTCTTTGGACTCCATCCACTTTCACTCTCCCTGTCACCTTGATTCAGCTGCCACCTGATGGTAGTATCTCTCCTCTTCAGTGAGCACTCTACCTGATAGGACTCACCTGTTAATGTCCTGTCCTTTCTACAAGATGATTGATGGAAATGAATAGTTTACAGATATGGGTCTTTACTTTAAAATACCATCATTAGCATCCATAACCTAAAATACAAGTCCTTACCTGAGTTTCAAAGCACTTGACTGGAGGTCACAGAGCCTCAAGACCCTATCCCTGCTGCCTCCTCAAACCCTGAACTTGAACTCACCTTACTTGTTGTATTATATAATCCCCCAAAGTCCTACTGTTCTATTTTGATTCCAGAGTTCTACATTGGCCCTTATTATCCAGTTCCTGCAATTCATCTTCATATCTAATATCTACTCAACATTCACAGTGTTGCATAGGAGCTGACTTCCTCCATGAAACCCTCCATGACTGCCCTCAGGGTTGGTTCAGGGAGCTTTCTCTGTGCTCCTACACATATGTGTTCCTGAGCCTTGGGCACTGAATTGTTGTAATTGCTATGTTTATCTGATGGCTTTTGCTGAAAGTACTGACTAAGTCTTAACATATTATCCCTGAACCTACTATTATTATAAATGGCCTTACAATAAGTCAATGAGGAAATGGCTGATGTTTATTAATAATATTCAATAATAATAGCTCAGTATAGTTTATAGTAATGCTTTCAACAGTGGAATTACTTATGAGGGTTGGGAAGAAAATATACCCAGAAAGATAAACACCTGAATCCTAGCTCTGAACTTTTTACATTTGTGTGTTTAATTTGGTGTGTCTGTACAGGACAGGAAGCTTAAACTGGCATATGCAAGTGGGACAGGAACAAGCCTTCAGATGTGCAGGGGAGAGCTGGACCCATGCAGTTATAAAAACAGAAGAAAGAAAACAGTGTAAGGAGTAAGCAAAAATGGGGGATGGGGAACAGGATCAGACTAAATAAAATAAAAGTTGTTATGGAAACACATTATTTTGAAAGCTAATTTAAATATGTAACTCAAAAGGGTTTTGAATGGAGTCACTCTTCATGGGTGGACAATGCTCTCCCCAGAAGATCTGTTATTAAATGAGAATCTTCATGTGAGCATGGGATGCCTCCCTATGAGTTATTGGTCAGGAAAGTCCCAGACACCCCTAAAACAACATGGGATGTTATTGTTCTTGCTTGCCCCCCACAGCTAGACTAAAAAGCCCTATTGCTGAAGACACAGCACATTTTGGTTGTAGGACACAGAGAAAGATAGCCAGAACTGAACCAAAAACTTCCCTGCTGGCTACTTTTCAGAACACTGAAAGGTAATCCAAAGGCTGATTGTGGAGAAAGGCATCAGTGGACTTAGTCACAGAGCCTGCATGTGCTGTAATACTGACCGCCCAATAAGATATACCATTTGAGTCGATAGTGACAGGGCTGTGGGGGTGTCTAACTGCTTTCTAACTGCTTTCTAATTCTAATTGGATTTCCATGACTGGAGTACTTATATATCAGAAGCTTGGGGAACTCTGAGAAAGATACAATGGGAAGAATTTAAGGCAGAGGATGGGAGCGTTTCTGTCAAATGCTGTCTTCTAGACAAAATAGGGGCTTTATACTCATGAGTTCATGGTATCTGTGATTACCAGCAAGAGGTCCACACACAATCAAGCCTGTCGGTATTCTGGCATGGATGGGAGAAGCTCCACTTTTAGCTGGGGAGCTAATGGAAGTCCATGGCCTCCTGTGGAGGGCAGTCATTTCTCTTTAGCAGAGTGTGTGCTGATAAGTTGTCCATGCTCGGCTGCACACGCATGTTCATGCAGGCAGCACTAACTGAACTTAGTGGATCGTTTGAGAAAATAAAGACAGAGAAAAGGAAGGTGGGAGGTGTTGACTATTGGTTCTAATGCTTTGTTTCAGTTGGGAATCTGTGTGTCCAGATGCTGAAGGTCCTTGTCCCCAGTTGCTTTTTCATTGATCAATAAAGATGCCAGTGGCTATTGGCTAGGTACAGGGTGAGACATTTATTGTCTTGAGGGTGAGAGAGTCACCATCACTCGTAGAAGGAAGCAATGCAGGAGCGGCATGAGAGCAAGCCAACCGGCCATGTGAGACTTGGGGTGAGTGGCTACGGGCCACTTTCCCGACTGGGCCTGGGGTAGCAGGGGAGGGTTTAGGGGTGCCAAGCCTTTGAGGTAGGCCAAGACATTTTTAAAAATGTGTGTGTGTGTGTGTGTGTGTGTGTGTGTGTGTGTGTGTTTTATTCACAGATCCAAAGATAGCTTCTGGGTGTGTGTGTGCGTGTGAGAACAGCCAGGAGTCAAAGAGGTGTAGCAAAAACTCACCACAACAGGGAGCAAAAAGTATTTGAGGGGTACCTAGTGAGGAGAAGAAAGGAAATGTGGGTTCGATATAAGAAATTATCAATGAGCCTCTTCCTGTAAGTGGCCAGAGGTGACCTGTAAAGATGGTTTGCTACTCCCTTGACCCAGAAAACCCCACAGAATAATGCAAATCCAGAGGTTCAAACCTCCGTGTTCATTTTAAGAACACCCGGGAAACTGCCCAGGCAATCAAGGGTATGCATATCCGTAAAGCCACCAAGTATCTGAAGGATGTCACTTTAAAGAAGCAATGTGTGCCATTCCGGCATTAAAATGGTGTCGTTGGTAGGTGCGCCCAGGCCAAACAGTGGGGCTGGACACAGGGACGGTGGCCAAAAAAGAGTGCTGAGTTTTTGCTGCATATGCTTAAGAATGCCGAGAGTAATGCTGAACTTAAGAGTTTAGATGTAGATTCTCTAGTCACTGAACACATCCAGGTGAACAAGGCACCTAAGATGCACCGGGGAACCTACAGAGCTCATGGCCGAATTAACCCATACATGAGCTCCCCCTGCCACATTGAGATGGTCCTCACTGAAAAGAAACAGATCGTTCCAAAACCAGAGGAGGAGGTTGCACAGAAGAAAAAGATATCCCAGAAGAAACTGAAGAAGCAAAAGCTCATGGCACGGGAATAAATTCAGCATAAAATAAATGGAGTTAAAATTAAAAAAAAAAAAAGAAATTATCAATGAATAAGTTAAATATACCCTAAAGGAAACCACAGTAAAGATAACTTTCCTAATGCAGAGTACCTCACCCTGGCATCAGACTGTCTAGGAGGTAGGACTCAGCAACTGTTATTTTAAAGTTCCACTTGTAATTGTCAGGTACAAACCACTGATTTGAAAACTTGACATGAGAAAGCAGCCAGTCTTTCCCCTGGTGGCATTTTGCTATCCTGCACCAGCTTTTTCTTTCCAATCATGCCCTTCTCTTGCCTTTTGTTCCCAGTCTTTGTTGCTTGATAAATACTTTACTGCACTTTTGGAAGACAGAATTTAGTCCCGATTGCTTTGCCCCAACAGCATCCTTCTCTTCTGAGCTCTGAAAGAAACTATTGCCTTTTCTAGGATGTCAAACCGAGCAGTACCATCACTGAATATCTGAGACAGGCATCAAAATGGATGCCTTCAGACCATGAAGCTAAACTTTACCCAACCTGTGGATCCTTCCAACCGCTTACCCGGGACTGCACAACCACCAAATCAGAGAAAGGCAAGGAAGGGGATACTATAAACTAGTGTGAAAAACTGGGGAGCTGGCCATCATGGGCAAGTGGGGACCCACCCCCTTCAGGGAGGAACACTGCAGTGAGTGGGGAAACACCAGACAGGACCAGGAGAGAAACAGCTCTCTACACACTGAACCTTGAGGAGCCTCCTGCAGCTCCTGAGGGTACTGAGGCCAGACTAGAGGGCCACATGGGAACAAGGGAGGCTCTGGGTTACATGCTCCTCCGAAACAGGAGTGGAAAACTAAAACTAAACCGCGTGTAACTGTGTGGGTGTAGGTACAAAGACCGAGGGCAGCACTGATTAGAAAAGTCTGTTAAGGTGATTGCATAGGGACACTCGGCTTTTCAGGAAATTGTGAGTATTTTCTATTCTGTCAGTAAATGAGTATTTTGAAAATAAAAAGAAGCATGTATCTGAGGATAAGGCAGAGCCTTGGACCTTGTTAAGAGGTCAGAGACACAGACTCAAAAAGACCCTTTCATGACAAATGGAGAAGGCTCGGGAAAGCTCAGTCTAAGAGATGGTCGGCAGAGCCATGCCCCTGAAGAAGGACATGAGCTTGCTCCTGCCCTGTTTACCAGCAAGGCCTGACCACCTAGGGAATATGATGTCATCAGTGTGACACATGTGCAGGGGCGTGGCTGTCTCCAGGCATTTTGATTCCTGGGCAGGCACCAAAGGAGAATCGACCTGATTTCTCTGGGCACCAAATATTACACGGTTCTGCTCTACTCTGATCTTAGATTTGAAGGTAAAATCATGTTCAGCAGAGTATCATTAAGAAAGAGTTGATTTAACTAACTTTGATTTGGGCTGAGTGAGTACACCTTCTATTGAGAGGACAGTCATAGGCAAGCCTTCATACATTCTTCTCTACAGGGACATCTAGTGACAGCATACTTCCCCTCATAGGTCCCTAAGTTTTTGGTTTTTTTTTTCTTTTTTGTTTCCCTTCCCCATTTGTTGTTTAGAAGCAGGGAATGGAAGTTCATCAGGCCTAGACTGGATACAGACAGAACACTGACCAGTAGGCTTTGTTCAATTGTATAGCTACACTACCTGACGGCTACCTGTGTTACTTACATTCCCTAAAGCCTTGTTACCTTAAAGGAGGGCAATGTCCTGCCCTGTTCAATAAAAGTCACAAGAAACAAAGCTCTATGTGCCTGACCCTTTTCCTCAGAGTGTCCACATTGCCCACTTGTTCTCAACTAAGATGTAACGTTTTCTCTCTTTCTCTCCCATTTCCTTCCTCCAACATGTTCCAAGTGACTTCTAACACCCATCCTTGGGATTCCGACTGGGTCCACTTTAAAAGTATTTGATCAGTAAGACCAAGAAACTCCTAAGGAGGCCAACTGTGTATGTCCCCAGTGACAACAGTATCTATCATGTTAGGAACCCAAATGTGAAAGAGTACCAGGCCACACACTATCTATATACAGATGTGTCAGCCACCCAGAGCAATGACATTCTAGCAGGACAGGGAGGTCTTCTGTGTCCAGAACTTACCATTGTCTTTTTCACATATACTTCTTGACCTCGGGACAATCCAAAATCTGCTATTTTGGCTATGTAGTTTTCACCAACTAAAATGTTTCTGGCAGCCAGGTCCCTGTGGATAAACTAAAAATTTAAAGAGTCATGCATCTTTAGTGTAGTACTTGGTAGAGAATACATAAGAAATGGCACAGTGGAAAGGCCTTGACAAGGTCTTCAGAACCCAGCTCCCTTAAAGCACTTCACAACTCTCAGATAGTAGGTTCTGACAAGCAACTTCTCACATCTTGAAAGAGTCATTTTATGGTTGGGAGGAAGTACAGGACTTTCCACAGTAATGAGGAACCTCTGCTGTTGACATTATTGGCAGGTGAACCTCGGTATGATACTATCAGGGCACCTCACTAAATACATGCTTTTAAATCCCCTGGGAAATACACTGTCAGAACTGGGAATTGAATTCTTTCTATGGGGTGGAATGGTATCAGTTTCTTAACTCAGGAAGACTAAAAAGGAACCAGAGAAGAAAAGATCATGGAAAACTGTCTAAACACATTAGAGCCCTGCAGAAGGAACTCCACAGCAAGATGTCCAAAGTAAGGGTCTAAAAGCAAACCTGTTTTTGGCTCAAGTAGTCCATCCCCCGGGCCACATCTGCAGCAAAATGAAGAAGCTGCTGGGATGACAGTGTGGAAGCTGTGCTGTTGGCAATGGCAAAGGCAGGGTCTGTCTCTAGCACTCGGCTCTTACGCAGGAAGTCCAGGAGGTTTCCGTGTGGGGCATACTCAATAGCGAGGTACAAGTAGCCTGCAGGGAAGGGGTGAGAGAGTCATCGTATCCTGACCGAACAGCTGGGCGAACTTCAAGATGTGCTCTGGTATTGGAGATTGGCTTGGATTGGAGATTGTGATCAAAGGAGATACATCTAGTAGTAAGGAGATGATGGATGCTGATGTTAGAGAGCTGTGGCTCTCAAGGGACCAGCCCTGCGTTCACCATCTTCCTTTCCCACTCCTTCACTGTTACCTGATGTGAATGCACCGCTATTTCTGAAATACTTTCATCAACTCCATAACACTAGGGCAAGAAAATCATAACATCCTCTTCCCTGGGACACCTTCATCAGAGTCTCACTAACTTCATCCAGTACTCATTAAAAAGCCAACACAAGCTAGGAACATTGCTCTGGTCTGCATCTCTAGCAACAGTAGACCAATGGCCAAATGTCTCTGCCTTCCCTTCTCCCTAAAACCATGCTAAAAACCAAGTACTCACTAGACAACTGCCTAGCAGGGAGCTAGCTTTTCAAATCATATTTTGCTTAAAGACACAAAAAAACTTGAATTTTAGAAGAATAAAATAGAGCAATAGAGTTCCTAAAGGAAGTCTGTCTCACTGTTTTACTTTTAACCTAAATTCTTTTCCTTGTTAAAAAAAATAGTGAAAAAGAATGGTGTTACAAATTAGATGAGGATTTTTAAAGTCAATACCAATGTGTTGAATCTGTAGATTGCTTTTGGTAGAAATGACACTTTTACTATGTTACTCCTACCAACCCATGAGCATGGGAGATCATTTCATCTTCTGATATCTTCTGGTGTCTTCTTCAATTTATTTCTTCAAAGACTGAAAGTTTTTGTCAGACACATCTTTTACTTGCTTGGTTAAAGTTACCCCAAGATATTTCATATCATTTGCAGCTATTGTGAAGGATATTGCTTCCCTGATTTCCTTCTCAGCCTATTTGTCATCTGTGTATGGGAGGGTCACTGATTATTTTGGACTAATCTTGTATCAAGCCACTTAACTATAGGTGTCTATCAGCTGTAGGAGTTCCCTGGTAAAATTTGGGGGATTGCTTGTGCATTTCTTTCCAACTTACATCCTCTTGATCTTCTTCAGTTGTCTCATTGCTCTAGCTAGAACATCAATTACTGAATATGTTCGCATTCCTTCTCGGCTATTCCTCACAGTTACCTGGCAACAGCCAGGTATACATAGGGTCTGTTTGCCCCCCCCCCCCCCCACTCTCTTCTCTTACTCTCTTCCCCTCTTCCCTCTCTATCCCTTCTCTCTCCATTCCTCTTCACCTCTCTCTCTCCTTGTGTTCATGGCCAGCCTCTACTTCTCCCCCCCCCCCCGCTCTCTGTCTGTCTCTCTGTCTCTGTCTCTCTCTGTCTTTCTATCTCTCTCTGTCTCTGTCTCTCTCTCTCTCTCTCTCTCTCTCTCTCTCTCTCTCTCTCTCTCTCAACTATGCCCTAAATAAACTCTGTGGGATACCTCAGTATTGACCCATACCACACTACACCTCTACCAAACATACCCCTTCTGCTTTATCTATTTTTTAATATATAAAACAACACAATATTTATGGAGAGTAGACAGCCTTGTCATGTTCATAAATTTAGTTGGAAATGCTTTGAAGGGCTCAAGGAGGAACATGTGGATCTCTCCAGGAAAGCAAAATAGAATAGGACTTGGGGATGGATGGGAATGGGAACAGGAGAGTTCAGGCATGCTAGAGGGAGTGATAAAAGGAGAGAGTACTGGATGTGACAACTGAAATTGGGGAAGGGCATTTGAGAGGCAAAGTAGAAACCTAACGCAGCATAGAATCCTTGGAGTCTGTAAGAATGACACGAACAATGAAGCCTCAACTGGCCCTCTTCTATAACCAGGCAAGTCTCCCAGCAGTAGGATTGGGACATCAACCCAGCCACAAAACCTAGGATCCATAAACTAGTCTGCCTGCATGAAGTGCTGGGGTAGTGGTAGGGCAAAAACTGTGGGAGTGGCCAACCAAAGACTGCTCCAACTTGAACTCCATGCCATAAGAGGGAGCCCACATTTGACACTGCCTGAATGACATGGAACTAGAGACTAGACAGCCCAGAGATTTAGGATATGACACAAGTACATGAAATGGTTCCTAATGATATTCTGCTATACCCATAAATCAATGCCTAACCCAGTTGTAACCAGAGAGGCTTCCTCCAGCAACTGATGGGAGCAGATACAGAGACCCACAGCCAACCACTAGGGAAACCCTGCTGAAGAAAGGGAGGAAAAATTATAGGAGTCAGAAGGGTTAAGAACACGACCAGAGCACAGCCCACAGAATCAACTTACCTAGGCTCATAGGGGCTCACGGACACTGAAGTGACAATTGCAGACTCTTTATATAGATCTGAGCTAGATCCTCTGCATTTACATTTTGATTGTGTAGCTTGGTGTTTTTGTGGGACTCCTAACAGTAAGAGTGGGGACTCTCCCTGTTTCTTTTGCTTACATCTGGGACCCTTTGCTTTCTACGGGTCAGCTTGTCTATCCTTAATATAAGGTTTCTGCCTAGTCTTATTGTAATTTGCTATGTCATGTTCAGTTTGTAGTCCTGAAAGGTCTATTCTCCCTCTCTCCCTCCTCTGCTCTCCCCCTGTTCCCCTCTCTTCCTCTCCTCCCTCCCTCCTTTCCCTCCTTTTCTTATAAGGGAAATAGGGGATCATCTGAGGGAAAGAATGTAGGAGGGGTGGGTGAAGTGGAGGGAAGAGAAACTGC
Organism: Micromys minutus; assembly: GCF_963924665.1. Lineage (NCBI taxonomy): Eukaryota > Metazoa > Chordata > Mammalia > Rodentia > Muridae > Micromys > Micromys minutus. The sequence goes on from NC_137978.1 coordinate 10,678,554, forward strand.
AGTAAGGATGTAGTGTATACAAGGAAAAGGAAAAAGAAAAAAATACCCCTCCCCAAAAGAAAACCCATAGAACCAACCAACCTGTTCCCATAGGGGCTCACAGAGACTAAACCAACAGCCAGAGAACCTGCTCAGGACTGATGTAGGCCCTGTATGTTACAGTTGTGAGGATTGTGCTTCCGGGACTTCTAACAGGGGAGCAGGGGCTGTCACTGACTGTTTTGCCTGCTTTGGGGACATTTTCCTCCTACTGGATTGCCTCATGCAGCCTCAGTACAAGAGGAGGTGCCCAGCCTAAGTGCAATTTGACATGCCATGTTGGCTGCTATCCATGAGAGGCCTGCTCTTTTCTAGGGTAAAATGGAGGAAGAGTGGATGAGAGAGGAGGGAACAGAGAAGTGGGGGAAGGAACTGAGAGTAAAGAAGGGAGGAGAAATAGAGGTTATGTTGTTAAAAGGAAGAAGAGAAGTAAATATAAAAATATAAAACTAAATAAATAATAAAATCTAATAAAAATTAAAAAAATTGTGACCCTCCTCTTTCATACACCACATAGGCATCCATGAAGATCAGCTGAGGGTGTCAGAATCCCTCTGGAACTAAAGGGACCAATGGTTGTGACCTGCCATGTGGGTTTGGGAACCAAACCCAGGTTTTCTGCAAGAGTAGCCAGTGCTCTTAATCTCCAAGCCACTACTCCAGCTCTGATTTTTCTTCTTCTTTTAATGTACTGCTGACCCACACCAACTATTATTTCCAGGAAATAACTCAAAAACAAATGTCATTACTTCATTATTTAATCTAAGAGATATGATCTGGCTTTCAGAATAATACCCTTATTGGATCATAGAATGATATATTGCTTAAGACACCCATATTTTTAGCTTAGTAAATTGAGGGGAAAAAAAGCCCAGCTCTTTTCTATTGTTGATGGGTTTTCTGAGAAAGTCAACAAAAGGTTGTCAGGTTTATAAATAAATACAGCCTGGAGCCTTTCTGTTTATGGAAGCAAATTTTTCCATGAGAAATTTTGTTGAGGCAGATTAAGAAGTACAAGTCCATGACGCATGAATATCAAAGCAAACTCGGAAGACAACGTTTTGCTGTGATCTCCCTTACAGCTCCTTGCACCTCTTACGGTAGCAAGCATTTGAATCAAACTTGAATTCCCAGGTTTAAAAATATGAAGACACAGAGCAGTTGTAAAGCTACACTGTTCCTGAACTGAAAACACTGGTTAAAACTAGTACTCTCATATATGAACTTAATATCACTGCTCAACCAAACCATGATCAGTGCTTTCACGGCACATTACTGGTACCCATGCCTTTGGTGTAGGAAGACTACTTTGTATTTTAGTTTAGCCTGAACTACAGAGTGAGTCTCCTGCCAGCCTGGGCAATGGTGAGACCCTGACTCAAAGCCAAAGAATTCAATTCTGTGGAGCCAAAACACTCTACTATTTCTCATGGCATAGGCTTCCTACGTGTATATAGTAATGCTTTCTTAATCTCCTGATTAGTAAGGAGAAGGGTGAAAAGATGGCATGGATACCTTAGCCATTAAAAGTTAAACTACCACAGAGAGCTAATTTAACCTTAGCCCTTCGCTCTACAAAAGTAAGTGATAAATATCAGCCCAGTCAATAAATGGGACTAGATAGATACTCAGATTGAAACTGAAGCTTTTAAATAAATAATGTTCTTAGATGTTCAAGATGGTTATCTCTCCTCCTTTTGTTATGGAATGTTCCTTTTTTATCTTCTTAACTCTTCTGGGAATGGGGGCAAGGGCAGGGGAGCTTCTTACCTCGGTGTTCACAAGCTCCCAAGAGATTAATGATGTTTGGATGGTGTCCAAGTTTACAAAGAACCTCCAGTTCTCCTGCAAAGTCCCTGTGATCGTCTTTGGAGGCATATTCTGGAAGAAAGGTTGCGAGTTGTAATGTTGCTGCTTCACATCTTTCCAATGGGTACAGGCAAAGAAGGGACACCTGAGCCTGTCCTGTCTTTACTCCCAGGCTAACTTAGTCACAGTCAGGCCTGGAAAGCTCTGTCCTCTAAAGCGTTGTTTATGAGCCTCACCACTCGTAGCTGGGCTGATAAATGTTTGAGGGAGCTACTTTGAGCATTGGAGAATGTTCAATGACACTCCTGTCCTCTTGAAATCCAAACAAAAACGTATCCACAAACTAACACATGCCCTTTCCGAAGCAAATCCCGCCTGGAGGAGAACTACTCTCCTGTGGTCGTTTTCTAGGAAACTGGGCTGCAGTTTTTCTGTTCTTCCTGTCCTGTCTCATTAGTGGCACCTTGATGAGGCAAACTATCAGGGTTGGACTGGAGAGAAGACCATTGGCTGATGCTCAGACTGACTGGCCAACTTTGAGTGAAGCACAGGGTGGTTTTTGAAAAAGAGCATGATCAGGGGAGGGGTCCTGGTGGCTCTGTGTACACTACAACAGGCTTAGAGATTATACCAATGAATCAGATAGGACAGAGACATTTCTGATATGGACTGATTCGAAATACCAGGTTCAGTGCCCTGTTTCTATCGCAGGACCTTCAATGTAGACTTTGGTCTTGAGAGTCAGTGCCTTGGGAAAATGTTGTTAATTGGTGCATCATTAAGTAGACTGCCCTAGAATATTATTATTTTGCCTGTGAAATTTTTCTGCCATGGAACATAGTTAAGCTGCCTTACTTTTATATAAGATATAAAATGAAAAATCAAGTTCAGATAAGATCCCAGTCAAAGCTGATTGCATAAGTCCATGCTCCAACCACCACACACACCCCTGACTATTTCAGTGTTTGCTAAATATCCTGCAACAAAAGCAGAATAGATAGGTAATTTATGGCTATTTATCAAGTTTTTGTTTGTGTTTATTTTCTAAATATTACTGCTTTTGCCTCTATCTTGGAGAAAAGAGGGATTGCCCTGAATTTTAGGTTAGTTACAGAGTGAGTTCCAGGTTAGTCTGGAATACACAGTGAGGGTCTGTCTCAAAGAACAGACAAACAACAACAACAAAGACACACGGGCAGAGAGGAACTATCTCTAAACTTAGATAATATTTTGATTCAGTTCCTGGTGACATAATCCTACAATGGCATAGAGCAAATTTAAAGTCAATTCTCACAGAAAGAGGTTCAGTAGTGTGGTCAAAAAATATGAAAAGCTACTAAATCAGCCTAACATGGAAATATGAATGTGAATTCTTTGACCTTGACTGGGAATACTTAAGTGTGATGGGGGAAGGGAGATAGATGGTCAGTCTGTTTTTAACAAGTCTAGCTAATTCTGATACTCCGTTTCAAAAATAAGCCCTAAGAGAAACAATAACACCTCCCCAAATGAATGATAAATGGCAGAACACAAACATTCCCAAATCCCTAGGAACCAACATATTGGTGTTTGAGAGGCTCTTACTCCTGTCCTATACCTGCACATTTTGATGGTGTCTACCACAGTCTTCATCTTAAAGGAAACACCTTTATTTGCACATAATAGTCACATCTGACACCATGGCAACTCCTGGTTCAAAGACTATATGGCCACAAATGGAAGATTTCAATAGGAAGTGAATGTCTCCCCACCCCAGCAAAAGGCTGTCTTACAAACACTGACCCTTCATCCTCTTGATGGCAGCATCCATCCGTAGCCCATCCTTCTTGATGCGTGCCTTCAGAACCTGGCCAAAGTTGCCCTCTCCAATCACATCTTGAAACTTGATGTCATTCCAGTCAAGCACAGGATAAATTGTGGGATCCGGATTGTTTTTGGCCTTCCTGTTTAGGGCCAGAGTTCCTGAGTTGAACTGAACAGCTGGTTCTTCTCTCTGGAAGAAAATACCATATTTTGTGTCAGGACATTTGTCATCCTAAGGTGCATAGTGTCTTCTGCTTTGTATCGACACAGGTGGAAAATAAATCACTCACGTAATTCTAGCGTGGGCATGCAAATGGGTTTCTTCCTACAATTCCACACTCATGAAGCAGCTGCCTAGAGTGCTGCATGGCCACAGGCTTGTCTATTAGAGAGAAGCAATGACACTCTGTGAGGTGTGTTTGCTTCCCCTTCTGCTCTACAGAGATCAGTTTGTATCCTATTGAAGGGACTCATCGCAGTCTTCAGGCATGCCTCGTGCCTCAGTGAGGCCTTTCCTAACATCATGGGCCTCATTGTCCCTGCTCAGTGCTTTCTCATCCTAAAATTTGAATTTTATCAAGTTTTCAGTGGCCAAGAATGACTGGTGCTTGAAGCAAACCCCCAGCACATCTCTTGTTCTGAATTCAAGTGGCAACTAGCAGTCTCTTGACAAATCACTAATATTGTGACAAGCTTTATAGACCCAGTACCCCTGCTGATTCATCCTCTCCTGAGTTGAATAGCTCTGGCTTGGAATCAGAGAATGAGCCCCCTTTGTCCTCCATGGAAGATAATCTTGGGGATTCAAACACATGAGTTAGATTTCAAAACATGGAATTGTGTTCAATGTTTCATATACAAAGTCGACAGGATTGGGCACAGATTCTTCTACGGAACTCAAAGTCATAAGCTCCAGAAATGCCAGGGTTTTAGTATTCCAATAGAACTGCTGGTCAAGTTCAGTCTTGTAGAACTTAGATCAAAGAATGAGATAATACCATGTGCCACAAATTCCAACCAAAGATTGTTCATTGGGAAAAAGTACATGCATATGTAACTCTTACAAGTAGAAGGGGTGATAGGATTGAGGGAGATATGATAAATGGCAAATGGGAACCAAGAATGAGAACATGTGTAGATAATCATTTAGTGTCATACATAATTAGGAAATGAATTCTTATATTTTGGTATGGTTATCTTCATGTCCTTTTTTTATTAAAAAATGTGCAATTCATTCGAATGAAATATTCTGTCAGACAACTGACTAAACACATTTTGGGGAGGAACCCTGTTTTAGACATATTCTTATGCATAATAATTAAAAGTATGTTTTTCACTTGCAAATCTCATCTGGCTTGCACAAGAACTTTTCATGGTCATGCTATTTGCCTCCCATTGTGTGATGGAAGCCAAAGGAAAAGAATGAAACTTGTTTCTAGGAATCAAAGCAAAATGTTGGCCAGGGCTCATTAGCTAGTAAAAAGATGGGATACTACCACGTTCTGGAAGGCCTGAGCCATTCTCCTTTGGACATTTGCTCTCTTCAGTTGCAACATAATCAGAAACGCCAACAGCACGGTGATACAAGTCATTCCAGCTGACCCAAGAATGGCTATAAGTAGCATCTTTCCCCCTCCAAGGTCTGCAGAGGCTGTTCAGGGAAACAGAGGTGAAGCCACTGAGTTAGTCTAGGTAGATGATGGATAAAGACCATCTGTTGGGAAAGACACATTTTAATGGGAATATAACTGCCTAGCGTACTATGACTGTGGACTATTCACTAATTTCCAAACTCCATAGAAATGGGTCTAACTCTCTTGGATTTACAAATGTGCCTTCAAAGTGTCTATGAATAGATGTTATTTGTTCAACTTTGCTCTCAAGTAGGGGCCCACATAGGTGAAAATTATTTAGTAATAAAATAACTAGCTATTTAACATTTAGTAATTTGTAGCTCAGTTTTTCTAGAAATGGTTTGATGTCCTGCTGCCAACAGCATAGAGCCTATAAAGATATGTCATCTTGTTCTGTATTTTTCCTTGTTTTGAAGAGTGGGTGGGAAAACCTGGTGATTGTTGATGGCAGAAGTTTGGGGGAAAAATAAAATCAAGGAAAAAATAAAGCATTACATTTAGAGCTTATGTTAAAATAATCCATGTAAGACTGTTTTAAATCCTTCTATACCTTTCCTCTGAATCCCAATGAGATGAACTCAGTATGTCTTAATAATCACTATACAGATTATGATCCCACTTCTTAAAAGTGTTCAATACATTTCTATGAATTGATCATAGAAATATCAAGAGTGGTGAAAGGGTTTGTTTTGCTGTATCATAGTCTAAAATTTCCACATTGAATTTTTATATACTTTGCATTTAGAACCTATGTGTATTTTTACCAAGCTACAATGCTTATAAAAGTTAAACACTGATAAACAGTGTAATCTAAGAACTACAATATTATCTATAGTGTGGTAGATACATCATTCACTGGATATTTCAAAAAATATCCCAGAATTGTCAATGAATAAACAGCTTCTTTTATTGTATTTTAAAACCACATATGGTCCTGACCACAGAATCAAGAACTATAATATTGGCTTTAAAAGTAAACCTTAGTCCAAATTAAGAATCTGCACAATTGCCTTTCCTTCTGACATTGACTTCACTCCTTCACAGGTATAGGTCGCTGAAGAGTGCCATGTAACACCATCTGTACAGATTCGAAGTCTATCCTTACACTTGATGCTGGGCCCCAGAGCACGCAATTATATTAGACAGATTTCACCCAAGCAGTGATCATAGTGTGCTTGGCACTCTGGGAGGATCTCAAGCTTTCTCAGAAAGCAGCAGTCCAAATAGCTAAGTTTTGTTAGCTTGCATCTAGTACTGACAAGCATTTTAGATTTAGATTATATGAGAAAGTAGAAAACTCAGAATAGCATAGAGACATTGAAAATCAAAGAAGAATTCAGTTCAAGAAAAAAATGAAATGCCACCATCACATGGCACATATACACATGCTCATGCACACACATACACACACACACACACACACACACAGAGAGAGAGAGAGAGAGAGAGAGAGAGAGAGACAGAGACAGAGACAGAGACAGAGAGACAGAGAAACAGAGAGAGAGACAGAGAGAGAAACAGAGAGAAACAGAGACAGAGAAACAGAGAGAGAGACACACACAGAGAGAGACAGTCAGACAGACAGAGAAACAGAGAGAGACACACACAGAGAGAGAGAGAAAGACAGACAGACAGAGAAACAGAGAGAGAGAGAGAGAGAGAGAGAGAGAGAGAGAGAGAGAGAAAGAGAGAGAGAGAGAGATCCACACAGTCTGTAGCCTGTTTCTCATAAGCAGGTTCCACATACCTCTTTACAAAACTGAAATCTACATTGTTCACATCTTTCTTAGACTATTGTATGCCTGTGGCTAATTAATTCTAAGGTTTAATAACAAAAATGGATCACTAGATACCTTTCTCAGGACAATTTTATTTTAAATCTTTACATAGAGATGATAAAGCTTACTAGGACAAATGAATGCTGACACTTAGAATATATATAAAGCAAGTATCTCAAGACCGTGAGGCTTCTGCAGTGCTGTTGAAAGTATTCTATGGTAATATTAGTCTACTACCAACCTTGGGACTGGGATTGTGTCCTCAGTTCATGGGAAAAGGCTGCATTGCTTGATCCTATGTTGTTCTCAGCAAAAATATCCACATGGTATGTAGTCTCTGGCTCTAGACCCTTGAGCTGGTACTGAGTGACAGTGGCATTTTTGATCTTCACGTCAATGTGCTGGTCTTCATTTTTGCCCTGAACCTTATACCGGATGATGATGGAAGAAATTGAATAGCCATCCACTATGGTCCAAGAAACCATAGCTGTGGAGTCAGTGATGTTGGAGATCTTGATGTTTTCTGGTTGAGGAGGGAGAACTAGAAATTTAAAAAAGAATTTATTTGAGACATGTTGCTGCCTCTTAGATGGTTGTGGTTTTGGGGGAGGGCTCAGGTCAACTCATTCAGCGCCATTCACTAACGTGAACAGGAAGAATACTCCCCCTCACACGCTGACTCGTTCACTGGCAAATGGTACTGTGATGCCTGTTAGGTGAGAGACTGGCCCAGGGTAGAAAAAACAAAACATGTCTTGCATGTTTCTATCCTTACAGTAAATGAAAGCTTTGGGATTTGTGTTGCTTCACAAACCTATCTACAATGTTCTTGAGGCTGGATGGAATAAAAAGATTAATTCATATGGTACTTAAATATACAATTCCATGTTCTAACTCATTTCCTTACTGTAAGTAGTGAGACACAGAGATCTGAGTCTCAGTCAAGGTCACATCATGGTTAGGCAGAAGATGCGGGATTCTACTCTCATAGTCTCGCTCCAGAGTCCACTGTCTTAGCTACAGTGCCATGTGGTTATCTTTACACCAAACACATTCATAGACAGCAGGCATGCTAGTGTATGTGTAAAAAAAATGTGTTGAACCCTCACAGATAAGACTCGAGACGTGAGAAAAGTGAGAGCATTTTCCCTTCACAGACACAGACAGTGTGAGAAAGACAGGTTCACAACAATCATGGGCTCCAGTAGTCTTGTAAGATTGGTAAAACTGTAACTGGATGACTTCATCAGGTGACACCCACACAGAGGTATATGAAGATGGACAGGAGAAATGCAGTAATTTTTTTTTGCATTCCTGGAAACAGCACACACTCACTAGCTTCTTTCAGAGGACCTGTGTACGTGAGATTCACTTCTGGACATGTTCCCTTAGGAAAGCTTCCAACCCGGTGCACACTGAACATGCGTAAGAGTAGACATGACAATTCTTTGGTGTGGTATCAACCCGGTGCACACTGAACATGCGTAAGAGTAGACATGACAATTCTTTGGTGTGGTATCAAAATGAATAAGTAAATAAAGTATGACAACTTACATGTTAAAGAAATTGATAAATGGCTTAGTAAAGACTCCTGGGTAAAATGGTGGACTGGAAGCTGCCTCTATGTCATGTGATCATGTAAAGACACGGAATAAAAGAGAAGAGGTATTTCAAGCTTTCTTCCTTTCTTTTTTAAAAATTAACTTTTGTATATTCTTCTGATTTTTCTTATATAGCTTTTATTATCAAGGGAGCTCTCTTGTCATTTCCCTTTCTCTCCACTGTGCCTCCTTCTCTACTTTTAGTGACATTTGACTATCTGGTTGCTGATAGCATCTATGCTTTCATTAATATCTCCAGTCTTACTTTCAGCTAACTTTGTTTAGGAAGTTTGCATTATTGGGAAGGCTTTCAATTAAAAGTGTTTGTATATGTATGTGTATGAATACACAGGATTGTGCATATAGGTGTGTGTGGAGGCCAGAGGTTGATGGCTGGTGTCTTCCTAAATTACATTGTACCTTAGTTTTTGCGATAGGGTCACCCACCAGTGAAGTCACAGGATCCTCTTCTCTCTGCCTCCCTGGTGTTGGAATTATAGATACAAACCACAACACACAGCTTTTACTGAAAACTGGATCTCTGAAATCACATTTTCAAAAAATCACCTATCAAATGTAATATCTCTTACTCCCCTGAAAATGTGTATTTCTTGCCTTTCCGTGTTTCCTTCCTTTTCTATTCTCTGTCCCTCATTTACTTAACTCTGCTTCTCTATCTTTTCTTTTCACAGGCCCCTCCCCTTATATCATTCACTTACCATCTTTACAATACACTAGACAATGTTTACTATGTAACACATTCTTGGTGGTTTTTATTCTATTTTCTGTCCTATGATAATGACAGTCTATGAGATGGCATGTGACTAGCTTTTAGTTGACCTAAGCTGCACTTATACACCCTGTTCAATTTAGCACTGCTGCTGTTTCACGCAGTTGACTTTCTCTTTTCTTGGGATTACTGCTTACTGACTCAAGTAAAACCAGGAGCGGCATCCCAACCAAAAGACAAGTAAATTGTAACAGGAAAGCACAAGAAACCTGAGAAAGAAAGGCAACCAGAATCCTTAAAAGATCATAATGTTTTCACTACTAAATTCAAATATACTGGAACGTATAAAGAATTAGATGTAGAATTCAATATTTATTTGTAAAAGTAAACTGACCTCAAAGAGGATACAAGTAAACAAATGAAGTAAAGAAACCAACTCAGAACAGATTCGAAAATCAGCAATAGGAGAAAAAAATTTCATCAAAGCAGAAGAGAAATTCAACATGAAAAAGAGATGGGGAGGATATTAGAAATTACAATATCATTTGATTAAAAAAGAAACACAGTAGAAAGTATTACCAATAGACCAGACTAAGCAGAAGAAAAACTATCAGGAATGGAAGACAAAGTTAAAGAAAAACATTATATACAAATATTAACTATGGGGTGAATCAGACTACAGAGATAACATACTAAATAAGAGCATTTGCTACATAAGCCTGAAGAACTGCATTAAGATCCTGGCACCTATGTCAAAACTCAGGTGTAGCCATGCATGTGAATGTCACACAGCACTGTGGAGATCACTGGGCATGACACACTAGCGTAACTCCAGATGAGTGAGAGACCCTGTCTTAATAAGACAGAGAGTGATAGAACACCTCACTTTCTTCTATGTTTTCTGAGCATGTACACAGGCACATGGACCCGTAAATGTGTGTGTATGTGTATAAAATTAATAAGCATAATTACAACACCTCAGACCCTTGGAATATAATCCAAAAAAGTAAGCATCCATGGAGTAGAAGAGGTTGAAATTAAAAATCAAAGATATGGAGACAACTAATTAACAAAATATCAGGCATAGATATCCCAGCCCAAGAGGCATTTACAACTTCCAATGGACAGGGCCTAATAAGAGCCTTTCCACACATATTCTAGAGGATCAGGAATTCAAAATCCTTCTTAGCTACACAGTGACTTTGAGGCCATCCTGAGATTCATGATATCTTGTCTCAAGAACTACATAAAATATGAAACAATTTCTTATGTCCTGTCAGATTATGGTAGGATAAAACTAGAAATCAATTACAAGAGAAGCCATAGAAACAATACAAAAGCTGGGAGAATGAAGAGCACAATCGTGAATGACCAATGGGTGACTTAAGAAATCAAGCTGAAAAGTTAATAGACACAAATGAAAACGAATGAACAATTTATTAGAACGTTTGGAATATAGCAAACATATTAAAGAAAACGTGTATAACCATGAGTTCTTACATTAAAAAATCATGAGCTTTCAAATAAATAAGAGTGAACTTCAAGGTCACAGAAAACTAAAAATATGACTACCACTGAAGCACCAGACTGAAAGAAATAATAAAGATTAGGACAGAGATTAGTGACATGAAAACTGAGAGCACAATATAAATAATGAAACAAGATTCTTCAAAAATATGAGGTCAACAATTCTTAGCCAAATTAACAAGACAAAGAAAAAATATCCAAATTTATAAAATTAGAAATAAGGGGATATATTAGAATAGATTTCAGGGACTAATTAGATGTATCAAGAGGTAAAAGCTTCCACACCTGAAAATTAATTTCTGGAACCCATATAGTAGAAGGAAAGAGCCAAGTGCTGCAGTTTGTCCTCTGATTGCGCGTACACACACACATACACACACACACACACACACACACATACATGCTTAAAAACAGATTCCAAAAAACTATAGAGGATCATTATATTTGATCACTTGTATTCTTTAAAATTCTAGAAAATATAGACTAAATTCATACATTCCCATGACTTACCAAATTAAATCAAGAAAATGTAAATACCATTAAAAGATCTATAACAAGCAATGAGATTATATAATTAATAATCTTCCAACAAAGAAAAAACCCAGGACCAGATACACTCAACGCTGAATTCTACCAACACTTTTACAAGGAGTAACTCAAATTGCTTAATAAAATATAAAAGGAAAAGACACTACCAAATTCCTTCTTCAAGGCTGCATAATACCTAAAATAGGTAAAATACACACACACACACACTGTAGACAAATTTCTGATTAACTTAGATGCAAAAAAAAATCACAATAAGATACCTCAAACTGAATCCACAAACATATTAGCAACATGCACTATGAAAAGGTAGTTTCATTCAGAGGACACACAGATTGCTCAAAATATATTAGCAAATGTAAAACAGTACAGAAATATACTTAAGAACAGAAATCAGATGATTGTCTCAAAAAAGACATTTGACCCCTTCTTAATAAAAGCCCTAAAGAAAGTGGGACAATAAGGGGTGCATCTTAACATAATAAATACTAAACACAACAAACCCATAAGCAACATTTGATTAAGTGGGCACACACTGAATTTTTTTCCTCTAAAATTAGTAGTGAGGCGAGACTGTTCACTCATTCCACTCTTAAGTACTTCAAGTCTTAGTAGGATAAGGATAGAAATATAAATAGGAATGCCAAATCAAATTATCTCCATTTGTAGTAAGCACAATCTTCTATTTAAAGATTCGAAAGGAAATAGATCCGATAAGCAAGTAGCAAGATAGAAAATAAATATACAAAAATAAGCAGGTTGAGGACTGAGGATGTAGCTTGTTTGGCAGAGCTCACCTAGCAGGAAGCCCTGTGTTCCATCCCCAGCAGTGCGTAAGTTGGGTGTGATGGCGCATGCCTGTATTCCAGAATTCAGCTCAGGAGGTGGAGGCAGAAGGATCAGAGGTATAAAGTCATCTTCAGCTTTCTAGCAAGCTCAAGGCCAACCTGTAACACATGAAACTCTTGTCTCAAAACAACAGCAAAACTCATTATTTTCTATATACTGATAGTGAACTCATCAAGAAAAACATTCCCATGCATGGTAGCTTCAAACAAATAACCTGGGAATAAACCAAGTGGGGAAAGACCCCTTACAATGAAAACTTTAAAACACCAAAGGAAGAAGTTGAAGTTCACTGCAAAATCGAAAGAACTCCCATGCTCATAGATTAGCAATGTGAAAATGGCAGGCAGTATTACCCAATGTAATCTATGGACACAACACAATCCTTATTTTAAAAGTCTAGTAACATTGATCATAGAACTAAAGAAAAAGTCCGTAAGTTTATATGAAAGCACGAAAGACCACAAATAGCCAGAGAGTCATAATGACCGAAATAGCACGGCGCTGGCAATGAAAGCAGTCTGATAGTAACAGAAAACTCAGAAATAAGCCTCCATATCTACAACCACCTAATTTAAAGAAGGTTATAAAACATACACTGGAGACAAGACAGCCACTTCAGAAAATGACTCTAAGAAAACTAGGTATCCAGATATAAATATATGAAGCTATCCAGATTCCTGTCTCACCCTGTACAAGCATCAGTTTAAATTAGACTAAGTACCATGTGAAACTCCCAACCTTCTAAAAAACAGGAAATACTTCAAGGTACAGACACAGGCAAGGGATTTCTACAAAGGACATTAATAGCATAGAAAACCAACCCAAATACTGACAGAAAGAAAAACTGCATGAAATGTAAAGGCTTCTGCACAGTAAAGGGAACAATCACCAGGATGAAGACACAGCTTTAAAAAATGGGAGAAAACCTTTGTCAGTTACACATCTGACACATCTCACAGTTGATTGATGTCCACATCTGTAAAGAACTCAAAACATTAAGCATTAAAAAAAAAATCTCAAATACCTAATCAGGAAGAAGGCTATTGAACCTGATCAGGAAACCTCAAATACCCAGTCAGTAAGGAGGTTCATGAAATGAGCAGGCACCTCTCAAAAGAATAAATTCAAACGGCCAGTGAATTTTTGAAAATCTGTTCAGCATTCCTAGCCATCGGAGAAATACAGACAAAACTGTGTTGAGTTGGTACCTCACCCCAGTGAGCAGAATGACTGTCATCAACACAAACAAGTTCTATGGGGCTATGGAGAAAGGGTGATCCTTACCCACAGGAGCACAAACCTGAGCAGCTACTGTGGAAATCAGGATGGTGGTTGCAGAACAGAATCCCAATTAGACCATCACTAAGGAGGCTGGGACAAGAGGATCATCACTGGTTTTAGGACAAACTGGGCTAAGTAGTGGTTTCAAGACAGTCTGAGGTCCAGAGTGGGCCTCTGTCATCCACAGAAGAAAAAAGAGACAGACTAGAACAACAATTGCCATATAATACAGCTATGTCAGCATTATATATGAGGCATGAATCTGCACGCTGTTTACAGCTGTCATGCAGAAGCCTAGGCCCATCAGCAGACGTACAGTAAAAGAAAATGCAACAGTTAGTTGTAAAGTAGGACAAAACTGTGATGATTTCAGGATGGGGGATGGTCCAAATGTGATCAGACTGACAAATTCTTTCTTTTTTTTAATATATAGCATTTAGGTTTAAACATGAACATATATGGATGCATGCATTTATGACATGAAATGGGAAGAGTAATCACATAGGAAGGAGGGAAGCTAGCAAGGGTAGCTATGGAGGAGGGGCAAAGTCCTGGAGTGAGAGGAACAAATATAAGAAAATACAATGACATATATTTGTGAAGATGTCATAATAACACACTATGTTTGTGTGCTCTCTAAAATAATTTATATGGGAGTGGAGAGATGGCTTAGTAGTTGAGAGCACTGCTTACTCATCTGGAAGATCTGCACTTAACTTCCTGTATCCACATGGCATCTAACAATTGTGGTACCTCCAGTCCAAACCCAATGCCCTCTTTGGCCTCCAAACACACTGCATACATGTGGTGGACAGACACAAGTGTAGGCAAAATGCCCATATACATAAAATAAAAATAAATAGATAAAAATCTCAAAAAATTTAAACAAAAATAAATCCAAAACAATATGTCATGCTTATAGGATAGAATTTTATACAGAAGTTTAAAATGTACATATATAACAAAATTAAAAGATATAAATCACATTTATTCAAAAGAGGATGAAGAAATATATTTTTTCTGACTCTACCCCTCTATACTAAAATGAATGGAAAGACTCATAATAAACACAATTATGTCTGGAGACAGAAAATATAAACAGAATGTGGATAACAGTCATGAGTAATTTTAATGTGTGTGTGTATGTGTGTGTGTGTTGTTAAAGCAGATATAAGAGTATGATAATTGTTCATTCTCTGTGTTAGTGCTTACACTATTCTGTAGCTTTTAATTTTCACACAAGTAAATATAATATATATACATGTATACAGATAAAACGTGTTTATATTATATATATATATGCATGTATAAATTCAATATGAATCATGTTTGTCATTTGTTTTTTGCTTTTGTCAACTTGACATAACTTAGATTTACCTGAGTAGAGGAAACCATAATTGAGGAAATGCTTCCATAAAATTGGCCTAGAGGCCAGCCTGTGAAGCATTTTCTTAATTAGTGTTGATTTGGGAAGGCCCAGCCCATTGTGGGTGGGGCCACACCTGAGCACTTGAGGTATGTAAAAAAGCAGGCTGCCAACCAATAAGTTCTGTTCTTCCGTGGCCTCTGCTTCAGTTCCTGCCTTGAATTTCTGCCTTGGCTTTCCTCAGTGGAGTACCACATGGGGTATGTCAGCCAAATAAACCCTTTCTCCCTAGTTGATTTTGGTCATGGTTTTTTTTTTTTTTTTTTTAGCATCACAGAGAAACTGTAACTATGACAACAATGAATGGTCCCCAGACACTGGCTAAACAGTTCTGTTTTCCACGAGTCACTGGCATAAGAAAGTATCAGGAGGGACTATGGAGCTGCTTCTCCTACATGTACTAAGCAAAGAGAAACAGTTGCAGCAGATGACCTTGACTTTGGGGTTGGTGAGGACCACGGCCAAAAGGTGTCTCTAGCTCATCATTCCATTGCTTCCGATTGCAAAGACGTAGACCTCATTCCGTGAAGCAGGTTAGACTTACTGACCCAGACATGGAAGTTTCAGTATTATAACAAACCCTGAAGTATCAAATAACCAATCTAAATCTAGAAAATCTTAGACTACCGACCATTTTTACAGAAAAGAGGTTCTTCCTGCTCTCATAAATAGTAACTCGGAATATGAAATGTTTCCAAAGCAGACTTTTTGTTTATAAGATTGAGGAAGACTCATCCACCGTCAGTTAGCACCCACTGTAGATATATAATAACAGTAATCCTTAAAAACTGTCAGATTCAGTTTAAGCCCTTTAGACAAACTTTCTTATTATTACTGACAACCTTATTACTAATAAATAAGTCCATAGCAAGAAAGGACAAGTGGTAGCATGGTCTTGCCCAAAGCCCAGTGGTCTCTTCCCTTTTAATGCTGTAGGATGCTAAAACGATGAGCACTAATTAGCCCCCAGTCACACAATGAACTGCCCTTATGACCTCTAATGATCTGAATAGAAGTTGAGGGCACATGTTGCTGGGTGAGGTGGGGGCTGCGGGAATTACTTACTGTCACTAAGGGTCCAGGCCCTGAGCTCTTCACTCCACTCTCCCTGGGCCTTGGTGTTGACCCTAGCTCGAACAGTGTACTGCTCCCTGGGGAGTAAGTTGTTCAGTAGCACTGAGGTCAGGTTCCCAGGCACTTTGATGTTTTGCTGATCACTCTTTGTTTGCAGGGACCACCTCTCAACTTCCACATAAAATTCGTCTTCTGAGCTTGTAAATATCGGCTGCCAGGTCAAATTTAGAGCTGTCTGGCTTTTTGGCAGGAGACTGAGACCTCTTGGAGGAGGGAGTCCTAGGAGTGACCAGAAGATGGTTATCGTCATGTTGGACAAAAGTAACGACAGCTCCAGAGGGCAGCTGCACAGAATAATCTTGTCTTTTAGAATAATATAAAATATTCACAAGCTATATATATAAAAAAAAAAAAAAACAATGAGCAATCAGCCATGATACTTCCTCCGATAAGCCCCCTTATAACAAAACAGTAAATCTTCAAAGTAATTTTTGGCACATACCTTGGGGAGTTTTAAATGGGAATACAACCTCCTTGAGGCAACATGAGTAACTTTTTCAAGAGCCTTTAAAAATATCTATAACTTTGGCCTTAACTCTTGACTACAAAGGATTTATCCTGAGGGGGAAAAATCCCAAAGGAAGATAAAAATACTTGTGTATAGAGACATTTCCTTTTGGCATCATTTACATTAGTGAATGACTAGAGAAAGGCAAGTCTTCATTCTTTAATGAAATTATAAAACCATCCCAAGGATTACCATAAACAAGTAAGAGCAGGAGATCAATAAAAATGTTTATAATGTTATGGGTAAAAACTCGAATGGAAACTTCCTAAAAGTCAAGCCTACACTTGGAAAAGGAAGTCAGAAGGTTTGCTAGAAATGAGCACAGTGGGGTTTGTTTCAATACCATTTCGAGAAAGCCATGTTCAAGCTTTAAGTGTCAGCAAAGAGAATTTCAGATGCCACAGCTGCTACGTTAAGGGGCCAGCCATGGCTCCATTCTGGCCGCATTGAGAATCAGCTACAAACACCTGTTGTCTGGCCACAATGACTCAGGCACCTAGAATGCCAGAGAAAATTGCCAAAAGAAATAATATAGGCTTCTAAAATTAGAGAGCGGGAGCATCTCACTTCTACTTTGTAATCTGGGCAAATTCATAACCTAAGTTCATCTGTAAAATGGCACAACCAGACTCAGCTTACAGACAGAGAAGAAAAAAGGAGGTATGGGTTGAAAGGGCTTGGGAAGTCTTAGGAACTCGGCCAATATTTGTTCCCTTCCTCTTTCCTTTCACAGCCCGTGTCAACAAACAAAGGAAGAATGTGTCTATCTTATTCATTGCAATTAATGATAGTAATTGATTTATAAGTTCCAGATAGAAAGTTCTTTCGGAGCATGAAAAACAGTCTTTCTTCCTGATTTCAAGATGGTAGCATTGTTGCCACTAGAGGCAAAACTGATTTGCAAAGTGTGAGAACATTTTAAATCAGGACAACGCTTTACAAACGGTGGTGATAGCCCACAGACAGCACGTGTGTGGCAGGAGACTCTTACATAATATGTGGTCTAATAAAACTCATGTTTAAAGATTAAAAAAAAAAAACCTTCGACACTTCAGAGTATGACATTTAAAAAAATTTGAGAAACACTTTAAATGCTTAGCTGAAGGGGAGAAAAAAGCACTGCAAACCTACCCATCTCTAATTGTAAACCAGTGAGGATGAGCAGCTGGGCAAACATTTCCTTTGCATTATGTTAAAGGTCTTCTTTGCTGTATCATTATAATCTAGAAAAATGCAGAGGTGAGATCTACCCCTTTTGCTAGCCCCTAGAATTTGAATCCCAGAATAAGCCACTCATGGTAGATATGTAGACAGCTTATAAAGAGAACACAGGTATCAGAAAACACTTGTAAAAGTCCCTCCCTCTTTGCTCTGGGAAGCAGGAGGAACTTTAAATGCGGTCTCTACTTTAGCCTTCCTTTTGGGACACTGGAGTGGAAACTTAAGAGTTCTTTGGAAAGTCAGTTGGATGGTTTTTTTGCCAAGCAAACACATAAAAGAATGTTTCACTGAAGCAGACACAGGAAAGAGGATGCTCTGCTAAGGCAAACATGTGAAAGGCTGCGATGAAGGATTCTTTGCTAACAACATGCATGTATTGGTCCACCTTGCATTGTGTAGCTGAGCTGCTATAGAGAAAAAGCACCAAAAACTTCTGGTGGTGTGCTGTAGCTTCTTGCCGCTTCTGTGGGCTGATTGGATGCAATGCACGTGGAGGACACGTGGTGTTTGGAGGGTAGAAGTGGCCGAGAGAGAGCTTGGCTTACTGGTACAGCTAGCTGTGCAGTTCTTGTAGGTCTGACCTTTGCTTCCCTGAGAGAGGCACAGCTGAGACTTCTACTGGGGTTTCTCCTTGTCCCTTCTGCTGAAACTACGAAGGTTAAGTAAGGCCTGGCTGTCTCTGCTAGGTTGTGTCACCAATGCTGCTAACCCAGCTCCACCGAACTGGACGGTTGGTGTATCCGTGAGGAGTTTACAAGTGGACCAAGCCGCTGCTGCCTGCTAACCTATGAACTAAACTGCCGATTTCCAGACAGCACTGATGGAAATTGCTCCAAATAACCTTTCTAAACAGGTCTACTTCCCCCATATCCTTTCTTTTCTACTACTTCTGGTGGGTGTTGGGCTACAAAGGAGGTTAAAGATTTTAAGAACCATCATTAAAAATCAGGTTTGAAAAAATTAAAATTACAGGGTATAGTTACCCTTCACACAGCTTTGGCTTTTTTTTTTTCTCGGCCAGCGAACTCAGAACATGTTCTCTTCCCTCCTCTCCTGGCCTCTGTGGCCTTCCCACCTCAATTAAAACAAACATTGTAAGTGCCAGATGAATTAAAAAAAGCAAGCATCAGCAAAGTTCAATTGGTGGGAAAGGAGGACTTCAAGAATTCCCTTTCCACAGACCCCTGGAGTACTTTGAAATATTCCAAGAGGCCTCTAAATGCATCCTGGCTGGACTGTATTCTGAAGACTGATGTCGGTGCTTCTGGTCTGTGGAGTGTTTTATGTTCTGGCCATGAATAATTTCCCTGTGAGTCAGATTGTGACCTTCCTCCTTTGATCCAATACTGACTTATGGAAGAATTAACTGCCACTTGCCTCTCAGTCCCGGTTAATGACATGGCAGTACCCCTTACTCTCAACTCAGAGAAACTTGTATTCTCTCTGTGGCATATATGCCAATCTTATTGTGATGGGTTCCATTCCTTACCATCACCCTAGAAGGGATCTGAGGGTTTACAGAGAGATGAAGGCTAGAGTCTCCATGAACTGTAGACAGACAGTGGAAGTATTAGGGAAGTATGAGATGGCAGGTACCCTGGGGATGCACAAAGAAAACAGAGTATAGAGGATGGGGGTGGGGTGGGGGTGAGAGTTGTGTTTGCAAGGACTACAAACCCCAGCATCAGAAAGGTCCAAGAGAGCCATTAAGATAAAGCACCTAGGAACCAAACAACCAAAGCTCAAGAGCTGTAGCTTAGTTGCTAGGCATTGGTACGCTAAGCCCTGGGCAATGAGCTTCTCCCTTAAGGGCCTAGAGCAAAAAAAGAGCTTCAGGACTTAGAGCTAAAGGCTTCTGTGTTTGGAAGCTACTGTAGTTTGGATACAAGTTGTCCTCTGAAGAGCTTATATACTTGACACTTGGCTTGTAGAGGGAGGTTCATCTTTTAGACGTTCTAGAATAGGGAGGAAGTAAGACCTAGGTAGATGATTATCTTGTTCGATGTGGGTACTTAATGGTTGTTTGGATACCTGGCCCCTTCCTCTACTCTGTTCTTCATGCCCACCATAAGGGGGAAAAAAGATCCCTTTGCTACAGGCTCCCTGTATCAGTGTGTTTTGCTCACACAGACAGAGCTGAATGACCATGGATCAAGCTCTCTGAAACCATGAGCCAAAACACACCTTTCCTCCCTAAGTTGTTGTCTTGGGAATTGATCCACATGACAAGGAAGGGAATATAGAACTAAACAGTTATGACTTGCTACATAATACAGGGAACACACAAGAACTTTCAACTAGGGATGGAGAGACGGCTCAGAGGCACTGACTACCAAAGGTCCTGAATTCAATTCCCAGCAACCACATGATGGCTCACAACCATCTGTAATGGAATCCAATGCCCTCTTCTGGTGTGTCTGAAGAGAGCTACAGTGTACTCACATACATAAAACAAATAAATCTTAAAAAAAAAAAAAAAAAACAAGGACTTGCAACTATAGAACACTCATCAGAAATAGTAACAAGGACAAGAGGACAATGTTATTAAAGGTCATGCTACTGGGTCAAAGGAGGACACTGAGTGGCAGAGAGCTGGAAGCCAGGTCAGCATCGAGGAGTTAGCACAGATTGAGAGCTCCTCCGTTTGCACAGTGCAAGGCCACTGAATACCACCAATGAATCAAGAAATGTTCTGTGAGGCACTCACACATGTAAGTCAGTACTCCAGAGGCTGAAGTAAAAGAATTATGAGTTAGAGGCCACTGGGAGCTATACCGTGAATTCTGGCCTACCCTGGACTATAGAGTAAAGCCCTATCTAAAAACAACAACAACAAATAAAAATAAAAATGTAAAAAAAAAACCCAACAAAACCACAAGAACAAAACAAAATAACAAAAAAAAAAAAAAAAAAAAAAAAAAAAAAAAAAAAAAAAAAGAATTAAAGAAAGAAGGAAGGAGGGAGAGAAAGAAAGAAGCAGAGAGAAAAATGTTTCTTCTATACATATTATCTAGACCATGTGGACCAAGGACAGCAGCACCATTAACCATCTCTGGGGAATTTATTAGAAACTATAATTGTTGAACCATAGCCTGGCCGCAAACCTATTGGATCAAAGGTTCAGGGTGGATGGGGCTGGAGAGATGGTTCAGGGGTTAAGAGCACTGGCTTCTCTTCTAAAGGACCCAGGCTTTTAGAGTGGTTCACGATGGGCTGCTATTCCAGTGCCAGGGGATCTGATGCCTTTTCTGACATCCACAGACACTGCATGAATTACTATATATGCATGCAGGGGGTGGGGAGAGTGACATATACACAGAATAATAAAACAAAATTTTATTAGATTCTGGGACTAAAGTCCAACAGTTTGTTTTAATAAACTCTTCTGGTGGTTCTGATAGATCTTAATATCTAAACCACCAACTTAGCAACTCAAAGGTAAACCCTGTAAGAAACAGCTTTACATAGAAACAGTTGCTGGTAGGAAGCAGAGATGGGGGAGGAGGAGGGGTGGAGCTAAGGAGGACTGTACTTCAGACAAAAGCCTTTCCTTCTATTTGATGTCTGAACTATGGGCACAAATTACTTTGAAAAATAGAAATTATTTTTAAAAAAATAAATAAACTTGAATTTCTGAAGCATATTTGTGGCAGAAGCCTGGAGTGGCCCCATGGGATGGAAACAGGAAGCCGGGGGTAATATACAGAAGTCAAGGCCCAACACAGTGGCTGCTATGTAAATCTCAGGGATGTCTTTGCCTTCCTGAAGGCTCATCTGCTTCCTCCTCTGTCTCCCTGAATGGCCACAGTCCCCTTCCCCCAGGGAGACAGACCAACAGTCCAGCCCAAATAAAGGAACTGTTTGGCTTGAAGTATTGAGTCTTCCTGCCATTCTCCCTCCCCCCCATTCTACAGAAAAGTCCTTCCACCCCCATCCCTACCCCCCACTCACCCAACACCACCCTTCCTGGTCTTCCTTCCTCTTTCCCCTTCCTCCCCCTCCCACCCAGCTCAGGAATAAATGTCCGTTGGCTTCAACTGACCGATAGATGCTGTTGTGAATCGTCTCACAGGACCAGGATGCCCCTCTCCACCCTCTCCAGGACGGGCCAGCTGCACACACAGCTCGTAGTCAGTCCGAGGCTCCAAGTAGTTGAGTGTGACAATCTCATTCATCACTTGGAAGAGAGAAAGTCCAGAAAGCTTCAGTGTGCATCCTGTTGTGTTCTGTAAACCAGAGTGCCTGCCTTTGCAGTGTGAACTAAATTAGGTTTAAAAAAAAAATAGTGTATCGCTGACATAAAGAGGTGATTCTGTCTTCAAGAACATACAGTATCCAATGTAAAGGAAATTAGGCCTTGGAACAGGCATTTCCAGGTTTAGGGTATATACATTAGCATGTATATTTTTAGGTTTTGGTGTATATATTAGCATTATGTTTTTAGACTATGTATACATTTTTGCTTTGGTATTTTTGCATTTTCGTTTGCAAAATTAATCCTCACAAAGCTACTACATAGGATACCATACTTTGGGGACTCAATAAACATAATATAAAATAATGTTATTTTCACTGTTTTCAAGGCCAAACCTGATTGCAATTAAGCAAGAAAAAAAAAAAAAAAAAAAAAAGCCCAGAGGTTTTTGTTTAATGTTACCAAACAGTGGATCTCTAATAGTCATACTCTAACGGTGAGGAGCTCTAGAGTCCCTTAAAAACATTTTCCACTAATAACTGGCATGTGCTTTTCTCTTAGCCATTTGTTTTGTTGGCCTCTTTAACCCTGTCTTTATAGTTATGGATATTGCAAAGTTCAACTTCTGACTCATCTTATGATAAGTTGCTAAAAAAAAAAAAAAGTAAACTATGTTTAATGATTCTTAGATTATTCCTCATTATTAAAGCCATATTACAAGAAAAGCCCCAGCAATTGATGTTAAAACAGAAAAGCCACATATCAACCTTAGATTCTTGAGATAATAAATTTGGGCTGTATCTACAATGAGATGTGAAGAGTTCTGTAATAAATAATGTCACTTTATTCTGTGTATCAAGTTCAGCTGCATTATGAAGTCAAGCCCCTGTTTTTCTTATATTACTTTTAGATTTGTGTATTTGTGTTTTGTGTATGGACCTGTGTTTTACCTGCGTAAGTAAGTATACCATGTGGGTGCCTGAGGCCTATGGAAATCAGAAGAGTAAGTCAGATCCCCTGGGACTAGAGCTTAGACAGATATGAGCCACCACAAGAATGCTGGAGATTGAACCCAGGTCCTCTGCATGAGCAAAGCCCTCTTTTCTTATTTTTCATAATAGTCACAAATGCTTATATATACAGTAGAACATGGGAAGTTTAGAGGAAATAGTTTTGAGAAATTAGGCATAATTTGATGAAGTTGAGAGTGGCAGAGCAATGGACAGCCTGCAAGATGGCCCAGCCTAAAACAGCATGAGAGGTTGACAATGCTCTATTTGTTTTTAACTTGCATCTTAAAAACTACCATTTTACATCATCACACAGCAAATAGAGCTAATGTATGTTTTAAGATACATTTACCTTTTCCAAGATATTCGTAATCTTTTGTCTCAGTTCCCAGCATTGTTCCTCAGCAGCAGGGAGGGGCCGGCAGCTCTCATCACAGCACCCCCTCTTTCCCTCCCTTAAGTGCAATCCTGTCTCCACAGACTAAGTTTTTCTAGAGTCAATTTTTTTAAATAAAACCCTCGGTGTTAAGTGTCCTCGGGATGAAACAAGGTAAGAACTGAGAGGTGGGGTAGGATGCATCTAACACGGCAGAAATAATCGCTTTCAAGTACCTCTGCCTTTCCATCATGGCTCTAGATCTTACAGTTCCCATGGTATAAACTTTCCACCATAGCCAGACATGGTAGAGTTTTAAAGTTTTAATGACTGACAGTTCAGAGGCCTGAGAAGAAATGCTGATATAGATGATGGTAGCCAATGTATGGCTTTGTCTGTGTGCCAGAGTGCTCAGTGGTTCTAAACAAGTCATTCCTGAAACTCTCATGGCTTCTGCATGTGCCAAATATTCTTATGTTCTTCTATGAGCATGGGCTGATATGGGTGGGAGATTTTGATCTATAGGGGACATCTTTTTTTCTGGCACTAGACCTCCAGTTGATGATGCCTTTTGCATCCAAACCTTACCTTGAATATGTTTCCAGGCCTGATTAACAGGCTTATAGAAAAGCTTCTTGGATTTGATTGGTCCATCCCCAAAGTAAGGCTCAGAGCTGATATTGATGATAGCAAAGTTGTGTCCGGTGTCAATAACATTCGGGGCATGCAGGGGCTCTGGAAGGACTAAATACAAATGTAGCAGTCAGAACCATTCTTGAGCATTCCGGGTGTGCCATTGCTTAATCTCACAGCTAGCTCTCTGAGTTCCGGTTCAATCCTGTCTCTCCACTGCTACCCCTGCTTTAAAGTGATTCCTTAGAAGAGCCCTCTTCCACACTCTTTCAGTGGGTTCTGATTACATGAAGGCTTAAAATGTAAAATTTGTGCCATGACTCGGCAGGCCCCATCACTGCTTCAAGAAAAATGTCCTTGCTACAGTACAAGAAACCCACCTTTGTGTTATATAATGCAAGAAACCTACCTTTGACAGAAATGTTGAAAGGCTTTTCCACCATCCCAGCCACTGTGTTCACACTGCAGACCCAAACTCCCGAATCAGGAGGTAAGATTCGTTTGATAGTGAATATGGCCACCGAGAAACGATCTGTATGGTTGAAGTCATTTGGCTAGAAACAGTCAGTCAAATACAAAGACTTATTAGGATTTTGTGGGGTATTTACACAGAAAGGCGTATAACACATACTCCAGTTCATTGTTCAGTAGGAAGTTTTCTAGGAGAGACTGAGAAGCTAAGAACAATGCTAATATAATCACTGGCTTGTTTCCAAAGCCATTGGAGCAGCCCTGAAAGTTTGTATTGGCCTAGTGCCTTCCAAGATCCTGCTGTTGTATTTGTGTTTGAAAGTGTCGAATAAACACCAGCAAGGAGTTTGGTTCTTCTAAAACTGCCCTGGGTAGCTTTTTTTTTCTCCTTTTTTGATATAGTAGTGTGGAAGGACAAAGTAGCTTCCTGCATAATTGAGGGGCTGTTAGGAATGGTGCAAAGGCAAAAGGCCCATGGATCTGTTCCTTTTGCCCACTTCCTCAGATACTTATCCTCACACATTCAGCTCCCTTTCGTGCAAACATGAGGCAGGCAATGATAAAAAGTTAAGGGTAGAAGACCAAGAAAACAGCCAAATTAGAAGTTCCAGCAATCTTCTCTTCACAGAGCAATAAGCCCAGTGAGCTGTTCACTCACCAAAATGCCTTCACAAGAGCTGGGGGAATCAAGTGAGAGAAGCCAGTGTTGATTTTTAGCATAAAAATAAGAAAAGGTATACTGTAGAAGGAAGAAAGTAAACTTACTCAGAGTTTGCCCAACTCCAAACAGCATAGTGTAGAAAGAGATGCCTCCCTTTTGTTGGGGGATGGGGAGATTAACTTCAATTTTTAGACCTTACCTAGTATTAGGCATGTGAAACCTATGGTCAGGCAGAGCCTCATAGACTTGCCCCACTACACAAGTATGTACTCTGTAAGCTAAACTGTTGGACCTTTATGGGCTAAGAACTGCCTCTTTCATGAGACCTTTGGGCCATAGCAAGGAGCAAGATTTCATCAACCAAGGAGCAAAGAAAGAAGCTGAGCATGAGACCTCACCTGGAGCTCAAAGCCAAACAGTGAGACTAAGCATTAGCTGGATTCCAAACACCTATATCCTGAGACCAGTGCTCAAGAAAAGAGCCTCCAGGTACAGAATATCTAAAACTGAGTACAAGGAGTAGAAACTGGAATAACCAAACAAGGACAAAAATAAATTAGTAAGAAGCTAAACTGGGAATTTCAATACTCTGAAAAGTCCAACTAGGCATAGAACAATAATTTCATTCTAAAGGCGCAGAATATATAAAGCATATATAGGTATATATATAAAACATTATAACAGAAAAATTTCCGGAGCTAGAAAAAGGCATGCCAATCCAGATACAAGAGTCATTTAGGTACCACAGAGACAGACCATAAAAGAACTTTCTTATCTAATTATAATTAGGAACACTAAATACACATGACAAAGTGTATTGAAAGCAAGAGAAAAATATCATGTGCAATATAATATCGGGTCTATTGGGATAACAGCGAATATTCAACTGAAACTTTAAAAGCACAGAGGACTTGAAGTATTTCAGGTCCTAAAATAACAACAACTACCAACCCAGAAAACTACACTCAGTAAAGCTATCTGTCCTTAAAGAAAACTTAAAACACTTGACAATGAGAAATAAACTAAAGGAATTTATAACCACTAAGCCAGCTTTACAGAAAACACTTGAATGAATCATGAATGCTCAAGGAATACTGTAGAGGAAACAAACCTGCCCACATAGCTACAGGGAAGACTTTAATTCAGATGAGAATAATAGTTAATCAAGAGAAAAGAAAAAAATATGCAGTGCTCTTATGCCCACACACACACACAGGTTCACACATTTATTAACTCATTCAGAGCAAGGAAAAACTGAATGAAAACAAAATGCAAACGTTCTTACAATTTCCATCTGTACTGCAAAACTCTAGTGACTAAAACAGCCTGATACTGACATGAGGAGATAAGAACAACAGACCAACGGAAAACCTAGAGAGCTGAGAAGCAGACCCCACGTCCGCATTAACCTTATCTGCAACACAGTGCTAAGAATATGCAGTGGAGCAAGGACGGTCTTTTCAGTAAGTGACACTAGGGAAACTTTATGTCCCCAGTCTAGGACTAGACCCCAACCTCGCCACACCCCAACTGGGAACTATGGAGAGACACTCAGCACATGGGCATAGAAAGGGAACTTTTAGATAAGAACCATCCACAGTTGAGGTGTCTCTTCTCACATCAAACAAATGACAGCTTAGGATGGATAGTGTAGAGTAAGGGGAAGACTTGTCTATTGCTGGTCAGGAGTGCAAACTTGGATAGCACCATGAAAATCAGGGTGGCGATTCCTCAGTTAGCTGGGGATAGATCTGCCTCAAGATCCAGCTATACCACTCTAAGCATAGACCCAAAGAATACTTCATCCTACTACAGAGACACTGGCTTATCCATGTTCATTGCTGCTGTCTTCGCAGTAGCCAGAAATTGGAAACTGCCGAGATGTCTCTCAACAGAATACATAAGGAAATTGTGGGACAATAAATATTACTCAGCTGTAAGAAAAAAAATGAAATCATGAAATTTGCAGGTAAATAGATGGAGCTAGAAAAAATATCACCCTGAGTGATATAATCCAGACCCCAAAAGGCAAATGTGATATGTATTCTCTCATATGAGAGTATTGTCTGTTAAAGAAGGCGGTGGTCCATATAACCACAGATGCTGGATATGGAGGAAAGAACTAGAGGGGACAGAAATAGCTTATATAGTTATGGAGAGATGGGGAGGGATTGGAATGGGATGATTAAATGAAGAGAGAGAGGAAGGAGGTGGTAGGGGAAAGGTTGAGGAACAGCTGAAACTAAGGATCATTTTAGGGATCACATAGAAGCCTACAACTGTAGATGTTTGTTAGATATTCTCACAGAGACAAATGACAGCTTATGATGGTGAAAATGTGGAGTAAGGTAAGTCTCATCCATTGCTGGTTGGGAGTGCAGACTCATATAGCATTATGAAAAATCTTATATGAAATACATGAAAAATATGTGAATGAAATAGTTGAACCGGGAGACAAAGGCCTAACTAGATCTCTCTTGCCACCAAGTGAAATATCCAGTGCCTGGGTTAAGTTACATCTAATCAAGTTATTGGCCAAAGGGGTCTCATAGAAACCCTCAAACAACCCAGGCTATTGCCATGGCTCTCTACAAACTGATGATAAGACCTTATTGCTGAAATCAACACGTACACTACTTACTCAACACTGAAAGGTCAAGCTGGTGTCTACCTAGAGCCTCTATTCCGGATAACTAGTATCCCTAGTACAGAAAGATACTTTGTATACTGACAGAGGAGAAAGGTAACACCAACTGAGCTACAGAAAGGTAACACCAACTGAGCTACAAACCCTTCAACCTATAATGGTGACCTTTCTGCATAATATGCTAGTGCAATAGTGGCACAGAAGTAGGAGAGTAACCAATCGCTCTCTGGTAAGATTTAAGGTCCACTCCATGAGATGAAGCCCATGCCTAACACTGCTCAGATGGCTGAGAACCTGAGACTAGATAGAAAACCAAATACCGCTGTTCTGCTAAAGAAACATAATAATTAAATTTCTCCTAACAACATTCTGCTATATATAGAAATCAGTGTCTCACTCCACTAGTCTCAGGTCCTCCTACAACAGACGGGAACAAATATGGAGACTCACAACAGGACAGAGAGTGAGATACCTTGGAACATTCGGATGGTGTCCCAGTGCTGAGAGAGGAAATAGACACAATAATCTCCCATCCTTAAGCCTATCTATCTCCAATTGACAACACTTTTCAAGGAAAAATTAGTTTTCTCTAATGGAGCCCCACTGAGCAAGCAAACTACACTTAAGAGAAGCCCTGTGTCTAGAAGATGGCTGTGATAGTTTAAATATGCTTGGCTCATAGAAAGTGGCACTATTAGAAGGTATGTCCTGCCATACTTCCCGCCATGATGATAATGGACTGAACCTCTGAAACTGTAAACCAGCTCCAATTAAATGTTTGCTTTTATAAGAGCCGGTCTTGGTTGTCTCTTTGCAACAATAAAACCTTAACTAAGGCAAGGTCCAAGACAAAAATTACCCAAAGTATTATGAGCAAAATGTTTGATTTTTTGAAATTTTGCTCTTAATGCTTTGTTTGGATTTTTTTGTTTGTTGGAGGGGATTGTTGATGTTTATATTTGTTGTCTTTTGCTTGTCTATTATAGTTTCTGATTTGTGTTTTTATGGGGTTTGTGGATGTGTGTATCTCTGAGTGGTTATGTGTTTTTCATGTTTTTTTTTCTTTTTCTTTTTCTCTTCTGTTTGCTTTGGTTTATTTGTTTTGACCTGCATTTTTTTTTCTAAAGAGAGAGCAAAAGAAGGCATGGAGTTGGATGAGTGAGGAAGCAGAGAAGATCTGGGAGGAGACAATAGAAGGAAACCCATGATCAGAATATGCTATGTGAAAAAGATTGTTTTCAATTAAAAAAGACTAATGATTGAAATGAACATATAGTTCTCAATATGTTACAAAAATCTTTTTCATGATAGCATAGTATGTTACTCATTCACAGGTTTCAACATCCCTGTGTGGCCTCTAGACCCCTTCCTCGCCTTACTATAGGATTTAGAGGAGGTAATGTGAGGGTCTTACACCATCTGACCTGAACATAGTTCAGTACACACAGTTGGACAGTTTTATAGGATGGGGCTATCCTTGACACTCAGATCTGACGACTCCATTGTGATGACAAATTCCCAGCCCATGCAGAGGAAGTGAGATTGCAGTGAGTCAGTATCTGCATTTAACACAAGCAACTTGGCACAAAGATGACAGCACACCAGCCAGGACGGGGTTAAGACCTGGAGTAAATTTAGCCTTCAGAGACAAACTGCTGTAGTGAAACCATCTTATGGTGCTAAACAGATGTACTGAAGAATGGTTCTTACTTGGAGCACTGTTCCATCTGGCTTCACCAGAGTCATTTCTTCACTAGTAGGTAGTGGCCAGCCAGAGGCTTTGCAGATGGGGTTAAATTTTCCACTGTTGACTTCTATGTGATCTGGCAAATCCTCTATCTGTGGAGTCATCCTTGGCCTGCCTAGATTAAAAAAAATAAAAAGAAAAATAAAAATAAAACAATGCAGTCTAATCTTCAGCATAACAGCAATAGCTAATCTAGTAATCTAAATTAATCACTAGTAATCACTGTGGTTAAATTAACTTTACAAAAATTACAGTCACCTGGAAGATGGGTCTATGAGCATGTCTGCAAGGAATTTTCTTGATTGGGTGATTTGATGTGAGAAGACGTACTTGTACATTCCCTGTCAGGGATGCTGAACAGGGGAAAACACTATCATTCTTTGCTCTTCTGGTCTTGAATCTGGTTGCAATATGACCACCTTCTTCAGCTCCTGCTGCCTTTACTTCCCCACCACGTTGGGAAGTACCTTGAACTTTGAGCCAAAATAAACCATTCTCTCTTAAGTTGCCTTTGTCAGAATATCTTATCACAGCAACAGAAAAAGAGACCAAAACCTACTCTATGTGAGACTTTCTAACTATTTTAATTTATCATTCTCTAATAAATTTGAGGATTCTATTAATATCTCTACTTTAAAGAAGAAAGGACTGAACCTCAAAACCTGGACTCAAGCTCAGATCTTTCTGAACCCAAAGTCTTCTGCCATGGTGCTGAGCTCAATATAAAATGATCATCATAGCCACACACTACCTCAAACCTAGTTCTTAGCCCCACCTTGCTTTTTAAAGTGATTTATAAAATCAAGCAGTTAATATCAAGTTCCTCATCTCAGGAAACAGCCACACAGTGTTTCCTATCAACAAAATGATCTTCGGTACGGAAGTGCGAGAGGTCTTTCACAGACTTCACAGAGAAATCTGTAAGTAGTTTGTAAAATAATAAGTGGTTTAAATTATACACAAGTATGTCACAAACGTGAGATAAACTCTTCCAAAGCACTTTCTAGCCAACAGTCAAACCAAAAATGGTGCTGCCATACCGAACGAAGAAAAAATTCCTCAGTATTAACAAAACGCAATGGATGGTGTCAGGGATCCATGTGTCTCATACCTGTACTATGAAGAATTAATTGATTTTTAGTTAAAGCACATGGTCTTCGACTACAAAAGAAAATTCTGATTATATTAATTAAATATGTTAGCATCATTGGATTTTGGTTTAAGTGTATCCCCAAAGGTGTCTGTCCTGGTAATTTGACCTTTAACATGGTGGTGTTTTGAGGTGGTAGACTTTTATAAATGAGACCTCTATGTAAGACACTGGGTAATGCTCTCAGAAAAAAATTATCTAGTCCTTACAGGAGCACAGTTAATTCAATCAAAAGTAGATTAGCTCCAGAGGAATAAGCCTTGTTCTTCAATCCCTCTGGTGTCCTGTCATATTGTATGATATCTCCTGTAGGCGATCTTGCTGCCTTCCTCAGCCATTTCAACACAGGGACAGAAAGCCAAGCCATCTAGCTGCCTTGCTCAGAGCAAAGACTAAACTGGAAATGTGTTTCTTTCTAAATCCATTTCCCCTTGTACAATGTATTTCATGCTCTTTTTCTAATGTTTTCTGTGTACGGGTGTTTTGCCAGCAAGTATGTCTATGAAGATCTCAGCAAGCATTTTGTTTATTCAGAAATGAGGCACCTGTGCTGGTGTGGATGAGAATGACTCCCATAGGCTCAGGTGTTTAACTCTTCATCTGGAGTGGTGGACGGTTTGAGAAGAATTATGGATGTCAGGATTAGAAGTCAGTGTTCTATCCCTAAAAATGTCTCTTAAACATTTTCAGTTAAAAAGAAAGAACAACTCAAAAAGAAGAGGGTATCTGCATCGGAGTTATATTAGAGATTGGGCTCTCTGAGAGGGGTGTCCAGTTTGGTGTGGGTGACTAGGAGATGTCAGAGTAAATGTGTCACTGGTAATGGCTTTGAGTTTTTTTAAAGACTTTGGGATATTCCCATTGCATTTTCCTCTTTCTGTTCACTCCATCCTACTATCTCTGCCTCCTGCTTGTTGATCAAGACAATAGTTCTCAATGCTACTCCAACTACCTACAGCCTCTCCTTTGCCACCAGAGATTCTAACCCTCTGGAACCAAACTAAGTTAAACTTCTTTTATAGTTGTCTTGGCCATGATGTCTTCCAACAGCAGTAGAAAAGAAACTACTACAGATTCTTTGGAGGATATAGAACGGGTATCTGTTGTCTTATCTTGGTGATGTGATTCTTACACAGTAGGGCTCTCCTCAGACATGCCGAACATGACCCTGACCACAGTGTTACCTGGCTTTACCTTCTTTCTCACACTGCAGCCCTTGCCATCCTTGAGAGCAGAGGCAGCCTTGGAAGCGATCACACATCTCTTCATTGGGGCAGTGGCACCTGAGCTTACAGTCTGGTCCATAATAACCATATGGGCATGCTGGAAACAAAAACGTTAGAAACTGATGTTAGTACTGAGAAAGGGAGAAGACCAAGGCTCTCAATGGCTGAGTTTAGTCTCCTTACATACTATCTGGCAACTCTGCTGAATTGTATACAGTAGGGTTCCATCTGTGAGATTTACTGAGATTTAAAGTTTTGTCCACTTTCTTTCCAGAGAACTTAGTAAGTTTCTACTAGAACACACTTCACAGTACAGTATCCCAAAAAAGACTAATGGAAGTCAGGGTGAATGTATGTGGGCAGAGGAAGCCAGGGAGGTTTTAAAGGGGAAGTGAAATTTGGAAGATAGTAATGGTGTGTTTCTCGTTTCTCAGGTTTTGGTCTGAGTGTTGGGTATGAAGAGCACCATGTGAGAGGATAAAACTTAAAAATAAAAAAAATCCATCATCTCATCAGCCTGGTAAATAAAAGAGTTAGTTACTGGAAAGAGAAAGGAAATCAGAAATATTGAATTGGAAAAGAAGTTCAGATCCTTTGCTGACCTTTGAACTATATGCATGCTCAACATACTCAGAGCAACCCAGATAAAGATGAAAAACCCTCAAGAGAGAGAGTTTGGTCTGATGACTGAGAGTCATAGCCTGTAGCTTGAATCCTACCAAGCCAGTAGCCTACTAAATTAAAACAAAACAAACTGAGCATTCCCCCTAAGGGATATATTATACTCCAGAATCCCCACAATGTAATATTAGGTATTCACAATAAAATTTCAAATTACTCAACATAAGAAGTGATAAAGAAGTGTGTTCAATTTAAGAAAGAAAGAAAGGAAGGAAGGAAGGAAGAAAGAAAGAAAGGAAGGAAGGAAGGAAGGAAGGAAGGAAGGAAGGAAGGAAGGAAGGAAAAAAAGAAAACTTGCAACTAACTGCAAGGACCTAATAGTACAAAAAGGGGTAAGATTTTAAAATCAGTTATAAGTAATTATGTTCAAGGAAAGTACATTCACAACAATGAAGAATTTTAGCAGAAAATACATAAGCACCCCCCCCATCTGAAATGGGAAAGCTACAGTGATAATTAATCTCAGTTGTCAACTTCATGGAATCTAGAACACCTGAGAAATGAGCCTCTGGGCGTGCCTGATAGGGATTATGCTGATGAGGTTAAGGTTAATCAAGGGAGGAAGACCTGCGGATTGTGGGTGGCTTCATCCCCTGAGCTGGGATCCTGGGCTATATGAAAAGGAGAAAGTGAGCTGCACAAAGGCATCATTCTCTCTGCATTCTGGCTATGGATGCCATGTGACCTGCTGCTTCAAGTTCCTGCCATCTGATGTTCCCACCAAATGGAATGTACTCTTGAATTATAAGCCAAACAAACCTCTTCTTTCTGAAGTTTCTTTTCTTAGCATATTTTCCACTAATTTATTTATTTATTCACTTCACATTCTGATTGCAGATGCCCCTTCTCTCAGTCTCCCTTATGCAGTCCTTCCCTCCCCACTTCTCCTGTGAGAGGTGACCCCACACCCCAGTACCAACCCACCCTGTCAAATCAAGTCACTACAGGACTGGGCATATTCTCTCCCACTGAGACTAGATAAGGCAGTTAGCTAGGGAACAGGATTCACAGGCAGGCACTGGGAACAGGATCCACAGGCAGGCACTGGAGTCTGGGTAAGCCCTTGATCCAGTTGTGGAGAAACCTGCATGAAGACCAAGCTGCACATCTACTTCATATATGCAGGGAGCCCATGCTCACTCTTTGGTTGGTGGTTTAGTCTCTGGTAGCCCCCAAGGGTCTAGAATAGGTGACTGTTGCTCTTTACATGGAGTCTCTGTCCTCTTGGGTCCCTCAGTCTGTTCCCTAACACTTCTACAAGACTCCCTGAGATCTGTCTAATGTTTGGGTGTGGATCTCTGTATCTGCTCTGGTCAGCTGCACAGTGACCACATATCTCAGAGGATAGTTATGTTAGGTTCCTATCTGTAAACGTAACAGAGAGTCATGGATAGTGTCAGAGATTGGTTCTTGCCCATGGGGTGGGTCTCAGTTTGGGTCAGTCATTGGGTAGCTACATCCTCAGTCTGTGCTCCATCTTTGTCCCTGCACTTCTGGTAGACAAGACAAATTTTGGGTCAAAGATTTTGTGGGTGGGTTGGTGTCGTTATCTCTTCACTGGGAGTCGTGCCTGGCTCTGGGTATAGAAGCAGATAAGTTGATAAATGGAATACAATTAAAGACCCAGAAATAAACTTATACAACTATGAGTACTTGGTTTTTGACAAAGAAGCCCAAACCATCAATGGAAAAAATAAAGCATCTTTAACAAATGGTGCTGTTCTAACTGGCAGTCTGCATGTAGAAGAATGCAAAAATATCCATCTTTATCACCCTGCACAAAGTTCAAGTCCAAGTAGTTTGAGAACCTCAACATAAAACCAGATACACTAAAACTAATAGAAGAGAGAGTGGGAAATAGCCTTGAACACATTAGTACAGGACACAACTTCCTGAACAGAATACCAATGGCTCAGGCTCTAAGATCAACAATTGATTAATGGGACCTCATGAAACTGAAAAGTTTCTGTAAGGCAAAGGATACCATGAATAGGACAAAATGGCAGCCCGCAGAATGGAAAATTATCTTCACCTACATATAACAGAGAGCTAATATACAAAATATAAAAAAAAAAAAAACTCAAGAAGTTAGACACCATCAAACCAAACGATCCAACTAAAAAATGGGGCACAGAGCTAAATAGAGAATTCCCAACAGAGGAATCTCGGATGGCTGAGAAACACGTAAAGAAATGTTCAATGTCCTTACCCATCAGGAAAATGTAAATTAAAATGACTCCAAGAGTCCACCATATACCTGTCAGAATGTCTAAGGTCAAAACCTCAAGTGGCAGCACATGCTGGAAAAAATGTGGAGCAAGAAGAACTCCACTTTTGCTGGTGGGGGTGCGAACTTGTACATACACTCTGGAAATCAATCTGGTAGTTTCTCAGAAATTGGGAATAATTCTACCACATTCACACACACACACACACACACACACACACACACAAACACACACACACACACACACACTAAATAAATAAATAAATAATTTTTAAAAAAGAGATCGTGTTTAAGATTCCTAATTCTGTTGACATTTACACATCTGACAATCAAGTAAACACCAAGCAGAACAAAGACAGAGAAAAATATCTGTCAAACTGCTACAAACTACAAATCAGAGAACTTATTGGTTTTCTTTTCTTGCCCCTCACTTTCTCCTTACAACAGTGTTTCTGCCATTCAATGCACTTCTAAATTTTGCAAGCTCTTTTGAACTGTTCTGTTCCTGTGAGAGCTACTCAACTGCCTAGTACAACAACATTACAATCTGTTAGACCATGAACGGATTCTGTCGACCAGCTGTCCTTATTTTGGTCAACCATAGGTTTACTTTTACTTAAAAACTGATTTAAAAACTATATTATCCCTTGGCTTTATGGTGGATAGTCTCAACTTGCCAACTTGTTCAACAGAAAGCTTGCATTTTCAGCATCATCAGTACAATGTCTACTAAAGCTCTCCTGGAATATTTTCATTGGAGCAAAAATAAAAGCAAATGTTACTTTCATATAAAAATCAGAATAACCAAAGACACTGAGCAAGAAATAACAATACCAGAGGTAGCATACTACTTCTTGATTTCAAAATATATTATAAAGCTCTAGTACTCAAAATCACATTTTAGCATCAAAAACAGCCACATAGATCAATGGACAGAAAACCCAGAAACAGATCTATATATTTATTGTCAATTGGTTCAGTAAAGGAACCAAAATACACAATGGACAAAAGATGATCATGTCAATAAGTAATGTAGAAGAAACACAGACAGTCACAAGCAGAAGAATAAAATGTATTTGTTATTTCAACCTCCATACAAAATTCAACTGAAAATTAAGTTTAATGATTTAAACCCAAGACCTCAAATTGTTAGGAGAAAAAAAAAGAATTTTTTTTATCAATTGGGGGAATTATCTGTGTATGATCTTAAAAACAGGAAACAAAAGCCAAAGAGACAAATAAGAAAATTTGCATCAAATTAAAAGGCTGCAGGTAGTTAGCACAGTAGAGGACCATCAGGAAGTGGTTGCAGACCATGCATACTATAAGAGGTTCTTTCTAGTACAAAGGAGAAGCTTGAGTAATGGAAGAGCAAGAAAACCTGTCTTTAAAAAATAGTCAAAAGTACATGTACTTTATGCTCATTGTAACTAGTAAGATCTTAATGCACACTATCAAACCTTTAAAAAAAACCAAGTACTGACAAAAATGTATTCGTATACTTTTATGCAAAAATGTTTAAACTCTGTACATTTATCTTTGTTTTTTAAAATAAAGTTGTTCAATTAAAA
Source organism: Micromys minutus (assembly GCF_963924665.1). NCBI lineage: Eukaryota > Metazoa > Chordata > Mammalia > Rodentia > Muridae > Micromys > Micromys minutus. Next base: position 10,715,035 of record NC_137978.1, read on the forward strand.
AAAATAGTCAAAAGATGGAGCAGAGACTGAAGAAAAAGCCACCCAGTAACTGGTCAAACTTGACACCTATTCTGTGGGCAGGCACCAGTTCCTCGGACTATTAATGATGCTATGTCCTCCTTGCAGACAGGAGCCCTCTGAGAGGCTCCACCCAGCAGCTGACTGAAACAGATACTCACAAACAAACATTGAGAGAGGTCAGGGGAAGGATTGAAGGCACTCAAGGAGTTGGCAAACCCACAGGAAGACCAACAGTGTCAACTAACCTGGACCCCTTCAGAGCTCCCAGAGACTGGGCCACAGACCAAAGAACATACATGGGCTGGTCCAAGGCCCCTGACACGTAGCAGAGGACTTCCACATCTGGCATCATTGGGAGAGGATGCACCTAAAACACTTGATAGACAAGAAGGGGAGATGCTGTGGGGGCTGCCCTCTCAGAAGCTGGGGGGGGGGGAATAGGAGGAAGAACTCTCCAAGGGGAGCCAGGAGAAGGGGCAACATTTGAAATGTAAATAAATAAATGTTTTTTAAATGGGCAAATAACCTGGGTTGACATCTCTTAGAGGATATATAGATGACCAATATGAACATGAAAACATATTTAATAATGCCGGTCATCAAGGAAGAACAACAGATGTGGCAAAACATACACATGGCCCTGGCTGTGACCTCTGGCAGCCCACAGCCAGACAACTGCAAGGGAATCCAAATTAAAAACTCAGCGAGACATCACCTCGCATTTGTTAAAATGCCTAGGATCAGTCTGTCAAAAAACAGCAAACACAGTGAGCATAAAGAAAGAGCAGTCATACACTGTTTACAGGTAACTGCCCAAAACAGTGTGGAAGCTCCCTGAAACACAAGAAAACAAGCACAGTTACCACAGGATACAAACACTCTACACCTGCAGATAAACTTTTATGTGTGGGGAAATGGGGGGGGGGGAGAAAGACGGAGGGAGAGAGAGAAGGAGAGGGGGAGAGAGAGGGAGAGAGAGAGAGAGAGAGAGAGAGAGAGAGAGAGAGGGAGGGAGAGGGGGAGGGAGGGGGGGAGTGAGGGAGATGAGTCTAAGCTGAATTATCTAAGTTGAATAAACTAGACAGAATGGCAGGTATTTTTTGCTCTGACCTGTAGATGGAATCTAAGGAACAGCGTGGACAGTGGTTTCCAGGGATTGGTGGGTCAAGTATGGATGTGTTACTCAAGGATACAAACTTTTAGTTGTGCTGTTAGGGACCTTCTTAGTGATATGCTGTGGCAATATGCTGTGGCAAGGGCAGGCATGCATACAATATCATGTACTTCAAAACTGGTGGGCATAGATCTCAAGTGTCCTCACCATACGCGCAAAGAGAAGTCTGAGAGAAAGGATTTATTAATGAATTTGGCAATAGTAATTGTTAGTTCTTTAGTAAGGTTCCTGAGTAACAGGAGTTAACTTTATTCTTGAACCTTAAATCTTATCTGGATTTGTCCTAAAGACTGATTTCCATGGCATAAGGCAATAAAGTAAAATAAAATCTGTCTTAATTTTCGTACTCAAAGCATTATCTAAAACTCAGCAGCAACATAATTGCCTAGAGATCCATTATAAAAGCAGAACCTCAGCCCCCCAGTTCCAGAACTATGCAAGTTAGAATCCATGATTTAACAAGATCCCTAGGTGATATGCAGGAGAAACATCTACTCCCAGATCCCATCTCACTGTATATCCAATATAATGTCTTTTTCATTTAAAAAAAAAAAAAATCTATGACTTAAATCCCCGCATCCAACAACAGGTAAGCAGCCAAGCAGTCCAGTGCACCCTGCTGATGGCTGATGTCAGCAACCTTGGCCTCTGGACACCAGCTGCAGTTTCCCCTGGTCTCCGAGTAAGTGGTGCATACCTTCGTTGCACTGCAACCCCCTCCAGCCTGTGGCACAGGAGCAGCCATAGGGGTCTGGGAGACAGAACACATAGGACTTGCATCCCTCTGGTCCACTACAGCTTTCTTTACAGGTCCTGCCAAATGTGTGTGGCTCACACGCTGTGGGAGGAAACGACACAGAGGCTGAATCAGAATCAAATCGTAAGCCCTTGGGAGGCTGGACTCCACTTTTATCAAGTTTCTCCTAGACAGGGGGATTTTAATCTGAAGGCTGGCAGACAGAGGGCCATGCCTTCCTTTATGATCCACTTTAAAGAAAACAAAACTGCCTCCCAAATAGGCCACCACTAGGTTTCATGGGTTATAAACCTTGACTGTAGACCCACAAATTAGTGTTTTTGTTATAACTTTCCAGTAACATTGCAGTAAAAAACAAAACAAAACAAAAAGCCTTTAGAAAAGGTGTCTAATCCACACAGAGGTGGTACCATGGACCCAAGGGGAGCCATTTGACTTCCTTCTCATCTGTGTTCAAGCTGTTTATCAGGTATATTCTTACCTTTCTCACACGTCCTCCCCATAAACCCAGGAGGGCAAATGCATTCTCCAGTATCTTCATGGCAGACACCATTGTTCTTACAAGTCGTACAAGGACGGTTACAGTCGGGCCCCCACTTCTGAGCTTCACATCCTATTGTTAAAAAAACAAAACAAGGAGACATGGGGTGGAAAGCAGATTCCCTCAATGAACTGTTACTGAGCAACTAAAACAGGGCACTTATTTTAGCAGGCTATGAAAATGAAGACAAAATACAGCCTTGTCACTCTAAAAGCAAATAGTACACTATTTGAAATATTAGAATAATAGAAGCAGAGACAAGAAGTACCAAACCCTGCCTTGCCACCATAAAAGTACATGTGAGGGCAGGACATAACTTGGGAGTACAGGACCACATAAGCAGCGAGAAAGATGAGGCTAGAGAATGCGATCCAGGCTGAGGCATTCGGAAGGAGGAGGCTTAGGCATGCCCCTGCTATGGTCCTAGACTGAAGCATTTTTAAAACAGATACTTTGATCAATGGCGTCTCTATCACCAAGGAACCTGACAGAAACAAACCTCAGACCCACAGCCAGCAAGCCCGCACATCAACTCAGCCTGCAGTAGGTGAGGAGGACTCAGGCTTAAGAAAGGGATAGCCAACTGGGGGAACTATTTCCACTAGGAAGTATGTAAGAAAGAAGTGAAGCAAAAAGCGAGATGTGCAAAATTCAGCTCAAGGCAGTAAAATGCTTCCTAGTTCATCTTTCCTAGTTGCTTTCAATACTTGGTGGTTTTAGATTGTTAATTAGACTCAAAATAACTTCAAATATACAGAAAACCCAGGAGTGCTGGTATGGCTCTTTATGGTTGAAATTTTGGCTTGATTTTTTTATCTATAGGGAACTAGTGTCGTTGTCCCCAGACGTAGTCTCCTAGTGCTTGGATACGTGCCTGCAGCTGATGTAACCCCAAACTCTCTTTGGCAAGAACTCCTAGCTATCAGTATTTTCTCTAAAAATAATAAGGAAAATTATCAACACATACCAGCCTCACTTAACAGATAGTTACAAGATGTCTGAAAGCTAATAGTTACATTTCTTGGTATATAACAGAAAAAATTCTACATAATTAGTGTGAGCCAGGCTACTAGGCTCTCACACACAATAAAGTCAGATAATTTAAGTGAAACAGGCTCTTCGTCCATGAAATTGTTCTCCAGCCTAGTGTGTGCCTGTAGACATAGCCCAGCCTCATTCCCAATCCTAGGAAGAAGAATAAAACTCTAAAAGATAACAGGGGTGATCTCTTAGGGTAGAGAAGTTAAGAGTTTGTTGATAATCAAATAATATCCACTTGTGTGACTTCATTTTTTCTTACAACTTTATTTAAAGAAGAGAGATACATGTACAGATTTTTAAAAGCATTTTGGAAATTCTTTAGAGATTTGATAGCATGCATTGAAATCCCACTAGTTACCATAAGCATAAAGTACATGCGGAACAGAACGTAACATGGAAACAGTCAGAGTTTTCTTAGTGTGTATAGACTAAACATAATGATCTTTGAATACCAAAAATTGCCACAAGGCTATATTCCTAGTTCACGGATTATTAATGATTTAAAGTCTAGGTGTACCACACTCTGAGAGGGTGCAAAACTCTTTTTTTTTTTTCCTAAGAAGGACTGAGGCTTTCACTATTTGGCCTTTGTTTTTCTTGAGCTTCATATGGCCTGCGAGTTGTTTCTGGGGTGTTCAGAGCTTTCTGGGGTTAGTACCCAATTAACAGTGTAGCTTCATTTTTAAGCCTCGTGATGCTGTATTTTTTTGAAGCCATGGAATGCAGAGGAAAATACAAGCCTATATTGTAAGAAATCTTTTGTCATGAAAAAAAATATTGAAAAGCAATCTATAAACATACCAGTGGGGCTTCTAAGACAAAATATTAAAGTACCATCTTTCCTATGCTTTGCTTCATACAGAAGAGATGGCCTTGTGCCTCCAGCTTCCCTCAATAAACATCAAGTAATTCATAATTGGGGAGCTGTTGTTAAACAGGTGAGCATAGCTCCACTCAAACTTCCTTTGAATGACTTTAGACACTACTGAGATTCTCAAATAGCTTTGTTAAATATGCCAAAACAGGCAACACCATATACTCCAACCTGAAAACAATACAGGGGGTGAGGGGATCTTTTGCTTTATAGGAAAAGGCCCAATGAGTTCCAAATTCTAATCTCTATTCATGTTTTTGACATATTCAAAAGCTGTCAACTGGATATGGTAGCTCTGCTCTGTAAACCTAGTACTTGGGATCTAAATTAGGAGACTTTCATGATATACTAGTTCAAATGTTTAAAGATTTTAAACGTTTTCCAGATGACAATGTGATATATTAAATAAAATTTTGGTTCCTACACTTGTTTCCTGGCACACTGTTCCCAAAACCCTCAAAGTAATAAACAGCTATTGTATGCTAATGAGAATAGTTTTTGAATGATAATTATGGTGGTAAAGGGGCCCTTAAGTAACTTCATGATAAGGGTCACCAGAAACACCCAAGGAGACTTGGAGACCTGACATTAGTCTCACCTCTAATCTCTAAGGATGACTAAGGGCTGAAAGGATGGCTAATGACTGAACAGCACTGAGGGAGCTTCTGAATTAGCAGGCTCCTAAATAGTGCCTGGAAGTACTACCTCCCCCAGCTCTGCACCTTGTCCTGCGTACCTTTGTCCTGTGGCTGTTAACCTGGATCCTCTTTGATATTCTCTATAATAAACCCACATTATTTCTCTGAGTTCTGAGAAACGACCTAACGGTTCAACACAAAGCAAAGAATGGAAGCTTGAGAAGCCTTGGTTTATAATCATTCTGTCAGGAACAGGACGTGACCAGCAGTTCTCAACTTGCAAGCAAAATAAGGACAATTTTATGTAACAGAGCCCTTACCCGTGGGGTCTGACCCTGTCTCCAGGTGGAGGCAGAACTGAGTTAAACTTTAAGATTAATTAGTATAAATTAATTAATAATTAAAAAGATATCCAGGAGATGTCTTCTGGAAAATCACTTGGTGTTGGGGAATCTATACACTAGTGCCAGAAATTATGGGTTCAAGTGAGAGTTAAGAGTAGGAAAACCCAGCTAATACAACCACTCTGGAAATCTGTCTGGCGATACCTCAGAAAATTGGATATAGTACTACCTGAAGACCCAGCTATTCCACTTCTGGGCATATACCCCAGAGACACTTTAATACACAACAAAGATATATGCACCACAATGTTCATAGCGGCTCTATTTATAATAGCCAGAAGCTGGAAGGAACCCAGATGTCCTTCAGAAGACGAATGGATACAAAAATTGTGGTACATATACACAATGGAATACTACTCAGCCACCAGAAACAATGACTTAACCAAATTCTTAAGAAAATGGCTGCATCTAGAGAAGATCATCCTGAGTGAGATAACCCAGTCACAAAAGAACAGACATAATATGCAGTCACTGATAGTGGGATGCTAACCCCAGAGGCTTGCACTCCCCCAGAAACAACTCACAGACTGTATGAAGTCCAAGAAATAAAGAAAACAAAAAAATATACATATATTCACAAAACAAGAAGACTTTGACTATTTCCATGTTGCGTTTTGTTTTGCATGTACTTTACGCTTATTGCAACTAGTAGGTTTTCAATGCATACTGTCAAGCCCTTGAAAAAAATCAAGTACTGACTAAAAAATATATTCACATGGTTTTATGTAAAATTTATTTTAATGTCTGAAAAAACAGTACTGACAAAAATGTATAATTTTAAGCAAAAAATGTTTAAAATCTGTACATTTATCTTTGTTTTGCAAAATAAAGTCGTTTAAAATATAAAAAAAGAAAAAAAAAAAAAAAAGAGTAGGAAAACCCTTCTGTTTATTCCCAATCTCAAGCAAGCAGGCATCAGTCTGATGGTTCTGCTCTAAAACAGCTGAACACTACAGATCTATAGACTTCCTTTAGAGATGGGCTTTAAGTAAACACTGCACAAGAAAGCAAGTTTTGGGAATAGGAGCAAATTTTTCTTGAGTCAAGTTCAAATAATCCTGCCCATATTATACTTTACTTTATATCTCTTTAAGTGTATTGGGGAATAAACTAAGTTAACCACACCATTCTATTTCTACCATTCTATTATAATGTTGAACTATCTAATTATATACATACCTGCTCTGACTGGGAATTACCCAAGGGATGTGCTTTATTGTGCTATCCTCTGTCTTTAACACCCACACAATGCTATTCAAGACAGTTAATGATTTCCTTTTTATTGGATATTCTCTGTATTTACATTTCAATACAGTGAACTGCAGAGATTTAGGCCTGAAGGCCTGAGTGATTAATGGCACAGATCAAACTTGGCTGAAGGAAATTTGAGGCAAATCTTTTGCTTTCTATAAGTCAATTGCCCCATAAAAATTACTAATGCTGGCTCTTTCCACCTTGATGATTATCTTATAGTGGAGAAAGACATTTTTCCAAGGTCTAACTCTTGCAGTTATCAAACCTAACAATAAAGGTCACACTAGAGAGTTAAATGCTCTAGAGTGCATGGCACTTGAAAGAAATTTTGTTTACCTAGAAGCCCAGATGACCCACTCCTCCTGTAATAGTCACTTCCCAGTATCCAGAGAGACTGTACTTCTCAGTTCAATTCTGCTTTCTCTTGGGGATGGCCCTGCAATACAACTATGGCCTCTGTTTCATGGCTCTACTCTTGCGTGTGGCTTCCTGGTTTAGGCTGGGTGACATCCACGTTGTTAGACCAAACTAATTCTTTCTACTGGAAATGTAAAACACATAGGTAAAGGATGGTGTACCTTACCCATGGTAACAACAACCTCCTGAATGAGAAGTATAGACCATTTAGTCCAACCCACTACTTCTGAACTCCACACCTTCTCTAGACCATACAGTCTGCAACTTGCTTGTTGACCTTCCTATCAAATTGTCAAGAGTGCTTAGTATCCTGCCTGCTACCCCTTCATCTTGCTTGTGTAGCACCGCGGGCTACCATAACTTGACACTATAAATTCTAACAACTCCATCAGTGTAGAACAGTGGCCTCTCAGTCACTTACTCCGGACAATCAGCCTGGTGAAGGCAGAGGTGAACAGGTTTCCTCCTATGTACCTGGCGGAGTACACACCGGCATCCTGGGGCTGAGCGTGAGGCAGGTGCACTTCTAAAATATCAGGAACCTCATGCCGGGGCACTGAATGGATGAAGGAACCTGTTGAGGGAAAAAAGTGGAGGGAAAAAAGTTTGTGCCCAAACACACCTATATGTTTGTTCTTATAACCAAACAACCTCAGGGTCAGACAGTCTTGCAACTGAACCTGGTTGGATTTAAGACTCTATTTATATGTCATTATCAGGTTTCATTATACTTTACATGTGTGTGCATGTATGTGCATTCCTTTTTGTCTAGTCCCTTCCTCACTTTGGTTGATTAAATAACCAACACCTTGTCTAAGAGTGTTGGGATTCTGTAAACCCCACCCCTCAGTTACCTAGCAGCAGCCAGGTATACCCCACCCCTCAATTACCCTGCAGTGGCCAGGTATGCTCTGCCCCAGTGACCTGACACTATAAAAGGAGCTGCTTGACCCCTCCTCTCTCTCTTGCTCTTGTGCTCTTGCAGCCTTGCTCTCCCACTCCTACCCCTTCACTTCCCTTTCCCTTCCCTCCTCTCTCCCACGTGCTCATGGCCGGTCTCTACTCCTCTACTCACTCTCTCTCTCTCTGTCTCTCTCTCTCTTTCTGTCTCTCTGTCTCTCTGTCTCTCTCTCTCTGTCTCTCTCTGTCTCTCTGTCTCTCTCTCTCTCTCTCTCTCTCTCTCTCTCTCTCTCTCTATCTCTATCTCTCTCTCTGCCTCTACCACCCTCTTAACTCTCCCATGACTTGAATAAACTCTATTCTGTACTATACCATTGTGTGGCTGGTCCCTCAGGGGGAAGGGGTTCCCAACATGGACCCCCCCAGAGGCATTCCCTTGCCCTTAGGCCTCGCCACACCTCCATGGGCCATATGCCCCCCACTCTCTTCATCCTTCCCCTAACATTGGTGCTGTGACTCGGATTGTCATCTTTTCACAATATTGGTGCCCCATGACTTTTCCTTTCAGTGACTTTTCCTTTCATTGGTGCCCCGTCATCTTTTCCTTACAAAGAGGGCTTCTGTTACACAGAGAATTTGACAAGCTTGTGTCATGGCAGCTCTTTAGACAACTACCCTAGAAATTGCAATACAATAATATCCAGTGTGCTAGTTATAACCCAATATCTCGCAGATGGAAACAACAGAAGGAGACGAAATAGACTCACCATTTTTGTAAATCACTGCATCTTCTTCTTTAATTAACACCTTTTTGAAAGATATATTCACATTATCTCCCCTGTCCACGGTCATAGTTAAGGTCGCAGGTAAGAAGGAAGCTTTTAAAAGAGAAAAATGATAAATAAATAAATTGATAGATAGATAGATAGATAGATAGATGATAGAAAATCACATATTTTTCTCTAATTAACACTAAAACTCCAGGGGATGAGACCCAATCACTACCTGGGGTTTTTAATATGAAGAACAATAGTGCATAAGAGATTGTATGAGCCTTTTAAAGAATCTAACAAAAGAAATAGTCCTTTCATTTATAATACACACACACACACAATATTTATAATAGTTCTATTCTGTAAATTGCTTGGGAAATGGGGACATTATGATGATTGGTACCTGCCATTACACTATATTCTGATATTAATTATAAACTATATTAACTATAAATCTGCTACCCTTCCCCAATCCCTACTGTGTTTACTCAAAATGCAAAAGTATTCTAATGAAATATGAGTCCTCAACATAGAAAACAGTGCCGGTTGCCTACTCGCTTTTCTTTCGGCCTTTCTATGTGGCAGTGACTGTGGCTTTTAAAAAGTGTAACTGCTTTAGAACAAACAAAGACAATGAGCAGCATGCTGCACTTGTTCCTGTGGTAAAGACTAAATATTGAAAAGGATAGATGCTAATGCTTTACCCTCTAGCTTTAGTTAACATGTATGGGTGGATTCATTGCAGAACTGGCCAGTACTGAGGGAGAAATAAAGTATTCTGTATTTGACTTATGGTACTATCCATGACTGCAAACTCTGCCTCTGTGTCAAGCTTGAAACACAACATTGCCCCATTGCTTGGGTTTACTAAAGAAGATGTGCGAATGAAAGTATCTAACAGCCTTCCAGAACTGAGTCTAGTTCAGAAAGGGTCTGAATCCCTTTAATGTACACCATAACAGACAGAGAATGGCATTCTGTGGAATAAGGTAAGGGACTGTCCTTAGGTAGTGTTAGATCAGGAGATGATGGATATCAATGGAAGACAAAAAGAGAGAGCAGATGAGGACAGAGAAAACTGTGGCACAAAAAATACAGATAAAGTGACAGAAGATATACAAATATGTGTAAAAAGATAGGGAAGGAATATTTATGTGTGTGTGTGTGTGTGTGCACTGTTTTCATAACTGTACATGAAACAAAATGAACACATCATCTTGAGAATAAAGCAAGAGGAAAATACGTATTAAACTAACAAATAAACACTAATCTTGTGGTACTTGCATGGGAAAAATATTTGCAATGCCAGAGTATTTGAGGATCAAGATAGTCTCTGTGTGGTGAGACAGAGCCACCTAGTAAAATCGTATTAGAACATCTCATGCATGTGTCTAGTTTATGTACTAGCATGAGCCCTACAAAACCCATGAAACAAAACAGTAACAGTAAGAGCAGGAAACTGACAGGTCTCCAAGCAGAGTGGCTACTTTCTGAAACCAACTGAACAGGCAGAGCAGCAACTACCAAGGAAAAATACAGACAGCTTGAATGATACCACTAAAGACTTCAGAACCAAGTCCCCAATTGTGTGAATGCTACAGAGCACACTACATAAATAAGAGACTCTCTGATAAGAAAGCACCTAAGTCAGAAACCAACAGCAGGCCACCTTGCATTTAATGGCAAAACAGCATTTAAGTTTTGGTCCAGGACCAAGTCTTAAACGAAATCAGAGAGGCTCCCCTAAGGACCTGTCGATGACTCAGTTGGTCAGTGTCTTAATTCTCCCCTTATCCTTGTCTTTTTGATGGGGGCTGGCTTGTAAGACTCTCAAGTGCTTTGTGTATCTCTCTGGCTTAGACAGCGACCATGCTGTGGTGCTTTAAATATGCTTGTCCCAGAGAGTGGCACTATTAAAAAGTATGGCCTTGCTGGAAGAGGTGTGTCACTGTGATCATGGGCAATGAGACCCACATGGGAACCAGTCGTCTCTTAGTGGCCTTCAGATGAAGATGGAGAACTCTCAGCTCCTGAATCATGCCTGCCTGGACACTGCTATGTTCCCATCTTGATAACCATGGACTGAACCTCTGAACCTGTGAGCCAGCCCCAATTAAATGTTGTCTGTGGAAGAGTTGCCTTGGTCATGGTGTCTGTTCACAGCAGTAAAACCCTGAGTAAGATACTTGTGAAAGTAGGGAGTGTCTCTGAACCACACTGAGAAAGGCTTTGGTGTTGCTTTGGGGGTTAGGGGGAGCTATGTGCTGTGGCTGCTAACTGAAGAAAAGTTTCCTGTCTGGTCTTCTCTGTATGGTCAGGAAAGTGGGTGTCTTTGATGCATTGGTGCCCAGGTCAAGCATGGAGGGAGCAAAGTACAGAGCAAGGAATAGAAAAGCAGTGTGAACACTGGAAACACATAGCCTCAGGCACAAATTCATCCTCTAACAGTCACCAAACTCCTCTGCAAATTCCAGCTGCCTCATCTATAAATCGGAAATGAAATCTACCATGAAGGTTAGGAAGCAGTAGGGGCTAAGCCTCAAGGTACCCATGATGCCTGTGCCAATTATCAATAAATGACATCACTGGGATGATGAGTCTGTAATGTGCGTGTGATGCAGGAACTGAAATGGGTCACCATGCAGAGAAGGGAAGCAGGGTCAGGGGACATGGGTACAGATGGGAAGCATTAGAGCATTCCTTGTCATCTTGACAATTTAGCCACCCTAACACACCAAGTTCTCCCTGGCTGTGAGAGACTCCTGTGAGAACATTTCTGATCATTTCATCTTTGTGACTTTCTCTGCAGTTTGTTTATGTTTTCTCCCCTTTGTGTGGAGATTGTTTAGCTGAGCGTGGGACTTTGCAGGGAGCATTGTATTCAGAAAGGAACTCAGAATCCTCATAGGCTCAATTCCAATGTAGCTTTTTCCCCACTCCTCTTTATTATTTCAGACTTGGTCTCTTAGCTCCCTATTTCCTCAGGGGCAGCTTCACACCAAAGGTCTGCGTCTGTCTGCCTGCATGAATGTCTCCAAGCTGGTCATTCTTTGCCAACTACCAGCAAGAAAGTAAGATTGTGTCCTAAACTTTAGGTTTCCTAAAGTATAAGAGCTTGTTACATATTCAGTACGCACTTATCAAGGCCACATGACTTGCCTGGATCATCAGAACAAGCACCATTTAATAATATTGTGGGCCAAACACTGATCTAAAAACATTATAAGAATTTGTTTTTCATAATATCCCTATGACATAAGCACTTCCATTATCCCCATTTTACAAATGAAACTGAGGTTCAGAGAGTTTAAGTAACTTGGCTCAAGGTCCCACAAAAATTCCAGGAAAGCCAGGTTTTTTTTTCACCCTCTTGTTTTGTTTTGCTTTGCTTTGCTTTGCTTTGCTTTGCTTTGCTTTGCGTTGCATTGCTTGCTTGCTTTAATGACGGGGCTGTGGTGGTTTGAATAGGAATGCCTCCTATAGACTCAAGTATTTGAACGCTTGGCCTATAGGAAGTTGAATTATTAGAAGGCGTGGCCTTTTGGGAGAAAGTGTGTCTCTGGTGGAGGTAGAGGAGGGAGGTAGTCTTTGGTCCCAGAAGCTCAAATCAGTCTCCTGCTGCTTTCAGATCAAAAGGCGGAACTCTCAGCTGCTTCTCACTCACCTTCCATGCTGGCTGCCCTGTTTCCCCGCCATGATGAAGATGGACTAAACCTGTGAACTGTAAGTCAGCCACAATTAAGTCTTTTCTTTTATAGGAGTTGCTGTGGTCATGGAGTCTCTTCACAGTAGGGAAACCCTAAGACAGGAGCTCACAGGTTATATATTAGTGTTCACAAAACTTCTCAGTCCAACTACTTCACTTTATAAATGAGCTTGCTGAGCCCTATACTGGAGGATGACATGCATAAGGTCATCATTTGAATGGAAAACTAAGAGCATCCTCAGGTTTCTTACTGGCTCTGCACCCACCCCACCTCCAGATTTGAGATTGCAAGCATGCATTTTTTTTACAAGAATTCTGGGATCAAATTCAAGTCCCTGTAATCACAGGCAAGCACGTTGCTGACTGAGCTTTCACCTTAGCCCTCCCAAGATACTTTACTATGGAGCATAAGGACAGTAGCATAAAGAAAGTCTTATGATAGCACAATCCAGATTGCTTTCTCTCCGACACGCCCCCCCACCCCCCGCCACTGAGTGACCAATAGGAAAGACAGACCAATATGTCTAAGATGTTCTTACTGTCCAAATAGAGGTGGAAATGTGTCACCTTTATGCCTATTTTGTATGTGCCTGCACAATTAGGACACACCCTAAAATCCTGAGTAGGAAAACTAATTCCTGGGTGTGGTGGTTTTTGTATTCGGGAGGGTGAAGAAGAAAGATTGCCAAGAGTTTGTAGCCAGCCAGGGCTACATAGACATTGTCTCAAAACAAACCGTTGCAGGATATTTGGCCACAGTGTGACCTCCAAGATTTTTTTTTTCAGGAAGAAAGCTGTTTCTAGTTGTCCTGTGGCTTAGCCTTAGTGTATGTCTTTAATCCCCCTGGCTGGAATACAGACACTCCCTTAGAACACACTTTAAATCTGAAACAATGGAGGTAAAGTTAGTTTTTAGAAAGAAGCACCCATATTTGAAAGATGTCTAATTGAGTGTCAGACAAACTGACAAATCAGAGGAAGATTTGACAGAATAGGATCTGCCCAACTCTCTTGAGAAGAGAGAGGAAAGGGAAGCTACTCAAGGGAACAGTGCAGGGAGAGAGTGGAAGAGGCAGCTTTACTGTGACCATTGTACAGAGACAGGTTGAAGAGAGAGAACAAGCTAGACACAGGTGAAGACAGAAAGAGCCAGAGAATGAGAAGGAGCCAGATCAGAATAGATTGCTAGAGTTAGTTTGAGACCAAGTAGAGCAATTCAGGAGTAGCTCAGAGAAAGAAACCAGATTGAGTCAGTCAGCTTGGAAAGGATTTTGAGTCAGAACAGCTGAATTGAACCAGCCAGCCAAAGCTCAGAAAGTAGAAAGGGTTAGCTTATTCAGCAGTGAGTTTCAGAGGCTGGAAACATTCTAGACCTAGATTAGAGTGTATGGAAGCCAGAAGCTCTGAGGACTAAACAGATTGAGAGTGAACGCCTCAGAGATACCAACCACCCAGGTGGGAAAAAGCTACTTTTATAACAAACAAAACACCAAAATAACCAACCAAACAACAACAATGAACCTATGAAATTACTACTTTCCAATGTGCTGTAACAGCAATTCACACTTGACCGTGCTAGTCACTTCAAAGCACCTCATTTGATTTTCAGAAGCACCTGGAAACCATCTTCATCCTCCTTGATGTTCAAATAAGGAATACCTATGGTTGAACCTGTCCTGACCCGCACGCCTGGACTTAGACCACCCGCTGTCTTCCACTGTCACATTTCTACTCCTCTGCTCTGGATCCTGTTAGGCCTTCACTACAGACCTCATACTTTCAAAGCCAGTGCTCAGAACCGAAGAGAGAACTGTTAACACCGAGACTGCTGTACAAAGGCCTGACCACAATTTCCGAACTAGGGATCATGAAATCCCATTTCTAGTGTTTATAAGCAGCTTATTTTGAATGAAGTTACTTTATACAAGTGTTATATAAATCAGTGTGCTCCTGAGATCAAACTACATATATACATAGAGACAAACAGACAGACAGACATGTACATATGGTCATAATCTTATTTAAAAATCAACATAACTATGTAGGTGCTGTTATACCCATTTCACAGATAGGGAGAAATGAGACCAACAAAAGTTAACTAACTTGTTTCAAACTGTACAGCCAGTGAATGATAAAGAATTCAAACTTGCAGGATATAAGTGTAAAAGCCACCCCATCTTACTGTTGCTTGCCATCCAAACCTGCCTTGTCTCATTTAACTGAACTTAAAATATCCTGTACCCCTGGGAGCCAGGTTCATGGTCTAGATGGCTCGTTAGTGATAGTTTCTAACTCCCAAAACTCTGTTCAATATCCTCTACATACTCCCCATTCATATTTCATCAAGAGTGACCTCAAGACAGCCCCAAGAGGGAATGTTGACACTTTACACTCTAAGCAAATGGGGCACAAATCTCAGATCATCATCATTAGGAATGTTGGAAACTCAGCAAATGACACAGGCTTTACACAAATCAAACCCATATGACATGTGAAAAATAACAGAGCTGCCCATCAGCCGTGATAGCTTTGGCACACCTCATATCCCTTTGTTCAGCCTCTGCTCCCCCTGTGGAGATCTGCAATCCTGGGAATGTCTGCCCTGTGCTTTTTCCACTTGCCCTGATGTCATTTAAAGGTGAACAGTATAGTTTTGCTTTTTAAAAAGAAAAAACCCCTTTGTCTGAGAGGAACAGAGATTTTTATCATTTTTGACCTTAAACGGAGCTTTCTGCCTCTAAATATTTTACTTAGTGAACTTAGCAAATCAAACATATGATTTCAGGTGGATGTCAGACAGGGGCTGACTCTAACTGCTCACTACTCAAAGGGCAGTCTGTGGTAGAGTGGGCACTTGTCTCCAGGCCCTCTGATTCCAGCACAGGAGTCTCAGGGCTTGCTCAGCAAACTTCTGAGTCATAGTCTCCATTTAGAAAGAGCCACAGGTGGCTTATATACACGCCAAGGAACTAAAAGGCCCTGCAAGAGCACATGAGATGGCTCAGCAAGTAAAGGCAATTGCTACCAAGTTTGGCCACCTGAGTTGGATCCCTGTGCAGATCAAATGTGGAAAGGAAATGCAAAGTTGTCCTCTGACCTCTACACATATGCTGCATGGTCACACACACACACACACACACACACACACACACACACACACACACACACACACGCATACCACTCAAAACTAGCAGAAATAAATCTCTGAGAGTAAGAACACTTGTTCTAGCAGAGGACATGGGTTCAGTTCATTGCATTTCCATGGTGGCTCACAACTGTTTGTAACTCTAGTCCCAGAGAATCTAACACCCTCTTCTGGTTTCTGAAGGAAGCAGGCACCCATATGGTGTACAGTCATACATGTAGCAAAATATGTATAACATGTAGCACATAAAAAAAACTTTTAAAAGAAAAAAATGGAATTAAAAATTAAGATAAAAAATATTTAAAATTAAAAAATAAAAACACTAACAATCTCACGATTCTGTTAAGTGGCAGCCCTTGAGCCTTGTGCTTAGTCAACAAAAACTTTATAAGGATGTCTTTATTTGAGCCACTAACCATTCCAAGAAGGCAGCTGAAGGTAGTCAGGGGTCAGATCACTCCTTTGAGATCAAGGCAAGGTCATCACAGCATGAAATCTGTGCCTTCCTCACAGAAGACAGCATCAAATATGCCAGACGTCTATCTACCTGCCATCTCTGTGTCCAGGAGCCTCAGAGCACATCACTAAATAATGTTTGCGTGCCTTATACTCCAAGTATCATCATACTGAGACTTTAATTCCATTATATATACTCCATGGAGCAAGGTACAGAGATACAATCCCTCTCTCTCTCTCTCTCTCTCTCTCTCTCTCTCTCTCTCTCCTCTCTCCCCCTCTCTCCCTCTCTCTCTCTCTCTGTCTCTCTGTCTCTCTCTCTCTCCCCTCTCTCCCCCTCTCCCCCCCCCTCTGTCTCTGTTTCTCTCTCTTCTCTCTCTCTGTCTGTCTGTTTCTCTCTCTATCTCTCACTGTCTCTCTCTCTCTGTCTCTGTCTCTCTCTCCCCACCCCCTTCTGTGTCCCCCATCTCTTTTAGAGGCGAATTCAAAATTCTACTTCGGCATTCTAATATTTTTTGAATGGAGCCTGGCTGTTCAACCACCAAAAGGGAAGCATGGTCCCCTTCCCAGAATGGTAGCTGACAAAGAGGGTCACAGGTCCTCATTCTTCTCTAAAACCGTGCTCTTTGTCATATGAGTTTGTAGAAACCCTCGCTCAGATTCTAAGCTCAGATATTTGACCTCTTTCGGGCAATAAAATGGCGCGTTAGTAATAGCATGCAGATCCCAGTTTAGAGTTCAAGAAGTCTCAAGTTTGCATTTGTTCTCTTCTTCCTCTTTCATCTCCGTGAGAACATACCTGGGTTAGCCTGCGACAACAATAAACATACTGAACTGAGCCAAGTTCCTCCAGCCAAGGTCAGTCCAATAAATCTATAGCTAATAAACACTACATAGTTTTTAAGCCCAATTTTTTGAACTATAAATGTTTATAGTTGTGTGCCTATTTATGTTTATGTTACATAATATTTTGTTCAAATATTTAATTGAATAAATCAATAATGGTTAGTAATGATTATATTATATAATTGTTTTGTTTAACTATATTACACCAACAATAAATTATATCAAATACATAGTAATAATAAATAAATAATTGTTTAAAATAAAAACATCATTGATACAAGAAACCAATTAAGCATGCACCCAGAGCTGGGGCCATCCCACTGCCATTGGGACCCACAACCTGCCCTCAGAGAGTAAGCACCCAGGAGCGCTCTCACTCCTAAGCCTACAGGTGAGACCTCACTTTGTCTCCACTGACTGTCCAAAGAGAAACCCTCCAAGAACTCACAGGGCACAGGAATCACGGTGCTGCCTAGGACAGGACCCTTCCCGTTTCCATCTGCACCCAGAGCTGGAGCCTTCCCACTGCCATCAGGACCAACAACCTACATGCAGAGAGCTGATCACCCAGGAGCACCTTCACTCCTAAGCCAACTGCCCACTGGCCTACAGGAGGGACAAGCTCCAGTAAGAAACAACAAGGTTCACCTAGCATCACCAATAACAAGATGGCAAGAGGCAAGCACAAGAACCTAAGCAACAGAAACCAAGACAACCTGGCAACATCAGAACTCATTCTCCCACTTCAGCAGGTAGTAGACATCCCAATGCACCAGAAGATCAAGATTTTGACTTCAAATCATACTTCATGATGATGATAGAGGATTTCAAGAAGGACATGAATAACTCCCTTAAAGAAATACAGGAGAACACAGGTAAACAAATAGAAGCCCTTAAAGAAGAAACACAAAAATCAATTGAAGAGCTACAGGAAAGCACAACCAAACAGGTGAAGAAATTGAATATCCATTCAGGATCTAAAAATGGAAATAGAAACAATAAAGAAGTCACAAAAAGACTCAATGCTGGAGTCATAGATGCAAGCATCACTAATAGAATATAATAGACAGAATCTCATGTGCAGAAGATATCATAGAAAACATTGATACAACAGTCAAAGAAAATGCAAAATGCAAAAAGCTCCTAATCCAAAACATCCAGGAAATCTGGGACACGATGAGAAGACCAAACCTAAGGATAATAGGTGTAGAAGAGAGCTAGGATTCCCAACTTAAAGGTCTGTAAATATCTTTAACAAAATGATAGAAGAAAACTTCCCTAACCTAAAGAACAAGATGTCCATAAACATACAAGAAGAACTCCAAATAGATTGTACCAGAAAAGAAATTCCTCCAGACACATAATAGTAAAAAAAAAAACAAAAAAACCAAATGTACAAAACAATGAAAGAATGTTAAAGGCAGTAAGGGAAAAGGTCTAGTAAGATATAAAAGCATACCTATCATAATTACTCTACACTTCTCAACAGAGACTATGAAAGCTAGAAGATTCTGGGCAGATGGTATATTTACACAATGGAGTAATACTCAGCTATTAAGTACAATGCCTTCATGAAATTCTTAGACAAATGGATGGAACTAGAAAGTAACATCCTGAGTGTGGAAACCCACTCACAAAGGAACACACATGGTATGTACTCACTGATAAGCAGATACTAGCCAAAAAAAAAAAAAAAAAGAAAGAAAAAAAAAACACTCTGAAAATGCAAGAAACAATCCACAGACCTTATGAAGCTCAAAAAGAAGGCCACATCCACTGAGGTGGGTGCCTCAGTCCTTAGAAGGGAGTCACAGGAGGAAACACCAGGACAAATAGAGGAACAGGGACTGAAAAAAAGATCATCCAGATTCAGTTTCACTTCAGAATCTATTTTATATGCAGCCACCAAACCCAGTCACTATTGCTGATGCCAAGAAGTGCTTACTGGTAGGAGCCTGATATGGATGTCCCCTTAGAGGCTCTGCCAGAGCCATACTGATACAGATGAAGATGCTTGTAGCTAACCATCAGACTGAGCATGGGGACCCCAATGGTAGAGTGAGAGAAAGTACAGAAGGAGCTGAAAGGGTTTGCAACCCTGTGGGCACAACAACTATATCAACCAATCAAACTCCAGAGTTCCCAGGGAATAAAATACCAACCAGTGAGTACACAGGTAAGACCCATGGCTCCAGTTGCATATGTAGCAGAGGATGGCATTGTCTGGCATCAATGGGAGAAGAAGGCTTTGGTCTAGTGAAGGCTCATTTTCCCAGTGTAGGGGAATGCCAAGGTGCTGAGTTGGGAGTGAATGGTTGGGAGTGGAAGCAGCTTCATGGAAGCAAGGGGAGGGAGGAGAAGGATGGGAGAGGGGAGAAAGGGGATAATATTTGAACTGCAAATACAGACAATATCCAATAAAAAAGAGAAAAAAAAAGAGAAACCAATTAAATTGGGTTACAGGTAGATATCTCTCATTGAATTTGTTTATTCTCAATTAATTTATTAATTTAAAGGAGTTTTTAGATTATTTATGTGTATGAGTGTTTTGCCTGCATGTATGTCTGTATATATGTTGCTCTCAGAGGTTACAAAAGCACATTGAGTAGTTGTGATCCATCATGCATGTAGGTGTTAAGAATCAAATCCAGGTCTTCTGAGAGAGCAACAACTCTTCTTAACCTCTCCAGTTATGAATCAGTGTGTGTGTGTGTGTGTGTGTGTGTGTGTTGTAGATTGTCTTATAGCTGTTTTGTATTTTGATGTTAATTTTACTTTACCAAGAGGGGCTTCCTAGTCACATACTCAGGACTTTATTAGAACCTTCTTCCCATTTTAATTAGTAAAATAAAGGCGAGAGCCGGTGATTGGGTGGGGGAAGGGAGGTGGAGGCAGAGGGTCAGAGAAGGGGACAGCGGAGGATCAAGAAAGAGCTCGGGAAGAATGAGCTAGATCCAGGTGGGCTTTATTGGCATTAGGTAGCTATGAACATTTTAAGGATTTTATAGGTCTTTTATCTCATATGAGAGGGAACCTTGTATCTTTGTCTATTTGATGTAATCTTATTGTGTGGAGGGTTTGTGGATTGATATATAAACCTCTATGAAAAGCTACTGAGCCTTGAGTCACATTTGTGCTGGGCGGGGTGGTAATTCCACCCAAGACAGAGACAGTCATTCAGACAGGGTGAGACCACAGGGGCACCTTAGACCGAGTGACAGAGTCTGTGCACAGGTTCCTACTAGAAGCGATGCCAGCAGAGTGAGACTTTGTGGCCAATAAAGAAATAAAGTATTCATTTTTAAATATTTACTACAACGTGTGTGTGAGACAGATAGACAGACACACACACACACACACACACACACAGAGAGAGAGAGAGAGAGAGAGAGCCTCCTGATGTGAGTCCTGGGATCCATGTCCAGCTCCTTTACAAGAAAAGTGAACTGCTGAGCCAGCTTTCCTTTTGGAAAAATCTAGACCATGTATTTCTCCAAAACATTAAGTACATTTAGGAACATTTATAAACAGACCAAAAAAAAAATCAAATAAAGAAAATACATGACCAATATTAAAATAGGCAATATTTCTGACAATGATATTTTCATATTATATACATGCAGCATAATTATATATGCATAACATTATGAGACAATTTGAATGTACAATAAATTTCATGTCATATTATGAACTAGACATGATATATAATAAGGATTTGGCCAGACTGGTTCCAGTCTAGGGAGAGGGTTAGACTGGGCTGTATCTTTCATCACTAACACTCTGTGTAGCAGAGATAAGCAATGCCAAGGAAGACAGTGTCTTCAGTTTCTACACTAGGGTAGTTTATGCAACTTCAAAGACAATAGCTGTCAAAATGTGTGTGTATCCCGGAGAGTCCAACCTGGCCAGCGTTTTGAGCATGTTACCTTGTTGACGCATCTTCATGGTTCGTATCCTTATAGCCTGTCCTCGAACTCGACCTTCACAGAAATATGCACCATTAATCTTACTGGCTTTTTCTCTCTTCCAAACAACTTTTTTCGCCCATTCTCTGGTCACATCTTGAGTAACTTCCAGTGGATCTTGGTGCTGGTTCATTAAGGCTTCAAAGTCCCTTCCTATGGTGATGGGCTCGTGCGGGTGCCACCCAGAGGCAATGCAGGTGAGGGATGTTTCAGCATCAGACACAAGAGGTAGGGAATTGATCAAGATCAGGTCCATGGCTCCTTCTACTAGTCCTAAAAAGAGAGAGCATGATGTATGGCAACCATTAACGTGACTCCACAGGTAAAGCTCCTCTTGCCTAAAGCCTCATTTAGCAATAGTCATATGATCTTTTAGGGTCTAAGAGGGATCTGTCCTGTGGGTGGGCACCATACTGATGCTATGTTGTGCTTGCAGACAGGAGCTTAGCATGACTATCTTCTGAGAGGCTCTACCCCCAGCTGACTAAGACAGACACAGATACTCACAGCCAAGCATTAGACTGAGGGCAGGACCTCTATGGAGGAGTTAGGGAAAGGTTTGGAGGAACTGAACAGGGTGACAGCCCCATAGGAAGGCCATAGTCTCAACTTACCCAGACCCCAGGAAGCTCTCCGAGGCTGAGCCACCAGCCAAAAAGCATGCATGGACTGGTCCAAGCCAGCCACCCTCCCCCACCCTACTCCACTCCCACCCCTGCACATGTAGCAGAGGACTGCCTTGTCTGGCCTCAGTGGGAGAGGATGTGCCTAATCCTGTAGAGTTGATGCCCCCCAGGGGACACCCTCTCTGAGATGAAGAGAAGTGGGAGGGGAGCCTGGAGATGGCAATATTAGTGATATAAATAAATAAAATAATTAATTAATAAAAACAGTCATATGAACAATTATTTTAAAATGTTCTGATCGTGTGCCTGTTTTTCACTGGACAAAGTCAAAACTCCCAGGAATCAAGTCCTTTCATCTGCTCGGCTTATTTTCTCCTGTGTGTGTGTGTGTGTGTGTGTGTGTGTGTGTGTGTGTGTGTGTGCGCGCGCGCTCGAACACACACACACACACACATGCACGCAAATATATATATGTATGTATATGCCCACACACCTCCCTCTATATTGATTGAGACATTCATTAAATGCTTGCTCAACTGAGATAAGTAATGAAGATAGTATAATATTATTAATAAATTATGATTAGCTTTTAATTAGTGAATTGATTTTATCATGCTGCCCACTATCAACTACACTTGTGCTAACTTTATAGACCTTCATTTTCAAAATATTATTTTAAAATCTCAGAAGGGAGGGCACCAAAATGTGTCAATGTCCCAATAATGGGTGGCAAAAGAGACTTCCTCTTGGAGTAGTTTAGACCAATTTCTACCTCTCTTCCTACAATTTCTATTTGTGTGAAACTTGGTCTAGGATCTGTCTGTGTTCCCTTCTGATGTACAAGTCTGATTTGTGTCTGTCCTAGCTGTCTGTCTGTGTTCTATATTGTAACAAAGAGCTCTGCTCAGTATTTATTGAACAGCACAGAAAACATGGTAGGGGAAGGGATGCAGGATGCTTTTAGACAGTGAATTTTAAGAGTTGTACTAGGGGAAATGTTACTTTAGTAATCCAGACCAGCACCTAAAACCACATGCAGGTGTAAGCAACTGTTACAGGACGTTTGTTGTCTAAGGTTATTCTCAACCTGATGGCTGCTTTCTACAAATGATTACCACAGTATACACACATGTGTAGATTATTCATGGTCAGAGGTGTGAAAGAGGAGATAGTTAAGATTAAAGCTGTGTATTTCCTTAGCGTGTAAAAGCTGATTGCATGGGAAATCCAAGGCAGGTAAGGTTCACTCAGGTAATTTTCTTAAAGTCAGGTTAAACCAGTTAGAAGGCACAGAGCACAGTAGAACAGCAGACTGAACACATAGTCTTAAGTGACTCCAAAGTATATTACAAACTTAGTTGTGAAGTCTGGCAAAAGTTCAGCCTCTTCTAAAGCAGGAGATATTTTCAGAAAAGTATTACTGTTAAATTTTTAAAGAGATTAGAGAGGCACTGACTAAGGGAACTCTTCATTTCCCTCTAGGCCTCATTTTCCTCATCTTTACAATGGTGCAAGTAAGTCCTGTGCCTCATAAAGACTAAATACCATAAAATACTTACAGGCACTGCCAGACACACACACACACACACACACACACACACACACACACACACACACACACCCTGATACCCAATGGCCATATTTGATTTCCCTCCTCTCCTGAATGCCTAACATCAAACCTCACCCCTACAGCCTGACCTTTAACATTTATTCAAGAAACAAGAAAACTACATTTGCATTTTAAAAACTAAAAACCTGGACTGGGGAAATAACTCAGCAGTGGAATGCTTGCCTGGCTTACCTGAGGCCCTGGGTTCAATCCCAAGCATGAGGCAAGGTTATACAGGTAGCTAGATGGATTAACAGACATGGGGAAAAGTAACATCTTTGTTGTTGATGATGACATTGTTTTGCTTTCTTCGTTTTTCTCTACCCATTCATATGCCTCTCTATCTACCTCCTTCTCTCACAGCCTCTCATCTAGTTTCTCTCACCTTTTGATACTTACATTACAAGGGGACAGAAACTAATGCCACTGCTTTTACAGAATAGCACAGAAAGGTGGCCACAGATAGGAGGCCGACTGGAGGTTATAAGACTGAGCACATGGCACAGCACCTGTCATACAGTTTGTCATCCGGCTCAGTGGCCAGTGTTGCTGTGCACAGTGGTGTTCTGAGGATGTCCTTACTAGGAGGTTCTTTATCTGATTAATTAAAAGAATTTCAAGGCCAACTCAATTTAAGTAGCACTTGCAGTTAGTTGCATGAGAGGACATGGACCTAGCATAGTTTTCCAAGCTTAATCTTGAAGCATCCCTCGTCTGGCCTTGTCTGTAAGATCTCTGGAAAATGTGGAGTTGGGGATAATGTTTTAGCTTCATTTTCTTGCTTTGCTATAACACTTTGACCAAGAACAACTTCAAAGGACTAGTTTGCACTTTCCAGTCAAGGTTGACCATTATGGAGGTTAGGACAGAAATTTAGCAGAAACCCTAAGCAGAGCCTGTGGAGTGGAGGAATGTTGCTGGTTAGCTTGCTGTCTGGCTCACTCCTTGACCACACTTAGCTAGCTAGCTTTCTTCCATAGCCAGGACCTTCGGCCTCAAGACTTGCGTCAGGTAATAAGCAAGACAAACCCTCCACAGACATAGCCATGGGTCAAGCTGGTCCAGGCAATTCTTCAATCAAAACATCTCTTCTCAGATAACTCTAGACTGCCTTCAGCTGACAGTCAATGCCAACCCAGACAGATCATGAAATTGTTGCAGATAGGATGAGCCAGAGAAATCTCAAAGTGAAATCACAGCCTCCAAAAATAGCTCCAGCTCACACCTCCTCTTCATACACACATGCAGCCAGACCCCTGACTGAGCACACACCCCCCCTGCTGTCCTCGTTCTAGGCATGGTCCACAGAAGGTCTTCCTCAGGAAGGAAATGCTCATCCCTCCAACTGCAGCTCTATCCAGCCCCGATCTTTTCTAGGTTTAGTCAACGGACAGAAACAGGAGATCTGCGCTCACTGGCACTGAGCATGGATCATTTTACAACCTTAGGAAATCACAGACCACACAGCTGGCTCAAAAAGGCCAGCTAGGTCTGAATCGGGACCTTACAATCCTGTCCCTCCCCCTCAGCTACTTCTCCTTACTCTCAATGCTGAAAAAAATGAAACAGTGTACTTGGGAATCAGAACTTGGTCTGATGGTACCACCTTTTTCAACGTATCAATTTTATCAACCCTCTTTGACAGTCTTCAAGAGCTGCTGTCATCACCAACAGGAACCATTTACAGCAGAGACAGGCCATTTATGCTGGAGCCCAGATGACATATATGGGCTCTTGGTAACAAAATGCCCACTAGGTTCCTAGAACACACACTTTAAACCATCTGTTTAGTTTTCTCAAAGTAAGATCTGTGTGTGTGTGTGTGTGTGTGTGTGTGTGTGTGTAGATAGCTTTTAGAAGGTGATACATGAAAGGAAGCTCAGAGTCGATCTAGCAGGGGAATACTGAATGGTCAGCGGGAAATGCTCACAGGAAATCTCTCACCACCTACTTAGATGTGCAAAATTACCTACATAAAAAGTAAATGTAGGGCTGGAGAGATGGCTCAGCTGCTAAAGCCTAGGTTCACAGCCCCCAGAAAAGGAACTGGAAAAAGAGTGGATGTCATTGCACTCCCCATGAAGAAGGTCAAGAGCCATGATCAGCTCTTCTGGAGGAGTCCGATACGACTGCTGTCGCCGCCATGTCTTTAGTGATCCCTGAGAAGCTGCGGCCAATTTTTCAGGCATTTCACATCCACACTGACGGAGAATGAACATCTTTCTGTGAAGTGTTGAAGAAAAGGGCACTGGTCTCACTAAGAGGACCGTGAGGCTGAATGTGTGAACCCCGGTGCAGCATTCACCATGGTGCAAGAGCCCAGACAGGATACCCAGGATGGAAAATACAGCCAGGTTCTGGCCAGCGGTCTGGAAATGAGCTCAGTGAAGAGCTCAGGAGCCGAGGAGAATGACAACTGACAGAGAAAGGTGCCACCTCTGGGTCTTCACGTGCGGAAGCCACAGCACGTGTGGGTCCATGACGAAATGAATCTGCAATGCCATTGTTGTGGTTAGTAATTTATACCCCGAAGGGGGGGATGGCTACAGAAATATGTGTCTCTTGTCATGTATCCCTGTGCCCACTTACTTTCGTGACTCGAATTTCAATGACACATTTTCTGTTTCAGTCTTCGCATTGATTACATAGAATGTGGCAGCGCACAGCAATGCTGGGGGCAGGGAAAACTTACAATCAAATTTAATAAGGAGAAAGAGGACAAGAGCCCTCTACATGACTGTAGCCTATGGCTTCTTTAAAAATCTTCTCTTTTTTTTTATTATATTTTGTGTGTGTGTGTGTGTGTGTGTGTGTGTGTGTGTGTGTGTGCACGCATGCTGGCATGTGTGACATGTTGCATATGTGGAGGCCAGAGGACAACTTGTAGAAGTTAATGCTCTTCTACCACGTGGGTCCCAGGACCAAAGTCAGGTCATCAGGCTTCGCCGCCTTCCCTCGCTGATACATCTCGCAGACGCATCAAAGGAGCCTTCTACCGACACGTGGGAGACGTGGGAGCAACAGCAGAGCTGCTGAAACACACAGCACAGGTTGCGCAGAGTATTTGCCTGAGAGTGGCTGTCAAAAGGCAGGTCTTTCAGGGATGAGGAGATGGCACTGTGGGTTGAGCCACCCATTTAAAAAGCTAGAGATGACCCTGTGTGCCAATAATTCCAGCAGTGCGGGTACAAATGCATGTGTACGGGTGTGTGTACATGTATGTCAGGAATAAAGATTAACCTCAGCTGCTATTGAATTAGATTGGGTTCACTGTTCAAGCAAGCCCTAGGGATCTGCTTGTCCCCCCCTCTCCAGCTCTGGGGTTACAGGACTGTCGCAGCATACCTGACTTTTACGTGGGTACTGGGGGTGTCCGTGCTTCCATGGCAAGCACTTTACCAACTAAGCTTTGTCTCCAACTCCTCTTTTTGCTTTTAATCATGCTGGGGCTTGAACTCAGGACCTTCTGAATACTAGACAAGCATTGTATTGAGCTATATCCACAGCCCTTAACATTTTTTTTCACACTTAGATTTTCTTCTACTTGATATTGCTTTGCATCGTAATTAACAACACTATGGAAATAAAAATATTTGTCTCTATAAGTAGTCACAAGATGACTTTGGATCCAAATCAACACCTGTAAAATCAAATTAAATTGAACTCAAACTTGGAGAAAGGATCATGCCTTTAAGCTTGATTTCGAGAATCATTCTGTTTCACTGTCATAAAAGATGCCCTTGAGGTTTCTGAGAATAAAAATGAGTAAAGCAGCAGGATGGACTCCAACCTGCCTCCTTCCCACATGCGTATCACAGTCGTCCTGAGCTGCTCAAGTCTTCACTGTATTTTGACACTCAGACTCTACATTTGATTTTTATTTGACAAGAAGAGTGATACTGCTTCATTAAACATACTCAAAAGTCATCTATTCTAACTCCTTTTCAAACAGATGAGTGAAGGCTTCAGGCATGAATGCCAATGAGAATTTATTCCACTGCAAAACAGCAGTAGCATACTTCATAGAGCACAGTTCATAGAACATACTCCATAGAGCACAGTTCATAGAACATACTTCATAGAGCACAGCTCATAGAACATACTCCATAGAGCACAGCTCATAGAACATACTCCATAGAACATACTTCATAGAGCACAGTTCATAGAACATACTTCATAGAGCACAGCTCATAGAACATACTTCATAGAGCACAGTTCATAGAACATACTCCATAGAACATACTTCATAGAGCACAGTTCATAGAACATACTCCATAGAGCACACTCCATAAAACATACTTCATAGAGCATACTCCATAAAACATACTCCACAGGGCACACTCCATAAAGCATACTCCACAGGGCACACTCCAGAAAGCATACTCCACAGGGCACACTCCCTAAAGCACACTCCACAGGGCACACTCCATAAAGCATGCTCCAGATCCAGCGGCACACAGCTTCAGTAATTAACTTCTGATTATTTAGGTCCTTGACCTTGAAGAACTGGTAAGCTCAGAGGATGTTAAACGATCCTCCTTTTGCAGCAGAGAAAGGTATATGAAAGTCATGTGCGTTTCAAATGACTATTAGTTCTATTTTGTCCCAAAGCACTTCATATACCAGGTGAAGAGCAATGGACCCCAAAAGGCTTTAGCTAAAGCTTTAGCAGTTTTGGAATTTAGATCTCCTGTAATGAGCCAAAGATAATGCAAAAGCTATGTAGAACAGTTGGGCAATTGTTAGAAGAAATTATAAGATAAAAATTATCCATAAAATTTATGGCCATTAAATAAACAACTGTTTATTTATTAATAATAGGCCTTGGACACTACAACTCTTCTATGGCTTACAAACAAAGATGAAAAACAGATATGAAAAATTAATCACACTGATGAATATAATATTAGTACCATGATAGAGAACTGCATAACTCTGGGATGATTTAATAGTGAACTTAATAAGAGCTGTCTGGCATGGGAAGGGAGAGTTTGTAGATATTTAGTATAAACTAGCTATGGGCTCAGTGAGATGGCAGAAAAGTAGTTACTCTGAGACCTTGGTGACCTGTGTTAGATCCCTGAGATCCATGTAAAAGTAAAGAGACCCAACTCCACAAACTTGTTCTTAGACTTGTAGCCACGTCCTGTAGCACATGCACGTGTGCACATGGATTCACACACTAACAACACAAACAAGTACATATCTAGAATAAAGCAGATGAGGAGTTGAGTTACTGAGGCTATGAAAGACATAAAAAGACAGAACAGTTTTTCTAGAAGGATAACTACTGGTCAGGATTTTTATTAAAATGATTATTTAGAAGGATTGCCTTCTGAAATCTCCTTAAATTTGTCCTAAAGTTGGCATTATATTATACTTATTGCTTCCTAAAACTTAGGTTAGTGACATTTATAATGTTTCTGTCTTCTAGTCTACAGAGAGGGAATCCAGTTCCCAACCCTGTCTTCCACAGAACCATCCCGTTTCTTTTTGTTCTCTGTGATTCTTTTATGTATGCCGTGAGTGTTTGAGCAATGGCTTCATCCTCAAAGTTCCTTCTAAGTCATTAGACATCTAACAGGATGATCCCAAAATGCACAAGACTGGACACGACAAAGGAAATTACTAATGTATAACTAGGAGTTGAGAATCGGGCAAGTGCACTCTGGGAGTGACTGGGTTGTGCCCCTATGACAAACTATTTTTATGCAGGAGTTGTGCCAAGCCAGTTTCTTCCAGGGGTACTCCCATTTCCCATCCCTGCTTTCCAGCCAAATGAGGTCCTTGTCTGTCTGATGGAGAGAAAAACATTTTCTCCCTATCTACAAATGACAGAAATTTTCATACAGAACAAACAAACAAGTAAATAAATACGGGCTAGTTATTACTAGCTTCAGACAAGCTGAGCATCCATACAGATATTTGTTGTTAGACATCTGGCACATTTGACATGTTGGACACTTGACATCCTGGGAGGTATCAGAGTTCGAAGGAGTGTGGTACTATCAAGCTGAAGGCTTTTTAAAACAGGGACCTTGGAGTTATCAGATAGAAGCCCCACATTTTACAACAAAAAAGGAGATGATCTGTAGTAACACAAAGTAATTCTAAAGCCAATTCTCAAGTTCTCACTTTATTTAGTTAGTTATTTATTTATTTTTGGTACTCTTTCTCTTGCTCCAGGGCAATAATATAAGTGACCAAATCTATATTAAGGATTGGGGGATTTAAAGCAGTTAAATTTTGTCATTTAAATATTGTCAGAAAATAGGACAATAAGGAAAAAAATTGAAGAGAAGCAATCAAAAAGTAAGAAAAAAATATAAAGCAAAGAGAATAGAGAAACCCAGGGATGAGATCGTCAAGTCTGACAATGATGAACTTCTCTACCCAGCTTTACTCAAAGAGGCTTTTATGGTTTGAAGATGAGCTGCCCTCTCCCTAGCCTCTTGTGGTTTTTTTTTTAGACCTCCATTCACCATGCTGTTTTGGGGAGGTGTTGGAGGAAGTAGAGACCTGCTGGAGGAAGTTGGTCACTGGGAGTGTGCCTCTGAAGGTTGTACCTAGTCTCCAGCTCCTTCCTCTCTTTGCTTCCTGTGCTTAGGGTGTGAGTAACCTCTGCCACTGGCTCCTGTCACATGATGCACCACTTCACCACTGGCACTGAATAAACAAAGACACGAACCACAGACTAAGACCTCTAAAGTCATGAGTCAATTGAAACCCTTCCTCCTCTAAGGAGTCTTCTTGCTGATTTGGTTACATGAGAATAAGACTAACATGGAGGCAAATTCTCTCACCGAACCTGGCTTATTCAGTACCAGGAAATTCATGGACCATTTGGACTCAAACACTTTTACGTTCTGGCCTCTTTTGCTACATAAGTAGTCTTCCAAATTCTCTACTTTCTATGCTGTCCCAAAAGGTATATGTCATCACCCAGAAAAAGACACCTCTGTTCTCCATGACAACACCCTTAGCTCTTCATCACCCTGTTCTTTAGCTTCTAATAAAGAGAAAAATTTGATGGCTTGGCTTGCACACATATACACATGCACACACACACACACACACACATGCACATACACACACACACACACACAGAGAGAGAGAGAGAGAGAGAGAGAGAGAGAGAGAGAGAGAGAGAGAGAGGCTAAGAATCTCCTATTACAAGAGCAAACCAAGATAATGAGTTTACTATGAAAGCAATTCAGAATCATGATGGTTGCTAAAATTGGCAAAAGAAAATGTAGGCTACCTGGCAGGCTTACTATTATGCTGCTCAGGAAAGAAAGCTAACATTTGTACTATATACTGGACAGAAAACACTCTGCTATAAACCATTACAATTACTATCCATATGAAGTGTCACAATGTTGAAGAAAAGGCATCTATAGTTCATTTTGTAGGTTAGAGATTTAAAATCCCAAGCCAAACATGGCAGCCTATAATCTTAGCACTAAAGAAGACTGAGGTGAAGAATCATGAGTTTGCACCCAACCTAGGCTACATAGAAAGGGTTTTTGTCTCAGAAAAAAGAAAGGGGGGTGAGGGATGGAGGGAAGGAAGGAAGGAAGACTTATAGATGCTCGATAAACCCAAGGTAACACCACAGTAATGTGAAATTTGAACTCATATCTTATTGGTATTAAACCTACTATTTCACCATACTCCATTGCAAATACCATGAAGAAATATACCTTCCACATCACTCTACCTCTAATAATAAATACAATGCTTGGGACATAATTGATACAGCCACACATTAATGAGTGAACAGGTTAGCACTGAATGAGACTAGACGCTGAAGAATAACTCATTCAGTAAAGTGCTTGATAACTAAGCCTGACACATCGATATTCACTTGTAACACCAAAGCAACAGAGGTAGAGATAGGAGGATCCTTGGCTCTCAATAGCCAGCTGAGTCTGATTGCTGAGCCCCAGAGGAACAAGATAACAAGCTGTGTGGTGTCTGAGAAATGGCACTCAGGGCTGTCTTTCACATCTACATGCACACCCACAAACATGCATGTGCACCTACTAACACATACATAGGCAAACAAACACATACATACACAAAAAATGACACTATCATAATTATATTCAATAAATACCTCACTACTGGGTTTTATGCTACATTTTGTGGGTGAAAAGAAGAATAAAATATAGTCTGTGTCTTCAACAGACTTAACAGTCTGTTCACTCAAAGGCATGAAAATTATCAAAACCATGAAGGGAAAATACTGGCAGAGTTGACTACGGAAAAAAACCCAAAACCCTCTCTGCAACTAGAGTATTATACAATGAAGTTTTCCACTTGTTGGCAAACCTTGTTATACATAACACTTGACAACAAGGTCTTCACATTTTCTGTGGATAAACAAGGCAGTGGTTACCTCTGGCTAATTAAACTGCCAGGCACGGGAATTAGAAGCAGGCAAAAGCGGTGTGAGCATTCAGTGTTTGCATGCTTAATACTTCATTTTCTTTATAATTTTAAAGAAAAATAAATAAATAGGAAAGAACACAGGACTAATGAAGGGTTCTAGTTTATCACTGACTAGTCCATCCCCTTCCTTGGGGAAGCAGAGAAAAACGCCTGTGCTTTACCCACCTTCACTGCTCCAGTTGCCAAGCACTATGTTTATGGATTATTGATATGTTTAATATGCTTGGGTTGAATTGGAAGAACTTTAGCAGCCACCAAACGCAACTGACTTTAAACCCAGTGAACTATTTTTTAAATTTATTTATTTATCCACTTTACATCCCAATCTTGGCTCCCTTCCTCCTTCCCTCTTCACATAGCTCCTCCCCTCACACCCATCCCCTTCTCCTTTGAGAAAGGGGACCCATCCAAGGAAATGTTTTGTGAGTTGCTATTTGCCTCACACAAACAGGCAGTCATGAGACAGTGAAGTGCTCAATCTCAGAGTTTTGTCACATCATCTTCATTTGTAAAAGGGGAAATGGCTCTTAAATCTCTGAAATTTTTATTAAGAGACATTTTTATTAGCATGGCCAAAATTTTATATACACACACACACACACACACACACACATATATATATATACATATACACACATATATACATACACATATATATACATGTGTGTATATATATCTGCATGAAACCATATCTCTGTTGCCCTCCACCCCACGATAAAAATAATTGTTTTTCTCAGTGGTCTTGAAGCTAAGGTACTTCAGAAAAGGGAACTCACAATGCTTTGTGTCCTGCTGTGTGCCTGTGCTCCCGTATACTTCAAACACTTATGGACAGGAAGCAGGCCAGGCTGAGAGAGCACTAAGGAGGATCGTGTGTTTCTTTCTGAAGCCTTTGATGCTTGCCCTCTTCTTGTAGGGTTGACCTTGATAGGAAGTGGATTTTCTGCTCACCAAAAAGCAGCCTGCCATATACTTTGGCATGGGGACACAGGACAGGATGAGAAGTTACTGAGGGGTTCACCTGAGCAGATGCCATAGATATCTGCACCAAACTAAACCAGTGTGTTCCTGGGCCTGCCAACAATTCCTGAGATTTCATTTTTAATTTTAAAACAATTACATGTCTTTATTTATGGGGTGTGTGTGTGCACATGCAAGCATATGTTCTACATATATACATATACATATCCTAGTGATCAAACTCAGGTAGTCAGACTTGATGCCAAATTCCTTTTACCGACTAAGTCTCACTGGGGCAAGAATTATAGATTGTATTATTTCAAAAGTTCAGGAACAATAAAAATATGTAGCAATTTCCGTGAGAAAAAGTTCTATGCTACCAAGCACTGGCTCCTCACAGTGTTCTTATTACAAAGACATGATTGGCTAGCATTTTAACACCAAAGCAAGGGAGTGAAGGAGTAATGTCAGTTTGATTTTACAGTCAGAGAATATCTCACAAAACTACTGGCAGGCATCCCTTATTAACTATTCATTGGATTTTAAAGACAGACAGAAGAGTGGATTTGCAAGTCTCTGGAGGGAGTTGATTTCATTATGTGTTCCAAACAGATTCTCTAGCGCATATCCACTACTTCCACTTTTAAGTTGAATTATAGTATACCAGTTTATTCACTGTTTCAGTGTGAGATGGGCTGTCACCATACTGCCTGGGCTGGCCCTGAACTCCTATACCTAAGCATTCCTCCCACGTCAGTGTCCCAGGTGGCTGGGACTCTAGGCATGTACAACCAGACCCAGCCAGTATACCATATACCAGTATACAGTATACACTTGCCCTTCTCTAGCTACTTCCCACCCTTTTCTATTCAGTTCTATGTGTCCAGCATGGCATGTAAGGGACAGCATTAAATGGTTTCCTGCCCCTGGATTGAAGCCAGCAGGTTGTGGGCCTCCACAAGTGTTGATGGTTGCTATGAGTGTGTGGCTTGTTTGTATAATAGTGTGCATATTTTCACATTCCTCCTTCAAGAAATGCCCTCTCTGCCATGGTTAATAACTCCTTGATAATCTGAGACAGTGTGAGTCCAGGAGACAGGGGTGTGTCTGTGTCTCAGCAAAATGGTAGAATGCTGTGACCTTCAGGACAGCCCTTAGGGCTGTGGGAAAGAACATTGAAAACATGAGTTTGAAAATTTATAATTTCTTAACTATATAAAATATAAGGATGCAATGTGAATTATATAAGAAGGTTCACAGATCTAAAAATACAGAGGCAGCTGCACTATGAGCCAGATGTCAGAAAGATACAAAGAAAAGGCAGATACAGAGGTAGGAAAATTCCTGGGTTCAGGGTCAACCTGGGGCTGAGGGAGTTTAGGTACAGGCCCAGGGCATGGTAAGAATGGTAATTTCAGGGTGGGGTCCTACTCAGGTATTTTACTGTCTGTGCCTGTGCTTGCCGTCTCCTTCTAAGGATCAAGGGGCTGGGGTCATAGGATGCTGATCCACAGGAATAATCAAAAGAGAACCTGGGGTAAAAATGTGCAAAATAGAAAACTGGGATGTTGGTCTGCCAAGAGATGAGCTATCCAGAGACTTTTTTTAGTATTGCAACAAAGATGCCTCGATTAGAGACGTGTCTGGAGATCTCCAGAAAAAGCAGAACAGGGAGAGGAGAGGAGAGGAGAGGAGAGGAGAGGTGGCAGGGGAGCAATCTAGAAAGCTGTCTCAAGCAGAACAGAGCCCATCAGTTTGTGACCCATGATTTCACTTCCAGCCATTTGTTTCACCTCTCTCAGAAACCCTCTCCAGCCTGAGGGTGGTTCATGGCAGCTCTAGATCCATGGATCTTATTGTGTCTTTCCAGTCTTGGTTACTGGACAGAACCAGCAAGAGAGGAAGATGCAAGAGAGATTTTGCCAGGGCAGTTGTTCTCCCAACCACATTTTCTCTGAGCCATCTACAGTGCATGCTTCTCTTATCACTGTTCCCTTCAGGTTCCATAATTTCTCCCTTGTCCCTTTGGGTGTATCCTGATAATAAATAATACCTATGAACAAATAAAGCCATACTTTCAGTTGATTGACAGAGATACTGGCTTTCCATCTACTCTCCCAGGCCTGGGCAACTCCCTGGAATGTCTATTTCTTTAAGAAAACCAGTTTACAAATCACTTCTATCAAGTATTTACTAGTTCTATTTTTCAATTATACATGGTTATTAAAATTATTTTAGAGCTAGAGAGATGGGTCAGAGGTTAAGAGCATTGACTACTCTTCCAGAGGTCCTGAGATCAGTTCCCAGCAACCACAGGGTGGCCCACAACCATCTATAATGAGATCTGATGCCCTCTTTTTAAAAATTTAAAAATTATTTTAATAACACAATAGCTATTAATTAAGTACCTATCTCAGCCCAGATAAATTAAATGTATTGTTAATTCTTGCTACCACCACACGAGTATCTCCATACCAAAAACAAGGAAACTAACTTAGACAAAGGAAGGAATGCTGATAGCTGCATGAGACCTCAAATGTAAAGCATCCTAGAATTCCTAGCCCTTCCTCTTCTGACAGTTACCCTCATACATATTGTCTGATAGTGTTCTTTATTCATTCCACTAGAAACAGATGTGTGTTCTATGTTCCATGCATAATACCGTGGATCTTAACTAGTGGGTTTCCCTTGGACCTCACTTGCAGTTCATCTTCCAAAACTCAGCAAGTGCCATTGCCCTTACTTCAGAGAAAAGTGCCTGCTGAATAGCTTTGTGTCAGCTTTTGTAGAAGGTTGAACTTGGCCTGTTTTCTCCTCTTATCCTTCCTTCTCTTCCTTATTTAGTCATTTAATCATGTGTACATATATGTGCCAGGGTGTGTATATGTGCATCAGATGCATGCATTTGCCTCTAGAGAGGTTATAAGAGTACATCAGATCCCCTGGAAGTGAATTTATAGGCAGTTGTAAGACACCATGTAGATGGTGGGTTCCTAAGTAGGGTTCTCTGCAAGAGGAGCCTCTGAGCTGTCTTTCATCCTCATTTCTTATTTTTTTCTAATTTTAGTTTTCTCTTAGTTAGGGTTTTTCTGCTGTGAACAGACACCAAGACCAAAGCAACTCCTACAATTGGAGCTAGCTTACAGGTTCAGAGCTTTAGTCCACTATCATCAAGTTGGGAGTATGGCAGCATCTAGGCAAACATGGGGCTGGAAGAGTTAAGAGTCCCACCTGTTGTTTCAAAGGCAGCCAGGACAAGACTGACTTACAGGCAGCGAGAATGAGGGTCTTAAAGAACACACTCACAGAGTCACACCTACAGCAACAAGGCCACATTTTCTCATAGTGCCACTGCCTGAGACAAGCACATAAAAACCATAACAGGATTGTTGAAAATGATGTGCCATTGTCAATAATGTTCTTCTCTATCCCACAACCCATAGCCTACAGCTGTATTGCCATAAATTACCTCTCCTCACACTCCATTCTCATTCACTTGATCAAACTTCATGCCCCATTCCTTTCTGGCTATCGCTTCTCCTTCTCCCTACAGATACTTGTCAACTGAAGTCCAGTTTCTTCCAAATTATAGCTCAGACCCTAAGGCTCAAAAAAGTTTATGTTCCAGTATTTTTCACAACTCAAAGTCTAGAGATCAAACATCGGATACCATCATAGTTTGCTTACTGGCTTACCCTCCCTGCTCAGGCTGTTTTATATACAACCCAGGACTATTTACCAAGAATCGTTTCAGCCACTGTGAGCTGGGCCCTCCTACATCAATTAACAAACAAGAGAATGCCTCACAG
Source organism: Micromys minutus (assembly GCF_963924665.1). Taxonomy (NCBI): domain Eukaryota; kingdom Metazoa; phylum Chordata; class Mammalia; order Rodentia; family Muridae; genus Micromys; species Micromys minutus. Next base: position 10,751,405 of record NC_137978.1, read on the forward strand.
TCATGCCATAGGAAGCAATCCATATTTCCTGGTGACTGTGGTTTCTGCCATTGACAGCAAAGTACACCCAGCATAGCTATCCTAACTGGAGTCCAAATGCATTATTTTTATCTATAGAAACTTTAAAGTATGCCAAATGCTAGGTCATCTCTGTAACAACATCATGTGAAGAAAACATAACCAGTTACCACTGAAGCCTGAATCTTAGTCTTAAAACATCATTGACTCACATCCTATAGCCCCTTCCAGCTTATAAAGACAGGGGGAAATGGAAAAATACAACTATGGGGCTAACCGAAATGTTAAATTACCAGTTATTTCATCTACTGCCACAAAGACCAATGAAGTTATTGTTAAAAATGTGTTTTCATCAACTTTTTAAAAAAGAGTTTCGATATGCAGCCTTAGCTAGATTGTAACTGTCCAGCTAGAACAGGCTACCCTTGAATTTACAGAGATCCACATGCCTCTGCCTCCTGACCCTTGGGATTAAGTGTGTGTGTGTGTGTGTGTGTGTGTGTGTGTGTGTGTGTTTAATTAGCACGCCTACCTCATTCATTAAACTATTTCTAATATCAAAAACATCTTCTTAAATTAGCAATCTTTACTGTAGAAAAGTAAATTGAAACTCAAACTCCAAAGTAAGTTGGCAACAGCTTAGAAAGGAAAAGAAGATGAGAAAGGTTGTAATGGAAGGACTGTGTTTACACGGGGACTCACTATTATTAGAAACCAATACACATGGGGCAGAGTGTGCTTCTGAAAAGAACATATATGTAGACAATACTAGAATTTTAAATCAGAATGTATGTGCTACAAATGACTAGAATGGTGGTTTGAATAGGTATGGCCCCCCATAGACTAATGTGCTTGAAGGTTTGGCCTATAGGGAGTGGCACTATTAGGAGGTGAGACCTTGTTGGAGTAGGTGTGGCTTTGTTGGGGGAAGTGTGTCACTGTGTAGGCAGGCTTTGAGGTCTGAAGTTACACTCAGTGTGGCACACAGTGTCTGCCTGAGGATCAACTTCTCCAGTTCCATGTCTGACTGAGTGCTGCCATGCTTCCCATCATGATAATAATGGACTAAACCTGTGAAACTGCAAGCCATCCACAATTAAATATTTGACTTTATAAGAGTTACCTTGGTCATGGTGTCTCTTCATAGCAATAAATCCCTAAGGCAACTAGGGAACACAACATCACTGTTCTAGCCAAACAAGCAGAGGAGAAAGGAGGATAAAAGAAAGCAAGCACTGGAGAAGTGTAATCAGATCATAAAGTGAAGACAATTGGGAGGTAGGTTTGAGTATTAGTTATGATTTAACAGACATACAAGAAAACAAATACTTAAAACTATAGAAAAACTTAAATCTCCCAAGATAATACTAATGACACCCACAAGACTCATAAAATCTGAAAAGCGAACGGATGGGCAAAGATATTACATAAGTATATACACAGACTGAGAATGGGCACTTGAGGTTTTCTAACTAGGATATATTTGGACGGCTCAAAGGCGATGTCCAAAATAATTAACAACGTGGACCAGTGAAAATAGACACCTCATCAGTTAGGGGAATGCAAGAACCCCATGGGCCAGACAGTGACCTTTTGTTGCTGAATGACAGATCAGTCTAGAGAGCCTAAGGAAGGGACTATGCAGCTGAGGTGACAGGAGAGGCAGGGGCCTGCAGGCCAGCAGCAGTTGATTATGTCTCTCATTAACAGCTCAGCTCCTGCAAGAACTAGTGTGCAGCACTGTGACCTTGGCCTCGTTTTTCTCTTCACTCCCACTTTTGCCTTAATAATACCCCCCAAAAAGCAACTTCTGATTTGGTATTGCCACACCATCACAAAACCCCATACCACACTTCAATAAATCAACTTAAACATTTTTTGTTGGAGGAAAAAAAGCACACCAATCACTTTTATATTAAAAAGAAATAAAGCTATCTTCTAGAAAATTATTAAAAGATTTTTTAAAGTAAAAGAATTTCTAGAAAATAAAAAAGAATTCTACTCTCACTCCTGCTATGATAATCTCACACTGCTTTCAGAAGCAAAATTTTATGTTTATTTTTTTATTTTTATAAACAAATCAAGACGTATTCTCAGGAAATAAAACTCAAGCTAGAGAGAGAGAAAGAAAATAAAAATAAAGAGAAAATTATCATAAATTTCAAAAACTGAAAAAGAAAACTATCTCATTGTGAAAATTCTACTTAGAAATAAATAAGTTCAGTCATTCATTTAAGTATTTGCTATCTGTAGATAATATAGGTTTATCCTCAAAGCCAAAGATGCTTAGAATAAAAATATATGGATACAGGACATAATAAACAAGTATAAAATCTATAGGGTATACAAACTATCTGTCAAATTTTGCCAACTTTTAAAATTCAAAGACGTGACAAGATATTGAGTGATTTTATTAAGGTGACATGGGCTATAGAGATGGCCCAACAGCTCAAAGCTAACTGCTATTCTAGAGGACCTCAGCTCAGTTCCCAGCTCCAATGTGGCTCACAAGCATCTATAACTTCAAATTAAAACAAGAATAAAACATGGTGATTGTTAAACCAAAAACACGTTTAGTAAATAAAAACAAAAATAAAAATATTAGAGACATAGAAAGATGGTGTGTGATTTTAACAAGGTGGGATGGAGAGGGTAGTGAGATTATTCCGTTACAAGCACTTGTTACTTTTGTAGCAGACCTGGCTTCGATTCCCAGCACCCATGTGGTGGCCCACAACTATCCACAGCACCCGGTTTGAGGGATATAATGTCCTCTTTCACCCCCACAGGTGCTAAGCTTGCATGTGGTGCACAGACAGATATCCAAACAAAATACTCACACTACAATAACATGAATAAACCTAATTTTAAAAAGACAAAATTTAGTAAAATGGAAACTTGAAGTAAGTCGATATATACATTTGACATCCTCTCAATTGACATTCCAACAGGCAACACAGAAAGAAAGAGAGAGGGAGAGGGAGAGGGAGAGGGAGGGAGATCGAGCCCAGGAGAAATGGTCTTATTCATTAGGCCAGCAGGTCACACTCACAGATGCTCTGCCTGTGCTTTTCTGTACTATCTGTGCCCATGAACACAGTATTCTTATTTCTAGCTGAGGTTAAAGCTGGCCTACAAGCCTGGATGCATGGCAAGTTGGACAGTGAGGAGGCAGAGGCAGAAGTGGAGAAGAGGTTATTCAAATTATATTCAACCAGACCCAGGGCCAAAGATGAGTTCCAGAGAAAACAAGGAGTATGTACGCACCCTTGTAAAGGAATGCTTGCAGAAGGCAACACACTTCCAAAAAGAGGGGTATCGATTCAACCTTATCTAGACAATTCTGACAGTAGCTATCTCTGGATAGCAGTGTTAGACACAGAGAATAAAGAGATAACTATCTTAAAATTTAAGCTCTTGGGAAGAATGGACGAACACCTTTATTTTGAAGGCAGCCTAACCAATCCCCCTACTTTCAGATGCCTGGGTAGTGCTGTGCGTCTCAAAACAGATCGTGGAAACTTAACACTGTTAAGCAGAATGTGGCAGTGGTCAGGAAACGGGGACACCTTCAATTTCAGTTCTGACTGCCTCACGTCACTGAAGCAATTCTGAATCATAAACAAGTTATTTATCCTGTGCACCACAGACTGGTCATCAGCAAGGAGAGGCCAAGGTACTTATTCTAAGCACTTCCATGAGGATGGGTAAGTCAACGTTTAAGTATGAATAACATCTTTTGTAACTTCTACAACTGTGATACTAAGTGTGTGCAAGGCTGGTCTGAAATGTCAGGGGCCTGAAGGGATGAAAATGGTGGTAAGTAGGCGTGAGTATTCGGCCGTACAGTGGGATGACTGAGTGAGGTGGTAACACTTTGCATTCTTCGAAAAGCTAGAGAAGGAGACTCTGAACTTTTGACACAGCCAGCCAGGCATGCTAGTGCATACCTGAAAGCCCAGCACTTGAGAAGTGGAAGCAGGGAGAGCTGTAATTTAAGGTTATCTTCTGCTATAGAGGGAGCTGGATGCCAGCCTGGGTTTCATGAGATCTTGTCAAGAAAGAAACGATGAAGGGAAGGAAAGGTGGGAAGGAGGTCAAGAAAAAGAAGCCAGCAAGATGATTATGTTTACCCTAAATTGAATATCAGTGTAATGTCCCATTGTTCCCCATAAATGTGTACATTATGAACGTGTCCATTTAAGAAGAATATACACCAGACAGAGTAACATTTACCTGTAATTCCAGCACCCAAGAGGCTGAGGCAAATATAGAGCTAGCCTGTGCTACATAAAAAAAAAAAAAAAAAAAAAAAAAAAACCTACCCCCATCTCTAAAATAACAAAAGGAATATGTGACACATAGTAGATATATTGTTTACTGTGATAAAGGTAATGATGATTTATAATCCCAGTGTATTGATTTACGAATCCCTAAAGTTGTGAAATCAATGAAAATGGGATTTGTTTTCCTTCAAAAGCATCACAACCAGATCCAGATTCAGATTCTCCTAAGTGACAGCTTGCCTGTAGAGCCATCAGAAGGAAAAGCAAATGTTTGTAGACAGGATTTTTTAAATCTTATCTCCAGGGAAAAGAGTTTGAGAAAATGAGCAAATAAACACTTTCCAGTCTATAACAGTGACCAAAACAAAACAAAACAAAAAAAAAATGTGTTTCCATTTTATACCCATTTCTCTCTTATTTCATGAAGTAACAGCTTGAGTAAAGCAACATCAACCTGGATAAGAAACAAGCTACAGTTTGCGTGTTCTGAAAACGTCGGAACTGTCCCAAGTCCTGGCATACAGAGCTATGATGCAAAATCTTAGTTTTTCTTTCTTTCTTTGTTGAATCTTCCTTCTTGAGAATAAGTTTTACTTTGTAGATTTACTGATTAAATCTAACTGTACCCTAAAGATGACACATATGTATAATACCAGGTTACAAGCCCTGTGCTCTAGGAACTGAAATCTGGAGTCTCTGGATTCAGAATTGTAATATGACTCCCTGCTCAAAGCCCTGGGAGAATAAAGTTATGTTAAATTGACTTAAATGCTTAAGTGGTTTAATGTTGGATGTGGTTTAATGTTGGATGTGTTCAAAGAGAGTCAAATTTTTGCATTATTTTGTATGATTGAAATTCAAACTTGGCTTCTAAGGTTATGTGTGACCAATTTCAAAATTGTAACATTTGTGAAAGAGCAACGCTAACACGCCATCAATGAAGAAAGTAACCATACATCCATCATGGTCCTTAGAACCTCAGTTTGAGGGCGACGAGTCTCCCAGAGCGAATGAGATATCTGTCTAGTCCGAGTTCATAGCATTAATCGCCAATACAGTAACAGTACTAGGAGCAACATACCTCACCACAGCGATGTCAAAAGTCAATGTCATAGCGGGCAGACAGTGAGAGACTTTGGAGCACTAAATTCGATGGGATAGCTTAGTTTTTGTCTTAATGGTCTTTTACTTATTTATTTGCATTTGTTTTTATGTGGGGGGCTGTTTTGTTTTGTTTGTTGGTTTTTCCTTGTTTCAAAGGGAAAGAGACAAAGCAAGTTAGTGGGTAGGGAGGTGAGAAGGATCTAGGAGGAATTCAGGGAAAGAAGAACATGATCAGAATATATTGCGTAAAGTTTTTTTCAATAAGCAAAAATATCATAAAGCTCATTCGTTAGAACATGGCCTCTCTATTAGAATTGTCAACCTATCAGATTATTGCTTTATATGTTATGTGATTTGAATCTAGAGAAAGCGAAAGCTGCAAATCAACTCTTCATGCCGAGTCGTCCACTTGCTAATGAATGTTTCTACTTTTGCCTTCAGCAGTCATTTTTCAAGCAGAACACCCACTTGTGACTTCAGGCCCTCGACTGTCCCTGCCAGAGCATATCCTGTAACACGTGTCAGCAGCAGAGTCTAAAGTGAGGACGTGAATGAGTCCCCAGAGAGTCCTAGACGGCTTTTCACCCTGACCAGCATGGCTGTCCCTAGACGATGTTGTAAGCCACGAGCTTACAGCTTAACAGAGCCATCGAGAGGGAGCATGTTCTAGTAGTTGATCTGAATCTAAGTATTCACTGGCAGTAGCCAGAAACTCGGGCTACCAACACTGGCTGAATTGCGAGATAATGGTAATGGCAAAGGGGCCGTGGTGGAAGACGGGAAATCAGCTACGAGGTGACGTCATCTCACCTACGCTCAACTAGCATTGCTTCTAAGGCTTATATGGAAGATGGAAACAAAGAGTCGGGAATAAATTATATTACTCATTAAGCCAGAAATTCTTGAATATCCCCAGTTATTTCACAACCCTAAAAATAAGCACGGCCTGTTCAGCCCGTAATTAAAATAAAAATAATGTGTATTTGATATTCTAAACCCACTTCTGAGATTTAACCCCATACTTTTGTTATGCCACACTCCTTCCTCCATGTAAAGACAAGACGATGAGCATTCTAAAGACGGGAGGAATGTATGTTTCAGGCATAAAATAACATCATAACATGGCAGCACTGGAAACCACAATTAACCCTGTAAGCTTACTTCCTATGGGTTCTTTCTAGTTTGTGGTCAATAGTCCTGTAGTTAAGACTGATTTTTCTTTCTTCCAGCTACATTTTACAACATAACATAGAACGACCAACTGTATTTGTGTTTAAAGACGGTGTTAACAGATGTTCCCACTCAAGCATTCAATCCTGTCTTTGACTATATTTCATTATCTGTGTGCAGCTACTGATCTATTCATAAGGGAACATATCAACTAATGTTACTGACGGATTATACAAAATACTTTTCTGTGCATCCAACTGTTTGTGTGAGTGAGACTTGCTTTGTAATTATATAAACATATTTGACACTGAAACTTTCAAACACTGTACTTTAGAATTGATGTCTAGGGGTTAGAGAGAGGGCTCGACTGCTAAGAGCACTTGCTGCTCTTGTTGCTCTTACCGAGGACACACATTCAGTTCCCAGCACTCACATAAAGTGGCTCACAATCCCCTGTAACTCCAGTTCCAAGGGACCCATCACCGCCTTCTAACTTCTGTGGCACTGCACACCTCTGGTGCACATCAAGGCAAGCAGGTGCCCAGACATACAAATAAGTCAATGTTTCTTTAATAAAAAAAATCACTATCTATATTTTTACTGCCTAAGATTTTCTTCCCAAACTTTTAAACCTAACTAAATATTACAAGGGAAACATTTCTCGGTGTCTTGCTTGTCTTACTTATTGGCCATTAGAATAATTTCATAAAAATTGCCAAGGTAGAAATTTTTTTCTCAAATACATCCTGTATCTATCATACTGATAAGCTGATCAATATTACAACAGACATCAATTTTTCATGTATTTAAAATAGACAACAATCATAATAAACATGGGGACTTTGGTCATTGATTCTCAACTTAATTAAGTAATATGAATTTTAAGATAAAAGAAAGCACAGTATTTCTAAAAATCATAAATATAACATATCTTCTCATAGCATTTTAAAAGTTATATAAAAACATAACTCTTCTTATGAAATGCCTTTTTAAATATGTTTTGTGCATGCTGAAGTTAATATATAGCCTTCATTTATGTAGATAGGAGCAAACCACAGAAACCACAGGGCCTCCCACCTAAGCTGAAATGGAATAGAATTTCATCTCCTGAGTGCTTGCTTTGCCTTATCACAACACTTTAAAGATTCCTGCTCTTGAATGCCAAGTTGCTTTCTAAAGGGCTGTGGCCATAAGAAGGCATCTGTTACCAGCCTGGTGTGAATGACTGAACACACTTACTTGTTTCTCTGCTCTTCTGTTATGACAGGAAAATGATCTCTTGAGTCAGCTTTAGAACAAACCTCTTTGTACTCTTATTTGCCAGCTTTACTTCCCTTTGTGGGCAATTTTTGTTGTTGTTCCTTTTCCCCATTTTCATTTTATTCTATTGATTTCAGTGACTTTTAAATAAAATGCAGTTTATTCTTTTTTGTCTGCCATATTTGTTGCAAGAATTTTTCTCATTTTGCTGTTTATCTCCAAATGTCACTTTTGAATATACATACATGTACATGTATGTGTGTATGTGTTTGCATATGTATATACATGTGCATATGCATATGTGTATGTGTATGTGTATATGAATATGATGTATATGATTTATATTAATGACCAGGTAAACTGGTTTTTACTTTTGATGATCATGGTGTCTTCTCTGCCAGCTAAGACTTAATTTTTTTATTTCCTCCACTTTATTTTAAGTTTAAAAGATCCATCTTTGTGTAATGGCTTGATTTACTGCTGTTGTTTTGTGGAGTGTTGTGTTTGTTTTCGTTTCTTAAGGTAGGATTTTATTCTGCAGCCTGGGTTGTCCTGTCGCTATGTAGCTACACCTGGTCTTAAACTGTGGCAAGCCCTACCTCTAGAATTGTGAGGATAGGCACGCATGTGCATTCTGCCTTGGGGAAAAAATGTGTTTATTAAGTAACTCTTCTCCCAAACCAAACACCAGGTTTTTGAAACTACTATTCTCTTTTTTTCATGATTTTGTATCCTTTATACTATGTTAAAATTTTATAGAAATCCAGATCTGGTTTGCCCTGATGATCTATGTGTCCAAACTCTTGACATTGTCCTCCATGATTTTTTGGGGGGGGGTGGGGTCTTTTTATTAGTTATTTTATTTGTTTACATTTCAAATGTTATCCCTTTTCTTGGTTTCCGCTCCACAAATTCTTTATTCCCTGCCCTCTCCTCCCTGCTTCCATGAGGGTGCTCCCATCCCTACCCACCAACTCCCTAGCATTTCCCTATGCTGGGCTATCAAGCCTTCACAGGACCAAGGAAGGGTGTCCCCTCCCACTGATACCAGACAAGGCCATCCTCTGCTACACATGCAGCTGAGCCATGGGTCCCTCCATGTGTACTCTTTGGTTGGTGGTTTAGTCCTTGAAAGCTCTGGAGGGTCTGGTTGGTTGATGCTGTGTACTCTCCATAGTTTGAAGGCTACGACAGAGAGAGCTGAGATGAAAAGCCCTAGCTGTTTTTCCCAGAGGACCTAGATTCAATTCTGAGCACCCACATGTTCCAGAGACTGTGACATCTTCTGGCCTCCAAGGGCAGATGGTAGGTACATGGACACGTAGACACACAAGCAAAACATCCACACACATAAAACAAAAATGATTTAAAAATATAAAAGGTGCCAAAGCCCACACTAAGACCTAGTAGAACTATTTCCAAAACACACTCTGCTTTTTCAGAATTCTCTCAATTATTTATCCTGCTGAAGACCAGGTCTTTATTCTTTAATATAAAAAGTTGTAATTATTTTATAAAGTGTCAAAGATAATATCTTTAGTGGTTTGAGGAGAATTATTTGGAAGTAAATTTTACATCATATGAGTCAAAAATTATAAAACATTGTTGTATCATAGATGGGAAAACGGTGATTAAAGTAACAGCAGTTTTTGCAAAAGGAAACATTTTAAAGACATCTCCTTCTGTGACGTCATCGGCTTAGTGAAAATCTAATCACTTTTGCATAGCTTGTGTAGACTGGACAGGCTGCTTAGAGGCTGCAGAGATTGGGACCCAGGCTTCCAAGATGAGAGAAACTGCTGTGAACAACAGCCTGCCGCCAAGGCAGCAGCAGGAGGTGAAAGCTCACCTGGGGGGTCTTTCGGCACTGATGCCAAAACATGGAGAAAATCCTTCACTGGATGGATCTCTGGATAAGTCATTTGGAGTAGAGTGCGGAGCACAGGGTGACAACAGAAAACCATGCTTCTGCAGAAGTACAGGACTTTGAAGGGACTTCCAGAGGAAGCTGGGTGACGTTGGGGCTAACTTGCTCCTGTTTTCCAGTGTTGCAAGCGGAGCCCTGATTATTTACAGATGCTATCTCTATGAATTAACATTCTAGCTACGCTCTGCCTGTACCCTCAGAACCCGTGCTGCAGTATTTCCCAGGCGTTTGAATGCATGAAGAGACCACAGATATATAAGCTCCCAGCTCGAGTGGAGCAGGTATCCTTCTGCTCGGTTCTCACACTATAAACCATCTCTTTCTAATTTATTCAGGGACACTCTTTTTTTTCCCCCATTTTTGTGCTTTTTTGCTTGCAAGTCTCCAAGCACAGTGCTCTAGCACTGCCTGGCTTCCTACGAACAAGAAGAAAAAAAAAAGACTTGCTGTAAACAGGTAGAGTTACATATTGATCTACTAATGAAAGTGTTGTGGTCAGAGGTTTGCAGAATGCTAGTCCTGTGCCCAGGGTTACAGAACGTAGCTACCATGAACAACCCACTGAATATCTAGTCTCAACTTACACTGTAACACCAACCTCCTCTGCAGCAAACTATGGGTTTTAGTCATGATTATACCTACTTTGTGAAAGGAAGAAAATATAAATTGTTTATATTTTCCTCTATCCTACATACATGCACACACACTAAGTAAATAAATAAACAGACAGTGCTCTTTGGGAAAAATGGAAGTAAAGTGAAAGCTTGGTTGGCGAGCTGTGGAATGCGCTGAGAGGGAGAGGTGTCGAGGAGAACGTGTCCAGCGATCGTCTCCATCTACACTGGAGCAGTCCGTGTTACTCAGTGAAAGTCTGACGTCACAGAATGGACCAAACTCCACGCATGCATTTTTTTCTATAAATGCACCAACCCAGTTAATGCCTTTATGAACTAAGCACTTGTCACATAACATCTGATATGTGATACACAGCAGTAAGTTAGTCTAACTTTTTAGGGTTTTTCCCATAATTCCATAGATTCTTGGCAGCCCCAGAACACACACACACATTCATTCTTTCTCAATATAGATGACATTTTATACGTTTTTGCCCGTGCTTTCTCTTCATTGCATCCACCCTGTTACTCTTTTGGCACTTTTCAGTAATTATTTTAAAATACTGAATATTTGAGTACAAGTGTTGTGATGCCATAATGGTTAACCTAGCACCCAAGATCGTGACTCAAGTGACTAAGTGGCAGATCGTGCGTACAGCATGGATACACTAGACAAAAGTAGTGAGGTAGAGCAGCTGAACAGGAAGAGATTTTGAGTCACGATGCTGAGCTATTGAAACTTTGCCATTATCTCTGGAGCCTCCTGGGCAATAGTTTGGCCTGAGGTTAACAGATAACAAAAACCGTGGGAAACAAAACCACAGATAAAGGGAGAATGCTGGATACAGATTCTTAAACACAGGAGCTCCGAGGAAAATCTAGCCTCATCATACAGAGAGATAGAAAATAAGGACAGCTAATAGGTTTGGGTGTCTGTTATTCATCTGCATTTTGCTAGGCATTGGTCATGATTCATTTCACACCCTGTTAGGGTGGGTGACATCATTATCCTTCGTCCACACAAGGGAACAAGACTTGTCCAAGGTCCCATGCAAATGAACAGGGCCCTTTCCATAAGGTGGAAACATGGGCTCGGTGTGGGTTTATGAGCTTTAGAGTTTTGTCAAAACTTAATCTGTTGGAGATTTAGGGGATGCCTGATAGAAGCTACTCCAAGTCACTGGGTGTCCTCAGAGAAAGCCATCCCTGGGAAAACGGTGATACAGTCAGAGGGGATCCTTCCCTGCCTGGCAACAGTGCTGTCTTTTGTTTGCTCCCAAAAGCAGCTGGAGGGACTCACATATTACTCATGCTGGATTAGTCTAGAGTCACCCGGTGGTCAGGCCCCTTAGGTGGCAGAGCTTCTGCAGCTGGCTCTGTCGCTGGCTCCGGTTCCACACCTCTGGACAGGTGCTTGTGTTCCTTGCAGTACCGACATGGGGTTGAGCCGCACAGGATGGAGGGGCAGAGAAGCCAGGCAGAACAGAGCACGAGCTGGGGGTAGGGATCTGAGTCTACGGCTCTGAGGTACTTCTCAGACAGAGAAAGTGAAATTATGAACCAATTGTTTGAGTGCTCTTTAGAAGACTTCCCCTTGGAGTCCTTTTGAGGCTGGTAAGATGGCTGAAACTCTGCCAATCCGTGGAGTCAGACCTTTCTATGCTACTCTGTGTACACAGTCCTGTTAGGTGGATAAAATTGGTGACAATGTAATATCTACTTAATGTCTTCTAAAGTCAAGCACTTCTGTGTGTGAGGTCTGTTAGAATTAACCCACACGTTCTTCTCAGAGTCCAGAAGTTGGTACTAACATGATAAAGCTTTACAGATGAAGTTTCTTGAACTCAATGCTAACAAACACCAGGTACATCCGGCTGAACTCTTGGTCCCATCTCTTCATCTGCCATTACCTCCCTGTCCTTGTTTAATCCCTTCGTGGTCTAGTATAGTTCCCAGTCCTGAGTTTAGGCATGGCATCTATTTTAGGAGTGGCAGTGCAATCCTAAGCCAAGCTCTTAAGGGAAAACTCACTCATTTGTCTGTTTCTAGTTACCCCTCACTGGCTTATAACACCATTAGGAAAACAAATTCCCACTATGACCTGCCAGGTCCAGGAGGAGGGGGTGTGAGCTGAGCCATCCAAACAGCCCCCACTCCACACTGGCAGCAAGAAGCAGAGGGGCTCCAGCTGCCCCAGTTGCCCCAGCTGCCCCAGCTGCTCCAGCTGCCCCAACGGCCCCAACTAAAGCCCCAGCTGCTCCAGCTGACCCAACTGCCCCAGCTGAAGCCCCAGCTGCCCCAACTGCCCCAGCTGAAGCCCCAGCTGCCCCAGTTAAAACAGGGCCACCCTGATGTACAAGCACAGGCAGCTCAGGTCACGCAGGTGAGTAACCATTTCTAGATCAGTCTAGCGATCGCTTTGGGGAAGTAGCCTCTTACACAAGGATAACAAACCAGCACAAGCTTTAAGCAGGAACGAAAACTCAAGGCTGACAACGGCAGGGGACTTGCTTTAAGCGTTTTTGCCTTCCACGCTCACTCAAATGAAGACACTTTAGTTCTGAAGAGCAGTATTTCTGTCTCTCTCTTGAAAAGGTAGTTTAAGAAAAAGGTCAAGGATTCCATGATTCTCAGCAGTTAGCAGTTGCTTCACGAGGTCCTACCTACCATGAGGAGCTATGGACAGCTAATGGCTGCCGGGGGAAGAGAGAGACATCTTCTCTAATCACATAGCTACTGGTAAGTTGCCTGTGCCCCTATAAATAGATGTTCACCCAGGAACCTGTAAGTGTTACATGAGCCTGCCAAAGTATATGAAAGCAGGAGCAGGCCGAATTGAAAAAGAGATCACTGGGGTGTGGTGGGGGACAAGAGGGTAATGAGAATAAACATGAGTCATACATAGTATCATATACAAGCATGAAACATACCAATCTAATCGTGCTAAATAACAGTACCACAACCCTCTCCCCAAAACCCACCCATTCCTGTTATGATGTATTCAGAAACATACAACAATCTTTGCTTCAGAGGATGTGTTCATCCTGCTTCAGTATCTGTTCTATAACAGCCCCTCCCCCCCTCCTTCAGACTCCAGTACAGCCTCCCCCGTCATCCTTGGTCAACAACGGTAGAGAGATCCTGGGTCCTTCTCCCTTACAGCTCATCCTCTAAGCAAGCTCACAGAGAAACACACGGAGTTAGAATGCTGCCAGGCAGGAGACATCTCTCAGAGGGCAAACTTCACTTTCCTGATCTATTTCCTTAACTCTCAACCCAAGCCCTGCCCAGTCACTGCAACCACTTCGTCACAGCAACACCTTACCACTGTCGAGGCCCCCTCTCTCTCCTGTGCTAAAGTCTCCACTATGTCTCATAGACTCTCCCCTCTCGTGGGCTCATCTTCTCTGGGCAGACCCTGTGTTTCCTCTTCTACCTACATAACCCCTTGATGTCCTCCTGCCTTCGTGGACTTGAGCAGAAGGTTGTGACCCTATGACTCCAATTAGGTAGCTTACAGGATCCTGGGTGAGCATCTATTTATAGGAGTACCTGAAACTTACCAGTAGCTACTGGTTAGAGAAAAGATTTCTTCCTCCCCCAGGTGTTCCTGGTTCTACACTGATTTTGTTTCTTGCTTTCTAGACAGGCCTGAATACCTCCATTGCTCTCATGGTCTCAGACCACATCTTAAAGGACTCAATATAAGTGTCTCCATCTCGTGCAATCTCAAGACAGATTAGCTTCTTTTTAGCCTATTTTCCCTAAGAAAATGTTTAGCCTAACACTTTCTTCACTGTAGTGACAGTAACATCCACTGAGGAACTAAAGAAGCGTTTCTTAAATGTTTCATGCTTCATTTCAATGCTTTGCTCTCCATTTTATAATATCTTCCTCCATTCTTTACATCTACCGATTTTCCACAAGGTCATTTGTCCTTCTCAAATGCCACACTCTTGGTGAGACCCTGTCCTCTTCCAAAATTCTTCGTTGCAGCAAACATGCATCTTTGTGCTCTTATTAGAGTAGGGATTCTCTTTCAATGTTAGACAGATGAAGAGGTTATTCCAAACAGAGGGAGATCATATTATGTTGGTTGTTTGAACCTTTTTCAATGCCAGCCTTTGTGTGTGTGTGTGTGTGTGTGTGTGTGTGTGTGTGTGTGTGTGTATGTGTGAAGTTTCTATTGCTGTGATAAATATCATGACCAAAACAACTTGGAAAGGGAAGGAAAGGGTTTATTTCATCTTATACTTACAGTCCATCACTGAGGGAAGTCAGGACAGGAACTAAAGAGACCATGGAGAAACACTGCTTGGTGGCTTTCTCAACCTATTTTCTTATAGCACCCTGGATCCCTCCCCAGGGGTAGGACCACCCACAGTGGACTGGAGTCTCCCATCTCAAGCATTAAATCAAGAAAATGTCCCTAAGATTTGCTTATAGGCAAATTTGATGCAGGCATTTTCCCTGTTGAGGTTCCTCTCCCCAGAAAGTGTTAGCTTATATCAAGCTGACAAAAACTAACCAACAGAATGCTAGTACACAAACACTTGATGGTAAATATCTAGAAACTAAAAGGAACCCAGCACGAATAGAGCACACCTCCAACATGTGAAGGTCTGAGAATCACAACAGGCTGACACAGCCACTGGGCAAAGACTGGCACTGGAAGAGGTTCAAACACAACCACCTTCTCCCTCTTTGATTCTGATGTTGAATATGAAAGTTGAAGGATGATTAAATCAACCTTAGAAGAGTAGTAAGTGTTTTCAGGTGCAGGAGGGAGGGACAGAAAGAACAGAGATGGGGAGAGGGGAACTAGGAGAGAGAAGTAGTTAGCTGTGAGCAGAACTATTGTAACATGTAAGCATTGAGCACTCGGCATTATGACATAATAACAAAGCCTCATCACCCTGGAAGCCAACTGTGAAGTATGTAGAACTCAGTGGTTACATGCTTGGCCTACATACATTCTACATTCAAACCCCCACAAGCAGAAAAAAAATACGGCCGCTTCTGCTCAGTTTGATCAGCTGTCAATTAGATAGCAACAGGCTTCGAATAAATGAAATAAGGAGGGTGCTTGCAAGCGACAAATCATCCTAGAGCCCCTGCTAAGTCAAGACCCAGAGGCCATAAGAAGTTGGGACTTGGTTGGGGAAATGTAGGGGGCTCCACCTTGCTGGCTGAGTGAGTCACAAGCAAGAAATGTCCCCACCCAGATTTTGAAAAGAAGCCTAAGAACCCAGAGCTTTAAGCCCTTCTCTCCTTTTTCCTGATAAAAAAGATGGTCTTAAGCAGTCAAAGAAGCCAGAGTCAGCCCCCCACACATATAAACAGATTAGCTCAGGAATGGAGGCCTGCACACCAGTATCAGGCAACATGAGAGGTTCTAGCTTTGTACACAAAGCAGTTAAGACCATCCCATTATGTAAATGCTTATCACATACTAACACTGCAGCAAGTACTGCTAAGCAGTTGTGCTTTTAAAACCTTTGCCCCAAAGCACATGTTTTCCTTGCTTTTGAGGGTACAACCTGAAGTGACCTAGTCAGCAGTCAAGAGGCATGTTTTAAAGTTTGTGTGCTCAGGTCAGTCTTTGCTTGACTCTTGTTTTCCAACACTTCCCCAGAGGCATGCAATCATTCAAAATGCTTCACTTTTAGAAGACAGAAACCAGGCCAAAGCAGTCCAAACAAATAATGAAGTTCGTGTAATTACAGGGTACCAGGATGGAGCTCTGGTCCCACAGCACTGGGCCTGTGTTAAATAACATCTGTGGCTGTTATCAACCGCATTCTCTTCCCAAAGTGGCCAGGGACTTTGACCTTGAGGAAGATCTTACATCTTATACTAAAAGTCCAAGCTGATTCTAAACTCCTGTTGGAATTTGTACCCTCCTTGTAAACCGTCTGCTGTCCTTCAATAGAAAGGACATTCTGGGCTCAAGCACTATAACTGATGCTGGGAGGTGCTTACTGGCAGGAACCAGATAGGGGTGCCTCCTCAGGGGCTCTGCCAGAGTCATGTAGCTGAACATGCTCACAGCTAACCATCAGACTGAGCACAGGGACCCCAGTGAGGGTGCTGGAGGGGGAGGGATGAAAGAACTGAAGAGGGTTGCAGCCTCATGTGAAGAACAGCATTGTCGACCAACTAAATCCTCCACAGCTCTCTGGACTAGATCATCAACCATTGAGCACGCATTGAGAGGCCCATGGCTCCAGTTGCATATGTAGCAGAGAATAGCAGTGTCTGGCATCAATGTGAGAAGAGGTCTTTGGTCGAGGGAGGGCATGTTTTCCCAGTGTAGGGGAATGCCAAGGCATGGAGGTAGAGAGGGTGATTGGGAGCTAGTGCCCCTTTGTGAAGACAAGTAGAGGGGGAGGGGGGATGAAAGCAGGGTGGGCAAAGGGAATAACATTTCAAATGTAAATACAGAGAGTATCTAATACAAAAAAAATTTTTTTAAAAAGGACATTCTGTGTCCAGTGAATGACAGTCCCATCAGAGTTACAGTGGGAAGGGATGGCATCCTTTGAATGTAGATATGTTAGAAACTTCCAAATATTTGATGGCCTATTACTCATCTTAACTCTGGGCAAGTAATTTAACCATGTGAGCCTTGGTTACCTTGGTACTTAAAAAGTGAGTAATAATACCTATTAGACAGGATGTTGAGAGTTATATTAAAAGACTTGGCACATGGGTATTCGATCTTTGTTATTCCTGGTACAATTGTTTTGTTTTGGGGATTGTTTTTTATTGTTGTTGTTTGGTTTTGGGTTGTTTTTGATACAGGGATCGGAATTTAAAACCCATCCCAGATTCCCAGATGTCTGAAGTACCCCTGTCCCTAGGGTGGAGTCCTCTTTGGCCCTGCAGCCAGACGCCTTGTACAAGCCAGGCCTGTGTGCCAAGGTTATGCTGGTTCACCATCTCACAGCCACAGAGCAGTGAGTAGCTCCTAGGCCCCAGCAATGTCAATACTGCCTTCCTGACTCCGCCCATTGTATCTAGAGGAAAGTGGCTGCTCATTGTCTTCCAGAGCTCCCCCCAGGAAGCATGATATCACCCTCTAACAAAAGCGGGAAAGCTGACAGATCTGCTGAGATAGGTGTGACCACCACCACCACACACACACACACACACACACACACACACACACACACACACACACACACAGCTCCCTGGTCAAGCCCTGAACAAGAGGCTGTGTGACAAGCAGGGAGTCAACAGCAGCCACCCACAACACCCTGAGGCCTCACCAACTCCTGTGACTGACCCATAAATGTCCCCATTTCTGTCACTTCCACACCACATCAGACGTGTTCTTATGGGAATTCATTCCCCATCAGCAACAAATGTGCCAAAGAGTAAAGATTCTGCCCATCTGGCAGGCTCTGAACTTCAGTCCTGGTCCACACCTTGGGGAAGGAACATAGACCGCTGAAGAGACAAAGGATGATGATCTGAGTTCAATCTCTGAGATCCACGTTGTAGAAAAAGAGAACCAAACTCTGGCTTTCATGTGTATCACACATATGCACACCCACACATGAGCACTCAGGCACACACAAACACACACAAACACACACACACACACACAGAGTGGGTGATAAATAAAATTTTATAAAATAGTTCTTTGAGGTAGGTATAGAAGGAAGCAAGCATGACTCCATTGGTTAAAAAAAAAAATACCTGCGTGTTTATGATGTGAGCTAAGGAAGAGTTTAGTCAGGATGGTGGAAATTGGGTTATCGGTTTAAAATTCCAGAACTAAGGGAGGCAACTTTAGACGTTGCCTTTCCTGGAGGCTGGGAGTGATGTCAGCTGATCCGGCCCCTCCCACATCTGGTTTAGCCAAGGCAGCTGCCTGGCTCTCTGTGAAGAATCTCATCTGTCGGCAAGTGCTGCAGGCCTGGGGCCTGACACTCTGGTGCCTGAATGTTACTTTCCTTCTTAAAACTCTTTCTGTAGCTAACAACACCAACTATCTAAAGATCTCAAGAAAGAATACAGATTGGTTTTGCAGTTTCTACCGCCCCCCAACTTCTACCTCATCAAAAAGCTCTTGGCTATCAAGATATATTTGTGTCAATCCTTTGCCTAATTCTCTTCTTTTGAGTTTCAGACCTGAAAAGCCAGATTTTGCTGAGCAGTCCCCTTTAACTGCAATCTCAACATCAACACGTACAAAAGCATCATCTGCTCTATCCCGGACCTTCAGCCAATTGCTTCTGCCATGTTTCCTTTCCCAGCACTTGGAATGGCTCTGCCTCTGTGCAAACCAAAATACTGCTCTCCTCCTCAAGATGCAACCAGTCACTAACCCTGCATTTTCTTCTAAAGCTGTTTCAAATTTCCTAGTCATCCCTGCAGCCTTCTTGCCAACAAGGCTGAGATGGGATACTGGACACAGCCTACACCTCTTTAGCCCATCCTCCACATTAATATTACAGTGATTCTCCCAGAGCTTAAACCAGATGTGATTTAATAATAATAATAATAACAACAACAACAACAACAATAAAGGACTAACACCCTGCTAAGCTGTAACATACAGAGAGCAAAGTACAAGCTTTAAAATGGTCTCTAAGGCCCTTCCTAGTCTGACCCCAACCGTAATTTAATAAAGGAATTTAATAAATTCCTGCAGTTTCATACTCCCAACAGTCTTTTGGGTTGCTTCCTTTTATGGAAAGTCTTTGTTTTTCTTTTCATTTTTTTTTCTCCAGTTTTAACATCATGTAAGCCAGACATGGTAGCTCAGACCTGCTGTCTCAGCACCTTGGAGGCAGAGACAGGAGAATCTCTAAGCTCACAGCCAACATGACTACAAAGAGTTACAAACCAGCCCAAGGTTTTCAATGAGACTCTGTCTCAAAAAACACAGTTCTGCATAACTCATAAATACTTTTGAAAATATTTGTGATTATTTTGGAACGCTTGAAAAGAAAAACTCAAC
Source organism: Micromys minutus (assembly GCF_963924665.1). Lineage (NCBI taxonomy): Eukaryota > Metazoa > Chordata > Mammalia > Rodentia > Muridae > Micromys > Micromys minutus. The sequence continues at coordinate 10,770,755 of NC_137978.1, forward strand.
CTGCAAATTTCCCAATTTCATTTTCGTATTTTTAAACAAGCAGCTAGTGAAGTCATTACAGTGGTTAGACTTTTACTTAAATGTTTACAGTACACTTAATTCTAATTTTGTATAATGCTGAAGAATAGCTCCAGGGCTCTGTAAACTCTAGGCATATATCCTGCTACTGAGCTACATCCCCAGCCATTGGTTGTTGAAACAGAGTCTCTCTATGTAGCTCAGGTTAGTCTTAAATGCCTTACGAAATCCAGTCTGGTTCTGACCTCCCAATCCTCCTGCCTCTACCTCCTAAAGGCTGGTATAAAAGGTATATGCCTCCACGAATTGTGAATTCAGCTTAGTAATAGAGTGTTTGCCTAACGTGCATGAGACCTTGGATTTTATCCCCAAGAAAAGCAAAAACCAGATGGAAATATGTATATAGAATTTAGATGTTGCAATCTCATTTTGTATCATTGGATCTAACAAATATTTCTGTCATACTTGTAAATGTTTTTATTTTGCATAAGTTACAATTATATCATTTATCACAAAATCCTACAATTCATCGGGCGTTTTTCATTTTAAAACCTGAGTGTTGTAAGGAAAAGAGGGATATGGATAATCTTTGTTTATCTTTTTAGTTTCTAGTACTGTACATGACTCAAGGTACATCTCCAGTAAGACAGCACCGATTGAAATCAAAGATATACAAAGAAGAATACCAAAAGGCATGCAAAAAATTCATTGGATGTCTATTGAATAAAACATCTGCATATGTTATAGGAAGTATTCAACAATTATAAAATGCCTAATACTAAGTAAGAAATCTAGCTAAACATCCTTTCGTGTTTTCTCTTTATTTTTGATGCCCAGAAAGATACGTTTCTTTTACTTAAAATTTACCTTTTAAGATAGCAATGATTTATTTTCATTGTATACGTATACATCCACTATACATATTGCTTCAATGTAGCTTCAACCCTGTCTACAACATTCCTTTTTCCCCAGTACCAATTGTTCCTTACCACAACTATTAAACTCTATTCAGTTTTTTAAAAAAATCACTACAAGTCAGACAAATGCACTGATAAGAATAGAAAATGATTAACATCTGTTGTAAAAGATTTTAAGAATCTAATTGAGTTAATTCTACTTGTCCAAAACTCAATGATACAGGATTGGCTGCACCGAACTAGGAGAAAGCCGTGAAGAGGAAATGCTGACTAGGGGAGGTGGCACAGTTTCCAGCACTGGCTTCCGTTCCTAAGGGCCCAGGTTAGATTTCCAGCACCCATTAAGCAGCGTACAACCATCTATAACTCCATATGTCCCAGGGATCCAATGACCTCTTCTGGTCTCCACTGGCACGCGCTCGCGCGCGCGCGCGTGTGCGCACACACACGGTACACAGACGGATCCAAAGCACCCACACAAATAAGATAATTTTTTTTTAATTAAATTGATGTTTTCAGAAGGGTAAGATTTCATGAATGACAGCTGAGACAAAACGATGTATAGATTTTGAAGGTGGTCTTGATATGTACTATGACCAGGGATGAATGGATAAAACCTTGAAGGGCTCAACCATGTTGAGGTATTGTAGGAAAAGACCACATGTACTGAGAGCTTTGCCTAGATGGTGGAAAAGATAGTATCATCGTTGCTTAGTACAGAAATACATTGGGCTTTGATGTTGAAAACTCAACTTTGTGATTCCTTATCCGTGTTTTAAACTGTTGCACTTGGCTGGTTGGTTTGCTGTGAAGGTTCTCTGGGATGTTTAAGGGGATACATTAATCAACATGTTGAAGTGATATCATTTCTCATTTACCTAATTTATGGATCATATTTCACAACAAGAGAGCTTCTATTAATTTTGTGTCTTATCAAAACCTACTCATTATTCACAAGAATTTTAAACATTACCAGTTTTCTCCTATAATAATATCCATAATCTATTTTAACCCAAATAACAAAGTTAATGTTTAACTATTTTTTAAAATAATGTCTTTTTCTTTGAACTCATCCTTCCAGATTAAAGGAAATTTTGAGTCCTGATTCTGTGTGCTAACTAGAAAACCTCCTACTAGGAGTCAGAGGTAACTTGCTCACACCTATCTTTTGAAAGGTGGAACTGTAAATAATAAAGTGTTATCTTCAGAAGAATTCAGAGCCAACCTATCTAAAGCCCCTAGAGAAGTGTTTGCCAACCTGTGAGCCATGACCCCTTTGAGAGTAACATATCAGATGTTTACATTATGATTCATAACAGTAGCAAAATTACAGTTATCAGGTAGCAACGAAAATAATTGTACGGCTGGGGGTCACCACAATATGAAGAACTGTATTAAAGGGTTACAGCGCTAGGAAGGTTGAGAATTGCTGCTCTAAAAGGACACAGCATAGTTTTTTTGAGATGGGCTTGGATAATTCCTTTCCTCATGGAGAGATGTCTTAGAAGAATTAGACTCTCCCTGGAAGTCCTCTCAGGACAGTGCTAAGAGGGAAGTGCTAACAACAGCAATGGCTGGAAAGAAGAGTTTCTGACAAAGCCCAGATCTTCCCTTGGAAAACAATTCCAAGAGGTGTCCTGATCCCTGTCCAAGGAGAAGGTTCCTCTGGGACCACTTTCCTCACCTTACTATTGCATTTCCTTTGCCAGCCCAGACAACATCCCTGCTATCTCTGAATCCAGTTGTTTAAAATGTCACACAGGACAGGAAGGACAGCTGAAGATATGTGGCTGAAGACTTCCTATCAGTGTGAATCATATAGGACATCATGATGAAACAATAGAGGTGGGTGGTTTTTTATTAAGGGTATACAATTCTTTAGAGTGTGCAGCCATGTTTGGTGTAGACAGGGAATTAAAAAGGGGAGGTAAGTTATATGAGAACTTGTTTGCAAGCTGAAAATGGCAACAATTCTCAGGTGGAAGGAGCAAGCACCAGAGTCTTGAGTTGTTATGGAAGTCTCAGCCTCTTCCAGTTTATGCATTAGCAAGGTGCTTTGCCACCCAGGGCAACCCTTATTGAGGCAAATACAGAGTCTTTATTCTTCCATTATGTTTGTTCAACAAAAAGAAGCATGAGGCCACCAAGTAGACTATCCATATGAGCTCTATATCCCCTGTCACATTAAAGAAGTGTCAGAGTCTGACTATTAGAGTCTGACTTGAAGAAGAACTCCTGAGGCTGTTTCTGTGGTCACCAAGCCTCAAGCATTCATGGAGGCTAAGACAGAATGAAAGTCAGGAATCAACAGAGTTCGTCAGCAGAAACCAAGTTTTCTGTGTCTTACTTCCAAACAAGAACATGACCTTCTTGCCATCTTCCTCCCAGAAATCAGTCTGAAGGAACTGAAGCCAAGCATCAGTGAGACAACTATTTTGGAACAGACCTTTTTTTTTTTTGTATAAATTTATGACATCTTTTCTAGACTTATTTTGCAGAATGCCATAACAAGCTCACTAAAGGAGAAAGAGTAAGTTAAAACAGTTCTCTGTGTGTGTGCATGTACTGTGTATGTATGTGAGCATACTATTAGTCTATTTAACTCAAAACTACATCAGAGCAAAAGTAGATACCTGGTCTTTGCATTATTAAAATCTCTGGTGTAAAGTCAGTCCCATATCAGTGTGATTTGTGGAAAGCCAGATGAAAGTGAGGAGCTTTAATAATTATTTAAAAGTACATAATAACAAAGACATCAGTCTATCTCTACATTAATATAAAGACTAATACAAATATGTAACAATGTATTAAGTTAGTATAACTAACATAAATTACTACATAAGTAATTGACACCATCTTAGCTGCTCTTCCAGCAAGTTGTGATACTCTTAAATATTATTATTAAACTTCTGATACACTGGCTGCTGAAGTCAAATTGAAAAGATATATGAGAAACTGTATACAATTACCATGCTTTAATGGGCTAATTTTTTTCAAATACTTAACAAAACATTTAATCATATAGAAAACTATAAAATTAACATCAAAAGTATTTGTTTGCATCAAATTCTATTACAATATATAGCCTCACCATTAAGTTTGGTGAAATTTCCCAAATTCATCTCCTGTGTCAATTACATTCTTATCATACTAATTAGAATATTTTCAAATCGATCCAGGAAACTGTGGAAGCGACAATGAATCTGTGATCTACAGTTTGGGCCCTGATGTTTCTCCGAGCATGAATTACCTGTGCTGGTGAGTTATAAGGCAACCCACAGTGCAGAGTCTGTGATGCACACACAAAAACCCAAGCTCATTCTGGCTGCCCTTTCTACAGAGGCCACTATAGGATTTGGCAGATACTGAGTTCAGTGAGCTTGGTAATTGCCTACGTTTTAGTTATCCTGGTTGGGCTAATCTTTATGGCTTATTCTATGTGAAACATCAAAAAACCAAAGTCAGTGGCATAACCCTAACTTCCCTGACCCCTACCTAAAAAAAAAAAAAAAGCCCCGAATTGGACCACCAGAATTAAATAGGGTGGACATATGTAATCTTTTCAGAAAAGCGATCATTTTACCTAACAACGACGTTTTTTTGTACACTGCTAGGTAGGAATTTTGTTTCTATAAAAAAAAATCTAATTAAAGACTTTGATTAAAGTAATTACAACCCAATCTTGTTGTTATGAACAAGAAAACAACAGACACCAAATGAGAGACAAGAAAGAATATGCCAGAATAATCAGATCCCTTCAAATAAGGGTGACTTAGTTCTGGGAGAAGCTTTGGCAACCCAGGAAACAGCATCTATCTACAAGAGATGGTTAGAAAACCCAGCTGGTGCCTCAGGGAACCTGAACTTCATCCTTTGCATGTGTAAACTGGAGAGTCACAGAAAAGCAGTGTCAGCGTCACCAAATCAAAGGTTTGGTGAGAGAGAGAAAACACACAAAAAATAAGCGTCAGGCCAAAACTTACCATAAAGGAGCAAGCTGACTCCACAGAGAGCTAAGCCGGCTAAAGAGTTCATATTTCCCCAGATCTCCCCATCCAGCGTCCACAGATGAGCATGAGGTTCCCGGGAGCCTTTCAAAAACCCACAACTCTGAGACTTCCCACTCGCATGGTCTACTCGCTCCTGTTTACAAGTTGGAGACAAGGAGGAACACCGCAGAAGCAGGCGGTAACAGTCTCATTTCTGTCTGAGCACAGGGAGTTTTAAGTTCCTTTTTCCTGTTTCCTTTGTAGATTAGGATGGGAAAGGCTGTATCTTAGAGGCACTTGGTATCAGCAGGGCTTGGGGCAGAGCGAGCCCTATCCATCTTTCCCTTCATCCAAGCGCTTATCTTCTGCTCCTGTTCCTGCTCCTGCCTTGACTGGATTGCGGGGCAGAGGGATCTTTGTTACAAGCAAGGTCCTGGTCAGCATTTTCAGGAACAATAGGGGTATCCTCTCATAGGCCAGGAATTGAAAAACAAGCCCTCCACCTATGTATGGTATGCGACGAGGACCAGCCCTTCGCAGGCTAAGCAGTTCTCTGGGGTGCATTTGGGATCCCTGACAAGAGGGGTTTTGGGACATTGGGAAGCAGCATTTGCTCTCGTGTTTGCGTTCTTGCTCACAGGGTTCGAATTGGGCAAAGAAGTTTCCTGTGATGAGAAATCATAACGTGGAAGGCAATCAATTTGGGGACGCGTGGTTGAGGTCAGTTCTCAGCAAAGCCACTAGAGACTAGATTCCACAGCCATTAGCCTATTTTCTTACACCCAGATGGCCTGTCTGTTGGCCCTGAGCCCAAATATACGCATGCTACTGGCTACAGCTTTAACTTTTATTAGCATTTCATCTGAGGGTGATCTAATTTGTTGGAGAACTTGGCACCGGAAGATTTTAGTAATACAAATAATTTCATAGTTGCTGGCAAACAAAATTTCAGATGCAAATTATATACAAAAATAGGGGGGAGGTACTTTCTGAGAGAGCAGCTTGCTCTACATTGTAGGCCAGCCTGGAACGAGCCTCAAGCTCATGACAGCAATTCGTCCTCAGCCTCCTCCTGAGTGCTGATACTATAATCATAAACAGTACTCCTGGATTTATCCAGAGATCTTAAATAATCAGGCAGATCAGATGGCTCAGCTGGTAAAGCCAAGACTGAGTTTAATCCAAAGCCCATGTGATGAAAAGACAGACACCTGGAAACCTGCACTTTACATGTGACCTAAATGTATACACACATACATAAAACATACAAGCAACAAAGATATAAGCCATGTTTATAAAGACCCAACAAAAGTCATTGTATCTACAGGAGCAGAGAAAATAATGAATTCTTCAGCAAGCTCAGGCACCTGAAGCTTTCCAGGTGATTATCTGCTCTCTGTATGAATGAAGCAAGCGCTCCACTAGACACCTGACTGCCTGAAGAAAGGATTGCCCCTCTCTTTCCCACGACCCACTTAGTCTCTGGGAGTTCTGAGGGTTAGTTGACAGTGTTGTTCTTCCTATGGGGTTGCCATCCCCTTCAGCTCCATCAAACCTTCCTCCAACTCTTCCCAGACCTCATTCCAGGTTGGCTGTAAGTACCTGCATCTGTTTCTGTCAGCTGCTGGTAGAGCCTCTCAGAGAACCACCATGCTAGAGGCTCCTGTCTGCAAGCACAACATAGCATCAGTGATAGTGTCAGGATCTGGTGCCTGCCCATGGGATGGATCCCAAGTTGGGCTGGTCAGTCTCTGCCTCGTTTTTGTCCCTGCATTTCATTTAGATAGACACAATTTTTGGCAAAAAAAAAAAAAAAAAAAAAAAAAAAAAGGAAGGTAGGTAGGTGGCTCCATCCTTCCACTCTGGGCCCTGTCTGTCTAAAAATCAATCTGGCAGTTCCTCAGAAAATTGGAAATAGTTCTACCTTAAGACCAAGCTACACCACTCCACGGCATATACCCAAAAGATGCCTCACCATACCACAAGGACACATACTCCACTATGTTTATAGCAGCCTTATTTATAATTGCCAAAATCTGGAAAGAATCCAGATGTCCTTCAAGAGAGGAATGGATACCGAAAATGTACTTTTATACAATGGAGTACTATTCAGCTATTAAAAATGAGAACATCATGAATTTTTCAGGCAAATGGAAGTAGAAAATGTCGAGCAAGATGATCCAGACCCAAAAGGACATACATGGTATGTGCTCACTAATAAATGGATACTGCCCCAAAACTCAGAACACCCATGATACAGTTCACAGACCATATGAAGTTTGACAAGAATAAAGGTCCAAGTGAGGATGCTTCAATCCCACTTAGGAGAACAAAATAATCATGGGAAGCAGAGGGAGGGAAGGACCTGGATGGGAGAGAGGAGGGGGAGTGGGAAGGGGGCAGGATCAGGTATGGGGGAAACCAAGAGAGCCGGGAGAATGAATGAGCCAGTGAAGTCCACTGGCCTCAAGCCGTAAGAAGCAGGAATAAAAGGCCTGAGGCAATGCTCAAGTGCCTATCTTCTCAGACACAAGCTTTCATCATTGCTAGATGGTCATTCCGGAAGTCTCCACTGCCCACTACCTCCTCCCCTGGCAGCTGTTTCCGTCTTCTTTTTTATATTTATTTGTTTGTTAGTTTGTTTGGATTTGCTAATTTTTGGGCCAGCGAAGGTCTTGTTATACAGACTAGGCTGGACTGGGATTCACAATCTTTCTACCTCAGCCTAAGTGCTTACGTTATGGGCATGTTCCGCCACACCTGGTCCTGCCCACTTCCTCCCAGGATGACGCCATGCAGCATCTACTGGGGTGGCTTAATCCGAAAAGCAGCTTAGTTTCCTTTGGCCTGCTGTCTAGTAAGATAAATTGTTAACCCCCAAATACTAGTCAAATTCTTTCCTCGTCCATTTCCCGGAAAGATTAGCTTCACCTCGGTCCCTGCAGTCCAGGCAAGATGCCACCGATTCATTCTTCATTACTCAGGAAAGTGGTGTGGCTTTTAACCATCCAGAACAGCCAGTGACGCCGTTTTTCCTGGGTTTCTATTGCAGCGGGTCAAAAGCCTAAGCAAATGTTCTCTGGGACAGCAGCATCTTTAGAATGTATTATAGCTTACAGGTATAAAGTGAAGTCAATCATGGGCAGACATCCCAAGATCCTCTATTTGGGATATCTGTTCCTTGGATTTCAAAACGTAGAGAACCGATCAAAGGCCAACAATGAGAGCTTCCCGACACACTTCAGGGCCAACAAGTCTGGAGAGTTGATGGGCAATAGGTTCGTAAGTTTTGAAATGGGTTGTCTTGCTGAGTTTCCACTTCCATCTCTGGGCGGGACATTCTCAGAAACCTTCTTTAGCAGGCTGGGTGTGGTCATTAGTGTGTCTCCACTCTCTGAGGAGCCTTGTTGAGGACATGAGAATCAGCTGTACCCTAAGCTGCTCCAGTCATCTGACAGGTCAAGATGCTGCCTTCACCCTGCTAGCTGTCTTCTAGTTCTCAGTTTCTAAAGGGTCTCTGAAGACCACTCAAACTAAATCAGGCCTCCCAACTAGTTTATTCCCCTTCATATGTTTCATGGAACTAATCATGCACTTATGCCTGTGTTTTTTATGTATTCCTCTGCTCTCTGACTACATCCTCCATGAAAACACACCTAACTTCTTCACCACTAAATCTCCAAGACTTAGCACACACAGCACAGGTCATGTAATGGCCCTTTTGTAAATTAGGCTTCATTATGGCATTTTCAAACATAATTAGCTTTTGTTAATTCTCCTTCTCCCTTCCACTGTTTTCCTATTCCCATGGCCCCACCTCACACCCTTCTATCTCCCTCCATAGTAAGTCTTATATGAATATTTCGTGAACTGATAAAAATTAAGGTACTACCATTGTTACTCATATCCTTACGTCAAGAACAGGGCTTTGAAGTCCGGCAAAGCCATGTATTATTTGTGGTGTCTGTAATATACTGTCTGGTGATGTGAAGGATTGAATTCATCCCTCAAAACTTCAGATTCTGTGTCTTTGAAGTGGGAAGAAATAACAATTTGTATCAAATACAGATTGAATAAAGGCACCTTATGGCTTCCTGCTTCACGCATCACCACCAGCACCACTGGATTGTTTTATGATATTTACCAAGCAAAAATTTTAAAATGTGCACCATAATTTATGGTCTAGGAACATTGCTGGTAGTAATCAAAACTAGGAAACGGTATGAGTAGCAAAAGAAAAGATGACTATCCTGGAACAGAAGAGATGCCCAAAGCTAGAGAGCAAGGAGAAGCTGGTGTGTATGGGGTGGTGAAGATGCTAGGCATGGTGATTGGAGAAAGGCCTGGGGAGAACAAGGTAAAGTGCTTACACAATCACATATACATAACAAACACCTAAACCTTAAAGTGACCGTTTTTGTGATGTAACGAACCAAAACCGACCATTGTTACTCTTTTCTTCATGTTCTTCTACAACCCCAGGACCTTCTAAAGTAATGGTTCTCAACTTTCGGGTAGTGACCTCCTGGGGTCAAACGACTGTTTCACAGTAGCAAAATTAGTAATGAAGTGACAACAAAATAATTTTATGGTTTGGAGGCACTACAATTCGAGGAGCTGTATTAAAGGGTTGTAGCATTACGAAGGCTGAGATCCACTGCCCTAAAGGAAAGAAGCTAAGGGGAGGAATACTTGCAACAGTAGAGCCTTGGAAATAGATGGATTTAAACCATCTGCTGACAAATAGAGTGAATCCAAGTGAACATTGCCTATGCTAGACCCAAGTAGTCTGATCAGGTGTCTACAAATAGCCTAGGCATTCTGCTTTCTGCTGGTCAATGGCTCTGAGCCGTGGTGTAACATCCCTGGCTTCTTACAGACCTCCATGAAGCTTTCTGTAAATCTGCAGTTCTTAACAGCAACTAGCAGCAAAGGAAGGGCCATCCACAATCAAGTCCTGGCCTTCAGCCAGACCAGGGTAGCTAAAGTGGCAACACCCACTCTGGGGGTGTGGCTATGGAAAATGCCTGACCCTCCAGACTGCTTTACAGAAACCCTATCAGTGACTGTGCCTGCTTTCCCTTCCGTTTCTTTCTCTTTCTTTTTCATTAATCCCTTTCTTTGTCTTAAGCATCTAACCAGTAAGTACTACACTAAGTCCTCGTAAGAAGAGACACAAAAAGAGCTTTTGAAGCTCATAATTACACAAGCCAGTGACTGCGTCATAACAGGAAAAAGCTGAAGAACAAAACCAAGCATTGTGTGGTTAAATGCCAGAGGGTGGTACAGGCAGAAAGAAGTTCCGTAGTTCTTTGCTTTGGTACCTCTTTGGCCATAAATCACCAGTTCACATACCATTTTTTATCCACCTGGTGCTGGCTAGAACAGGTGACAACTTCCCAGATACAATTAAATCTCCTAAGGCAGAAGCTTAGTGCTTTCTTTCAGGTGAACCTGTGTTGTTCAAGAAAAGAGGGACCAGAATGACTCTCAACCATTAGGAGACAGAAAACTTCAAAACCTAGCTAGGCTTCCTGGAACAAGCCTCTGATCCCAGCTGCTTTGGAGACCGAGGCAGGCAGAAGTATCACAACTTCAAGGCATGCTTGGACCGCACAGTGAGTTCAAAACCAGCCTTGGAAGATTAGTGAGATCCTCTTTGAAAATAAAGTCTTTGAAAGAGGAGGAGAGGGAGAAGGAGGAGGCAACAGTGTTTGCAAGGTTAGGAGATAGATATCTCAGTGGTAGAACTCTTACTTTGTTCATAGTGGTCTTTGGTTCAGCTCCCAGTAATAAAAAAAAAAAAAGAAATAGGACATGGGGGGGGGGGGGGGAAGGAAGGAAGGAAGGAAGGAAGGAAGGAAGAAAAACAAAAAAAAAAGAACAAAGTTTAAAGTAGAGGATGTAGTTTGGTGGTAAAGTGCTTTCCTAACATGTACTGTAACTGGGGGATAGATCTTTTGCATAAGAAGGAAAAAAAATAAAAATATTCAGATTGGAGGTGTAACAAGTCCCAGTATTTTCTTTATTAGTATAAAGCTTTCAAACAAATATAAATAAAAGTAAGAAATGCTCTGTTCCGATTCATCTTTGAAAATAGAATTCAGATTTTCCCTTATCTATGAGACATTCCTGCAGTAGTGACTGATAACGAACCACTCAGCACTGAACCCATCTCCATAGTTCATCCACATCGTAGCAAGTGAACACGTGCAGCTTTTAAGCATGTTTTGCTCTATAGATCTCATTTTCCTCCGGTGAACAGCTCCACTTTCCACCAAATCATCCTAATCTCCACTGGCCTCCTGTATCCATAGTAAAAGGCCGGTTGTTCATATAACCCAGCTTCGGACATGAACATCAAGATGGATGGAGCGACAAATCTCTGTCCTCTATTAAGTAAGTTGGGTTCTTTTATTGTGGCAGGATCAGAAAGCCAAGAATGAATGGAAATAGGGAAGTTTTCTTGAAGCATAAACTAAACATTGATACACTGTTGCTTCTGAAGCCTTCTTCTTTTACTGAAGCTCCTAGTCCACCCACCACAGCCCACCCTGCTGAAGATCAAATTCACGGCCTGGAGCATGCTTTGCTGCTGAGCTGTCTCTCCAGCCCTAAGCTCAACCATTTGATATGAAGACTTACAAAATCATAATCCAATAAAAGACAATCAAGCAAATATATGAACACTGATTATTTTTTAAAGTCATGCTTGTTCAGAATCAATTTATATATAGTAAAATCACTGCTTTTGAAAAATATAATAAAAGCACATTCAATAAAATTAACCATCATAACTACTTTAACTGGCTAATTATATAATGTTAATCATACTAAGTTTGTTGTGCCACAGATTTTAGGATGCTTTTCAACATTTGTTTGTCTCTGGTTGGCTCATTCCACTTAACATGATAGTCATTATTAACCCCATTCATTTTGCTGCATGTGGCAAGGTTTTTTCATTTATGGGTGAATACCTTGTATTCATGGTGTGTGTGTGTGTGTGTGTGTGTGTGTGTGTGTGTGTGTGTGTGTGTGTGTGTGTTACAAATTCTCTACTTATGTGTGGATGGACAACTAGGATGATTTAACATGTTAGTCATTGTGAATACTGCTGCTACAGTAAACATGTGTGTTAAGAAATCTCTTTTCTATGCTGACTTCATTTTCTTACGTACTATGCTGGATAGTTTTGATAGGCTTGAGTCATCTGGGAAGAAAGACTATTCACTGAGAAGATGCTCCTAGCAGATTGGCCTGAGGGCGAGCCCACGTGGACATTTTCCTGATTAGTGATTCATGTGGAAGGTCCTAGCCTATTGTGGTGCTACCTGTAGTCAGACAATCCTGACTTGTATAAGCAGATTGAGCAAGCCATCAGGAGCAAGTCAGTAGGCAGCATTCATTCCCCCATGGTTTCTGCATCAGTTCCAGCTTCCAACTTCCTGCCTTGACTTCCCTGGATGGTGGACTATACACTGTAAGATGAAATAAGCTCTTTCCTCCCCAGGTTGTTTTGGGTCATGGTGTTTTATCTCAATGATAAAAAGCAAACTATATGCACAAGATGAGCATATCCCTGGATCACATGGTAGTTCTAGTTGTGCTTTCTGAGGCTTCTGCACATTCACTTCTCCAGTCAGTCTCCTAAGCTGCCTTCCTACCAACAGAACATTAAGAGTATATTAAGTCCTTTTTCTTCCACATCTTTGCCAATATTTGTCACTTGCTCAACATTGTTTTAGTTGTTTGTATTTCTTCGAATTCTTATGTGTGTTTTGAACTTCATCTGATTTTTTTTCTTAGAGTCGTATTGATAGTAATTCAAAAAATTTCTTTAGCATAATCACATAATGCTGTATGTCAGTATCACGGCCTAAACAAGACCTGAACAAGGGTGATAGCAATTAACATCCTAACATGGAAGGAGAATCTCATGGGTCCTTACCTAAGGAATTCAGAGAGTGAGAAAAATAGTCTTTCCCCAAGAAAAGCCTCCCAATTAGTTATCCAATACCAAGCCATCCACCCTGGAATCATATACTTAAAAGTAACATTGTACAGACTGAGCAGCGCTGCCCCAGTGTAGGGAATGCTAGGGTGGTAAGATAGGGGGGCACCCTCAGAGAAAGAGGGAGAAGGGGATGGAATAGGGGGTTTGCGGAGGGGAAACTGGGAAGGAGGATAACATTTGGAATGTAAATAAATAAAATAACCAATAAAATGCAAACTGAGCAGGTTGTATTGTGTGTGTATGTACACACACAAATAAATATATGTAGTAATATGTGTATACATTTCATATACATATATATTATATATGAGAAGGGGAAATGGTGTAATTCTATTTAAATTTCAAAAACTTATTAATAGATAAAGAAGAATTTCTTTTGTTCCACCCACAAATTTTGAAATGTTGAATTTTATTTTGCATTTAGTTCTAAATTCCCCTTTATGTCATGAATTTAGAAATGTGCTTAGTTTCCAAAATGTTAGAGATTTTTCAGACCTATTTGTGTAAATAATTTCTAGTTCAGTGCTGGTATGATTAGGAACCATAAATTGAATGCTTTAGCTATGTTAAATGTGTTAAGGTTTGTTTTATGTCACAGAATGTGGTCCCTCTAGGCCAATGCTTTAACTCCGTTGTCACTGGGATGCTCTGGAATCTTAAGTTTGGCTTGGAAGCTTTGTGTGGTCCTCTACTCCATACTGACTTCACCTCCATGTTTTATGTTTTCTACGTCCAAGGGCAGAAAATTAAAGATCCCACCTCTAACTATTGACTACTGTTGTCTCTTTGGTTATAACAATTTTTCATGTGTTTTGTAAGTTGTTGTGTAAATTTATTCAAATTTAGAAATTTTCTTTTATCACCCATCTTGTAAGGTGATCCATTTATCCACATTAACTATTGCTGTCTTTAGTGATGCTTACTTGGAAGCATTTAACATTAACTATAAGGACTGGGTTTTGCTTTGGATTTTAACACAGCAAACTTCTTATACTTCATGGTTTTAGCTTCATTCAGACCACCACCTTGCAATGGGGTCCACAGAGAGAATCTGCAACTTTGAGACTGAGAGCTTTGGTGGCGAAGGTCTGGCCAGAGACCATTTTCATTGAAAACAACAAAACAAGAAACAACAAAACCATCTAACAACAGAAACAAAACCTTTGTCCACTTGCATCCCGATTAAAGCTATTAAGAACCAGAAATGACAGGTTTTAAGTCAGGAAGCATAGTAACTAGATGCTGCGTGGAATACAGAGACTCGGAGGTGGTTTGGACTGGAGTTTATTCGGAGGTTTGTGAAAGCGAATGAAGACATCGCAGTCGCTGAACTCACAGGGGTTTGTTTAGCTCTGTGTTGTTAGCCTGATATCTTACATGTCTGGGAAAACTCCCTAATGATAGTCCAACTTTGCCATAGGATTTATAATATCCATATGTATGTGTCCATACATGATACTGGAGATATCACCACCCAGTCACTTAGAAATACAGGCTTGTCCCAGTAAGAAGAGCTAAACGCCATGCCTCTGAGGACTAAGTACCAACCCAAACTACTAGAGACCCTGCCAAAATCAGAGACCCTGCCCTTTGATTCCAGGGGGAAGCTAAAGAGACTTCATGTCAGTGCACAGGGATGCCTCCTGCCTTTCATGACTCACCGGTTCCATTGTGAACTGTTGGCCAGGCCTACTGCACTCTGTAGAAGGCATCCTGCCAAGCTCCCCAGTTTTATCTGGGGCCACTGCCCTTTACCCTCTGCACTGTAGGTACAATAGCCTCCTCTCTTTTCCTGGCACATCCAGGCTAATTTCCCACAAGACATCCCACCCTCCTGGAGTTATGGCAACGTCTCCCTTTGTCTCAACATCTCGTTCTATGGTTTATCACTTCAGTGAAAGGGACAAAATAGGGGGAAGAAAAAAAATCCTGACCCTAGAACACTTAGGCTGTGTGGTGTCTCCTCAAACACATAGTGCTCCTGAGATAGCCATTGGCTCCTCCCCTTGAATGCTGAGATAAAGGGACAGTTGAAATGGGGCATCTAATGAAGACACCCAAATTAGAAACTAACTTTTCTTACAGGGAGTTAATTTTTTTCCTCTTATATTTTGAAAAATACCTAAGTAGGAACATGGGTCCTATACTGCCATTTTCTGCTGTCAAGCCTGATTTGAATTGCCAACTATGATCCACATTCTAGCTACATGCTAGAATTATTATTAGCCTCAAAGGACAGACTGCCAAACCTAGAGCTTTACTGCTTCTTGTAACCCCAGCACTCAGTGGCTGAGATAGAAGGATCAGAGTTCCAAGGCAGCCTGAGCTCCCCAGTGAGAGCATCTCAACAAAACAAGAACAAAAGCAACCCAGAGAATTCACATATAGGGAAAATGTATTGAACCCTTTATGTGTGTTTAATTTAAAATGTCGTTGACATAAACAATCTGTAAGCAAATAAACCTGGCAGAGTTAGCTAAACTGACCAGCCTACAAACTGAATAAACTCATGGTCTCCCAGGAAGCACAGTAATAGAACTCTAGTAAGAAAAAGCTTGGAATGAGAAAAACTAGACATATGTGCCCATTCCTACCCTTCCCTATCATATTCCACAAGAAACTAGGGGCTCAGCCTCCTTGTGTAATGCTATTCTGTTAAAACACCAAATGAGAAAATGCAAGCACAGTGTTTAATACAGTGCTTGGGTTATGTCAAAAAAGAAAAGGGGGGGGGAGGGAGGGAAGGAGGGAGAGAGAGAAAGAGAGGGAGGGAGGGAGAAAGGAAGGAAGGAAGGAAGAATATTTAACAAAATATTACTATTTTGTTAAAGCATCTAAAATGAAGTTAATGGCCATCAGTTGCACAGAACTCAAAAGAACCACTCTCAGTGACCCGAGCATAGAAAAGATGAAAGCGACAACAGCTCCATTCATATAAAACGTCAGCAGTCCCAAAAGGAGAGAGACACCAGGAGCGAGAGAAGAGCCACAATGTGTGCCTTTGCAGCAGGAAGTGCTCCCTCTGCCACAGCCTCCTGACAAATTAAACTAAAGAACTAGTTTACAATTCAAATAGGAATAAAAGTAAAATTTCTGTTTGAAGAGGGTAGTGTTAATTCTATGTTTTATCTACTTTTCCCTCCTTCAAAAAAAAAAAAAAAAAAACACAAAAAGAAGTGAAAAAGAATTAGAGGCACACAAGGGAAAGGAAATGGAAGAAAAAGGAATTGCAAACCATTAGAAGCTAGAAACTCCCAGTGCAGTTAACTTCTAGACAGAAATGCTACTGCTCAGAGATTAGTGGGAGGCAGAATAGACCTGGAGCGTCCTAAATTAGTAAGCGTGTGTGAAGGGGGGTGATGGGATAAGGTAGGATTTGAAGTGGCCTTATGTTAAGACTAGTTAGATAAAATGGCATGTTACACATGACAGAACAGTTGCCATGAGAAAGTGAATAGTGTGTCCCCCAGGCGTGGTGAATTGGAGCTTTCGAGTATTGCTTGAGGAAAACCATTTGCACTGGCTGGTTTCGTGTCAACTTCACACAGGCTGGAGTTACCACAGAGAAAGGAGCCTTCGTTGAGGAAATGCCTCCATGAGATCCAGCTGTGAGGCATTTTCTCAACTAGTGACCAAGGGGGAGGGTCCAGCCCATTGTGGGTGGTGACATCCCTGGGCTGGTAGACCTGGGTTCTATAATAAAGCAGGCTTAGCAAGCCAGGGGAAACAAGCCGGTAAGCAACATCCCTCCATGTCCCCTGCATCAGCTCCTGCTTCCTGACCTGCTTGAGTTCCAGTCCTGACTTCCTTTGGTGATGAACAGTGAGTGATATGGAAATGTAAGCTGATTAAACCCTTTCTTCTCCAGCTTGCTTCTTGGTCATGATGTTTGTACAGAAATACAAACCCTGACTAAGACACCATTAGTTATTCCTGCGGCAGTTAAGCACAGAAATACTATATAAACTAGAAATTCTACTCCTTGGTACATACCCAGGAAATATGAAAACATGTCCACAGAATATATAGCACTGTCATAATGAACTCCAAAGTGCATTCCAAGCCACCAAGAAGTAATAAAGAAAATATTGTCTTTATACAGTGGAATATCAGTCTGCAGTTAAAAATAAAATGCTGGTATATGCACTTCACAGATGGCACCTAAAAACACAGGGCTGAGAAAAGTAATCTAGACATAACAGGTTGTATTGTATCATTCGATTTACATAAAGTGCAAGGCCAGACAATGTGCTTTGTGTGTGTGAGCTGTTTCACAGAGGCTTCTAAAGAGAGAGAGCCTTCTTTGCAAGATAGTAAAGTGGGGTTTTCTGGGTTCATACAGGCCAGGTAATAGGCTAAAGTTAAATTAAAGAATTTGAGCTGGGGCTCCTCCTTCCTTTCTGACTCACTGATGACTGGTAATACTCCCCTCTAGCTAGGAACCAGCTCTGAAGAGAGAACGTCCTGCAGTAGAGGTTCCAGTCAGCAACTGGGCCTTCAGGTATTCGTCTCCTCAGCAGACAGCTACCCCACTCAGCTGGCAGCCCACACAGATGTTCCCACTGAGGCAAAAGCAGATGCTTACAAGAACAGCCAGAGAAGACAGCTGAAGGAAATGATCCATAAAGCAAAAGAAAACAACAGCAAAGAAAAAAAAAACAAAAGACAAAGACAACATGTAAAAAGATTGAGATCAGAAGTTTGTAAGATGGCCTGTACAGGAAAGAGGAGCATGTATAAATGTCTGTGATGGCTAGTCAGCTTGACACATCTGAGGAAAGTGAGTCTCAATTGAGACATCGCTTCCATCTCCTTGGCCTGTGGGTTTTTCTGTGGGGCATTTTTGTAATTGCTAATTGATGTAGAAGGATCCAGCCCAGGCACCATGGTCTATATAAGAAATCTATCTGTATGTGACCTAGTCAGTGAACAGTGCTCTCCTGACATCTTTGCCACTTTAGTTTCTGCTTCAAGCACCTGCCTTGAGCTCCTTCCCTGGTGATGGACTCTGAACCTGTAAACTGAAATAAACCCTTTCCTCCCCTAACTTGTTTTTTGGTCATGGGGTCTATTACAGCAACCAAAAGTGAATAAGAAGAGCATTCAAAGACATCCATCCAATGGAATAACATCCAGGGATGTAAAGGATATGGTATCAAGCTGTGCAGATATATCAATGGCTCTTCCAAACATATGACCATACGAAAACTCATGATTCCAGTTGCACAGCATTCTGGGAAAGAAAAACTATAGTAACGTGAAAACTAATGATGGTGAAAAGGCCAGTGGTTGCCAGGACTTGGGGAATAAGTATTAAAGACAAAATACAGCAGATTTTTAATACAACAATGCCATGCTATCTGGCACTGGATTCTTTGAAAAATAGCATTACACAGTCGACCCAAAGAAAATTTCAAATAGTAAAGTCTTACGGCATGCCAAATCTTAGAAATTAATGCCTGGGGCTAAAGGGTGGAACCAAAGTATAGTAAAGAGTCTGAAACATTCCTCACTGGGGTAGGGAGAAACAGGAATCTCTCATGATCTTAAATGGTAACATTTCAAACATCTGACCATCTCTAAACCTCAATAAGCAGAAAATGTTCATGTTTCCTATCCGTAAAAACTCAGAGCTGTTGGTTACTGGTGAGACCTTTGCTGGCACAAAGAATCCTATGGTGATAGGATAACCCTAGGTTTTCAGGATTATCTCAGGAGCATTTCACTCTCCCTGTAGCTTTTACAAACTTGTTTACAACAGAAAAGCAGTCATTTCTCTCAGAACCCAGAACAGGCACTGCTGTGTTATCTTAATCTTCCATGACCACGAAAGATAGCAAATTCCATTCCTGTTCTTCCACGAAACATTCCATGAATAACACTGAAGATCACAGAAAGTGGTTTATCTTCAGTGAGTACTTATTGAAAACAAGTAAGAGAGCGAATGATTTAAGCACTACAGTTCTCCAAAGCAAATGAAGGGAACACACCATGGGTTGAACACTACGTACACAGAAAGTTCAGGAACTTCTCACTGCCCACCATAACCCTGAAAGCTGTTGTGGGCTTTGGGGTGTGGACTCAACATGGGACAAATGGATGAAAGCTACAATAGTTGAGGAAAAGGAAATTTCAAACACTTACCAGAGTTCATTCTCTCTCTCTCACTCTGTGTGTGTATTCAAAACAAAGTCTCTCTCTATAACTCAGGTGTGGGAGCTGTTTAGCTTAGACTAGCCTTGTGCTCATGGCTACCTGCCTGGGATTATAGGTGTCAGCCACTGTGCCTGCCTGCTTTCTTTCTTTCTTTTTTTTTCTTCTTCTTTCTTTTTTAAATTAGATATTCTATTTATACTATGCCTACTTTCTATCTCTCTATTGTCTCTCTACCCCTTCTCTCCCTCTTTTCTTCCCTCCCTTCCTCCTCCCTTCCACCCATCTCTTCCTCTCCCCCCATATCTTCACAGGCTCTACAATCTATGCCTAGTAATTTTATGTCTTTCTAAATGTAAATGTTTAATGTTCTTCAACATGGTAACAAAAATGGAAACATCATTGTAACAACAAGGAGATCATTAACTGTTCAGTTATTACATTGCATGTGGCAGAATTGGGGTGTAAAGGACACCAAAGGGTTCTGGGTTCTGTAGTCGTTCAACTGCGTAATTGATTTATTTATAAATGATGAGCTCCTCTGTAGAAGTTTATTACATGTTTTTTTTTTTTTTATTAAAGAACTACTTAAATAGGTTCTCTGTTTTGATTTCTCTGTAAGTACAAAGTATAAATAGCACAAAGATATCGGGCTATGCTTAGCAGAATAACAGTCAGATATAGAGAGGAGCAGGTTTGGTTCCTGTTGAATTTGCATCTCTGGTAAGGAATCTTTGGGTTTCCCAGGCACCCTTCCAGGAAACTCTCCAAATAATGGAGACCTACTTGGAACTTCGGTAGATTTTGTAAACCATTTACATGTATGTTTTATTAGTTGTAATTCTATTTCTGTCTTCTTCCAATCATGGGGAAATGTTGTTGATTGCCTCTGTGTCAGCCAGGAGCCCTCTGTGTGTTTCCTTGGTTGAGAGTTTATTATTCTAAGCATTACTCTCTTTGAAGATTTAGAGTTGAGAGAAGAGATAGGCACTTCTTAGTTCCATGATGTAAAGGATGCTGGTGCCTCTTCTCTCCTCTTCTCTCCAGTGCAAAGGGAGACTGAGAAAGACCAGGCCCAGGGTCTGAACAAACTGAGAACTGCTGACAGAAGCCAGTGTAGTGTTAAGGAAAAAGCATTTTCTTTTTCACGGGATTTAAGAAAGGGCTTCTTTACCCACTTAACATTCTACCCACTTAAATTGAACTCACTTGTAAAATAATTAACTAAACAGTCTGCTTAATCATGTCAAATCAAGTCAAAACTCTTTGAAAAATGCATATAAGTAAATGTGTTCAAAGATGCCCTCATTCAGGACAGTAATTGTGATGCAAAAGAAAATGAAAGCAACTTTATCGCTTCCTCAGTTTCCCCAAGTGCCGAGACAGTAAACTAACAGCACATGGAGAAGTTTGTGTTAAAAGCATATTTTCATATTTAGCAAACATATTGCTAGAATAGCTTGAATATTCTTATTTATAAGTTTATATGTACTTTGTTTCTGATTTTATCTTTATGGCATTTTTTAAATTAGTTTACTGGCCAGTGATTAATTACGCTGCTCTTTCAGTGAAGCGAAGACGAGTCCGATAGTTTTGTTTGTAGCATTTTAGACAACTTCCTGTTATCCGCTTTTAAAAAATAACCTCTTTAAAGACACTCTTATTGAGGAAGCCAGGCTGGCTTTCAGCTGTACCACCATAATAGGCTGTCTATTTTTAAAAAGAAATGTGCAGATTATGTTCATCTTTATTATAGATTACATACTTTGCAGAAAGATCATATTTTCTGATACAAATTACTAATGGGTATGTTTTAAAATATAATTAGCCTTTCTTAGTGTTGTTACTTTTGACACAAATTGCCTGATAATTCTATTTTAGAAGCCTTTTTAAAATTATTCCAATCTATGGCATTTTATTACTCTTACTTTGTCTTATTTTTGAGACAGAGTCTTCTATGTAGATTAAGCTAGCCTTGAACTTGTGATTTCAATCTCAGCCTCGCTAATATTGGGCTTACGGCCTGTTCCACCATGCCTCATAAATCATATTTTACTCTGCCTCTTACAAAGATGCACTGTAAATGTGTAAAGTGGGCAATTAACTTGGAGCATCCAAGTATACCTAAAGTGTACCTGAGGTCTAGTTAGCATCATCTGAATCTTAGAGCCTGACCCTCCTTGGCTCACCACTGCCAAAAGGGTGAAAATGCTTTGGAGGGATGTGTTGGTGTGCTGCACAAGACAAAACACTTAACTAAAAGAAGCCGAGGAAATTGAAAGGAAAAGTGTGCAGTAGCTAGTGACTGCATCTTACCAAAAAACACTTCAACATCCTGTTGCAGGTCAGCATTCCCATGGAGGGAAAGTCAGCTCTAGATGAAAGTGAACTTGAGAACTTTTCTATTTCTGTAATCTTTCTTCCTCAAGTCCCCTGCCCCGGTCCCATCCCCCTACCTAACTGCACTTCCTAGTTACAGTAATTTAAAAGAGAGGATGCCTCCCAATGGAATGCTTCTTTGTTTGAAACTTCCTTACCACAGCTTACTGTCACTATTACCGTGTGACTATTGTGTGTGAGCAGCATCCTCTAAGAACGGTGAATTCTCTGTATTTCTTGCTGCTAGGGAATCTATCTTGCTGTTAAAATTAGCTATTAAAATTAAAAAATGCAAATGAGCTCCTAGCTAGCAATCCAGTAGCAGGAATTTATTCCAGGGAGCTAAATGCATCCGTAGATAAGGACATCCAAGGGTGTGTATGACAGCTTCATCTATAGTGCTGAAATAAAATCAAAATGACGTTTAACACTCAGGGAAACAATGACCAGATGGTTCTCCATCCAATTCTAGAACACTGTGTGCCTATTAAAGATAAACTCAAGTTTCACCCAAAGAACGGGCTATTTCTCCCAGGTAATTTCATGGAGAAAATATGGACTATTTTTAATTAATTAGCTTTAAAGGCTGTTGCCTATGTACAAGTATGCATAAAAATACACCTACTTAAAATGTAATGACTCTGGGGGAAGTAGATGGAAACTGGATTGTTCCCAGGCATTGCTGTGGGAGCAGATCCTAACAAGTTTTTGAAATAAAATGCAAATACTTGAAACCTGCTCAACTATATAATAATTGGCCAGAGGTAGTGATGGAATTGGGGCTGGCGGCTGGCACCAATAATAGCCTTCGCCTCTGCAAACCCCAAGTGGATAAACAGCTCCATGCCCAAAACAGCAGGAAATAAGCCATTTGAGGAAATTTGTTTCCATGCAGAAATGTATTGCTTATTCTACTCACACTAACCTAAATGTCAATTGAAATTTAAATCTAGGAGGCTGGAGAGATGGCTGAATGGTTAAGAATGCTTGTTGCACTTTTGGCCTAAAACCAGAGCTAGCCATGTTTCATTGGGACTGGTGGCCTGCTCGCAGATTGCTGGGCATCTGGAGGAGCCGCAGGAGCGCTCTCACTCCTGAGTCCGCAGAAGAGTCCACACTTCCTCTTCACTCACTAGCTGGGGAGAGACTGCAAAAAACTCTCAGCAGTCAGGTAGCTCAGTGCTGCCTGGGAACGGACAGTTCAGGACCAAACAGAGCTGGCCCGCTGCCATCAGAACTCACAGCCTACTCAGAGAGCCGAACACCAGGAGCAATCTTCCTCTGGAGACCACGGGCCCACAGACCCACAGGAGAGACCAGCTCCAGCCACAGACAACAAGATCACCTAGTATCACAGATAACAAGATGGCAAGGGGCAAGCACAAGAACTTAAGTAACAAGAAACAAGACAACCTGGCAACATCAGAAAGCATTCTTCCACTTCAGCAGGTAGTGGATATCACAATGCACCAGAAGATCAAGATTTAGACTTAAAATCATACTTCATGATGATGATGGAGATCCTTAAGAAGCACATAAATAACATACTTAAAGAAGTACAGGAAAGCTGGGAGAACACACGCCAACAAGTTGAAGCCCTTAAAGAGGAAACACAAAAATCACTTAAAGAGCAACAGGAAAGCACAAACAGGTGAAGAAATTGAAAATGGAAATAGAAACAATGAAGAAATCACAAAAGGAAGTTGGAAAACCTAAGAAAGACATTGGAAGACATAGACGCAAGCATCTCCAACAGAACACAAAAGATGGAAGAGAGAATCTCAGGGGCAGAAGATACCATAGAAATCATTGACACAAAAGTCAGAGAAAATGCAAAAATCAAAAAACTTCTAACCCAAAACATCCAGGAAATCCAGGACCCAATGAGAAGACCAAACATAAGGATAATAGGTGTAGAAGAGAAGAAAGACTTCCAACTAAAAGGCCCAGTAAATATCTTCAACAAAATTGTAGAAGAAAATTTCCCTAACCTAAGGAAAGATAAGATCACGAACACACAAGAAGCCTACAGAACCCCAAATAAATTGGACCAGAAAAGAAATTCCTCCTGACACATAATAGTCAAAACAACAAATGTTCAAAACAAAGAAAGAATACTAAAAGCAGTAAGAGAAAAAAGGACAGATAACAAATAAAAGCCAACCAATCAGAATTACACCAGACTTTTCAACAGGGATTATGAAAGCTAGAAAATCCTGGACTTGTGTCATACAGATCCTAAGAGAACACAAATGCCAGCTGAGGCAAATGGATGGAACTTGAAACTATCTTCCTCAGTTGAGGTAACCCAGTCACAAAAGAACGCACATGGTATATACTCACTGATAAGCAGATACTAGCCCCCAAAGCTCAGAATATCCAAGAAACAATTCACAGGTCTTAGGAGCCTCAAAAAGAAGGAAGGTCAAAATGTGGATGTCTCAGTCCTTCTTAGAAGAGAGAACAAACCAACCACAGGAGGAAATACAAGGACAAATAGAGGAGCAGGGATTGAAGCAAAGATCATTCAGAGACTGTCCCACCTGGGGATCCATCCCATATGCAGTCAATAAACCCAAGCACTATTGCTGACGCCAAGAAGTGCTTACTGGCAGGAACCTGATATGGATGCCTCATTAGAGGCTCTGCCAGAGTCATACAGATACAGATGAGGATGCTTGAAGCTAACCATCAGACTGAACACAGAGACCCCAATGAAGGAACCAGAGAAAAGACTGAAGAAGCTGAAAGTGTTTTTAACCCCATTGGAAGAACAAAATTATCAACTAACCAAACCTACCACAGCTCCCAGGGACTAAAACACCAACCAATGAGTTCGAATGGACAGACCCATGGCCCCAGGTGCATATGCAGCAGAGGATGGCATTCTCTGGCATCAATGGGAAGAGAGGCCTTTGGACCAGTGAAGGCTCATTTTCCCAGTGTAGAGGAATGCCAAGGCACTGAGGTGGGAGAGGGAGCTCCTTCGTGGAGGCAATGGGAGGGGGAAGGGGGATGGGATTTGGGGAAAGGGGATAACATCTGAAACGTTAATACAGAGAATATCCAATAAAAAAAAAGATAAAAGATAATGCTTGTTGCTCTTCTAGAGGATTTGATTTCAGTTCTAAGCACCCACAGCAGATGACTCATGACTGTAACTTCAGTCTTCTTCTGGCCGCTGAGGTCTCTAGGCAAGCATGTGTGCACATTCTTACACATAAACACACATGCACATAAATCAGATTTAAATTTCAAATTTAAATTATTTATTTTTAGTGTGTGTGTGATATATGTATGTGTGTGTTGTATATGTTTATGTATGTGTGTGCATGTGATG
Organism: Micromys minutus; assembly: GCF_963924665.1. Classification (NCBI taxonomy): domain Eukaryota; kingdom Metazoa; phylum Chordata; class Mammalia; order Rodentia; family Muridae; genus Micromys; species Micromys minutus. The sequence continues at coordinate 10,795,565 of NC_137978.1, forward strand.
TGCACATGTGTATGGTATGTGTATATGGTGTGTGTGATCTGTATATATGTGTGTATGTGTGGATGTATATGGATGTGATGTATATGGATGTGTGTATGTGATATGTGTTTACACATGTGATGTGTACATGTGGTGTATGTGTATATGTGTGTGGTATATATGTATGTGTATGTGAGTGCATGTGATATGTGTGTGCATGTATATTGTGTATATATGTGTGTATATATGTGTGTGTATATATATATATATATCTGTGTGTGTATATGTGTGTGTGTGTGTGTGTGATATGTGTGAGTGCAGGTGTGTAGTTACCACATAAGCATATGTAAGTAAGAGGAAAACTTTTGGTTCTCTCTTTCCACCTTTCTGAGGCAAAGTCTCTCTCATTGTTTCTGGCCCCCTGAATACTCCAGACTTTCCAGCCTATGTGCTTTAGACTAATTCTCTTGCCTCCACTCCCCTTCATGCTGCAATTGAATGCTGAGTTCACAGATATTTACAATACTGCATCTGGTTTTCACATGGGAATCCAAACTCAGGTCCTCAGGCAAGTGCTTTTACCCATTAGCCGCTGTCCCAGTCCCTAATTTGTGTTCTTAAGCTATCCCTTTAAGAACATGAAGCTTAATTGATAGGAGATTGGGGAGGACCTACGAAAAGTTAGGGAAATGAGAAAGAATACTACCAAAAAATATTGCATGAAAAAAAATTTAATTCAATAAATATAAAACCACCTTTTGATTTAAAAAAAAAAAAAAGGCTGGCTAAAATAAAGCTACCTTATTGGAAGATAATGTAATGGACTAAGAAAAGATATTCACAACAAATAACATATAAGATCAGAATATGTAACTGTGGTAAGAAAAGGCTGGAGAGATGGCTCAGTGATTAAGCACTGACTGCTCTTCCAGAGGATGTGGGTTCAATTCTGAGCCACCACATAGCAGTTTACACCTGTGTGTAACTCCATTTCTGAGGCTTCTGACACCCTCACACAGACATACATGCAGGCAAAACACCAATACACAGAAAATAAATATAAATTACAAAAAATGTGATAAGAAAGCATTTGAAATTAAAAACCGTAATAAAAAGTGGGAAACAGAGGAACAGATAATCCCAGAAGGAAAAGAATGTCCAGTCCTGACAAGAACATTCTGGATGATCAACAGACATCCAAGATCCAGGTTAAAACATTTTTTAAAAAACATTCAAGTTTGAAAATGACAAGTTCAGCATAGCCTGTCTAAGGAGACTAGATTGAAAAAGCCTACATGAATTCCCTGTGCGCTCAGCAGTCCACAGCCCCGTTTGAAAAGGTATGTATGAGGACACGGGAGGCACCAGGAGCACCAGAGTGATGGAAATATGAAACAACTTAAATGCCAATGAATAGGACAATTTAAGGAAGTGCCAACATGGGGAGAGGGAACAAAGAGTTCACCTCCAGTAGAAAGACAGGGCCTCAAGAGGAGGGACGGGGTTGCCAACCCAAGGTCAAAATTTCTGACCCAGAAGTGTTGTGGTCTGAAAGAACTGCAGGGACAAAGATAGGAAAGAGACTGAAAGAAAGGCAGTCTAGTGACCAACCAACTGGGGATCCAACTCATGGAGAGACACCAAATAGTCCTGACACTATTACTGATGCTATGGTGTGCTTACAGACAGGAGCCTGGCATGGCTGTTCTCCAAGAGGCCCAACGAACAGCTAAGACAGATGAAGATACTTATACCCAGTCATTGGAGTGAAGTTGGGGACCCCCGAGGTTGAATTATGGAGAGGCTGGAAGAAGCAGATGAGGGTGACCCCATAGGAAGACCAGCAAGTCTCAACTGACCCAGACCCCCAAGATCGCTCAGACACTGAGCCACCAACCAGGCAGCATGCAAGAGCTGGTCTGAGGCCCCGCACATATACATCAGAGGACTGCCTGGTCTGTCCTCACTGAGAGAAGATTCAGCCAGTCCTCAAGAGACCTGAGGCCCCAGGGAGGGAGGTCTGGTGGTAGGGCAGCATCCTCTCGGGAACAGGGGAAAGGGGGAATGGGGTGAGGAATGTGGGGGGGGGGACTGGGAAAGGGCAATGGCTGGATTGTAAATAAATTAAATGAATTTAAAAAATAAATTTTTAAAAACTGTCTTTCCCGTGTAACACACACTAGCCTTGAACTTGTGGCAGTCCTTCTGCCCTTGCCTCCCAAATGCTGGGTTATAGGTGCACACAAGTATGCTTGCTGTCGTCATATTTGCATGGCCATTTATATCTGCCAAGACAAAATAGCCACAACTTGCTAACTCTGGGTAATGAGCACACTGTTGTTTGTTGTAACGTTCTTTGTGTTTACTGAACTTTGAATATTTTCCAAGACACGCAAAAGCATTACTGTAAGTTCACTTAAACAATGGTAGGTAGGAAGAGGTCCATTAAAAACCATTCAAAGCAGAGCAGTGTGTGGCAGTTAGCGGGTCATAATGGAAGTGGATTACTAAGGAGATGTTTTGGAGATAAAGTTTTCAAACTGCTCATGTCTCGGAATCTCACTTCACCTTGGTCCCACTCCTGGCACTGAATTTGTTTCTTGCTTGGAGTTGCAGCTTCCTAACAGTTCTTCATTTGGCTAAAACGGTAGCTACCATGAACCTTCCTGTATAGTTCTGTCAAACACCCCTTGAAAAAATTTACTTACAACAACTTAACAATCCCTCCAGACATTTGATTAATCACTAGTATAACAGAGAGGCCCTCTAGTGCCAAGGAATGCTCGGTAGGTTTCTGCTATGTTTTTGACAATGGTACCCGTGTAATAGTCAGAGCATCATAAACTTACCATCCTCTGGTACTGGAACGTATGTAGGGAGATTGCTGTTTTGCTTCCCAAGCTTTGAAAGGCTGAGCTCAGCCCCTTCTTCCTGAAATCATGTCACTAGAACTCCTTGGCCTCTACTTTCACAATTCTGAGTTTCTTGCCTGTATTTTAAAAGGATGTCTGTGACTCATTCAATCTATCTGGATAACAGAAAACAATCTGGCCATCTCAAGATTTTAAATTAAGGTTGGACAATGTCAGTTTAAAAGGGTAACACTTTTGCCTCCTTCAAGCCAGGGTGTGGACAGCTTTGAGAGCATTGTTCCGCCCACAGCTTTTTAAAGAATATTACTGCACTGAGCTCTACACCCCCACTGCTTCACCGTAAAAAGTGTTTGTTTTGTTTTTTTTTCTTTTCTTTTTTTCTTTAAAAAATTTTATTTTTAAAAAAACAGAGATAAATGCACAGATTTTTTAAAGCATTTTTGCATAAAACTATATAAAAAATTTTTGTCAGTACTTGATTTTTTTAAAAGGTTTGATAGTATGCATTGAAATCTTACTAGTCACAAGGAGCTTAAAGTACATGTAAAAGCAAACATAACATAGAAATAGTCAAAGTTTTTTTTGTTTTGTTTTGTTTTGTTTTGGTGTGTAAAGATTAAACATAGTGATTTTTAAATACCAAGAATTGCCACAAGGCTATATTCTTAGCTCTTGAATTATTAATGATTTAAGGTCTAGGTGTACCCCACTCTGAGAGGGTGCTATACACTTATTGTTATTTTTTCTAAGAAGGACTGAGGCTTCCACTTTTTGGCCTTTCTTTTCTTTTCTTTTTCTTTTTTCTTTTTTTCTTTTTTTTTTTTTTTTTTTTTTTTTTTTAGCTTTATATGGTCTGTGAGTTGTTTCTTGGGTATTCAGAGATTTCTGGGGCTAGTATCCAATTATCAGTGACTGCATATTACTGCATATACCTGGTAAGGCAGGCACTTAGGCAGAGCCAAGAGTATTGTCTTTATCTTGATATTTTTAAAGCCTCTTTTTTGGAACTGTCTTTAAAGACACTTCGGCAGACACACAGGAAAACTCAGCTCATGATTTTAAGGTCACGAGGTACCCTGCCTGCTCTGTCTTCTTCCCCTGTCTATTGTTTTAGTCTGCCTAGCCTCATCCCCACTCCTTCCTCTCCTGAGATTAGTGCCAGAGATCTGGGAGGTTCAGAGGAAGACCTGGAGAGCCAGAACTTGGCTGAGAAGGGGGCAGGGAGAGCTGCACACAGCTCCTGGGGTAGCAAACTCTAACAGCAGTTTACTTGTGTATGCTAGCTCATTTCACAGACTGCAAAAGGACATTCTATATCCCTTCTAATGTCAAGAACTATTAAATAAATAATATATTGTCCCTAATTTACCTGTAAATTTGTGGGGCAGGAATATAATGAAGGACATAGGAGTCCTTTTATATAGACTCGGTAACTATGTTACACAACAAATGTTTAACTGTGGTTACCTGCCTAATCAAGGTCTGGGAAAGCAACATCAGGGCTAAATTAGAGCTCGCTGCAGTTACCCCTAGAAAAGGAAAAACAGATCTAAGATATTTTTAATTAGCAAACCTGCACACCATTCAGATAATATTATTTTTAAAAAGTGGTGTCCCTATATGGGTTAATCAGCTTCAGAAGAAAATAGTGGCCACTCAATAGCTAGTGCAGGAGCAATTGCAAGCTCTAATTGAGCTTTCTAATTGAGCCTTCTAATTCTCCTTAGAATCCTGCTATATTTGTAACTAAGTGAAAATCAAACAGGTAAAACTTGCCACAGCTTTGCAAAGGGTTGAGGAGGCTGTGGAATTTACAGGAGCTTTACAGCCTGGTTTGCTGCTTCAGTTGCCATTCCAAAGAATTATCACAGATTTTCAAAGATCATTTTTATACATTCCTTTGCATCTTCATGATTGTAAAGGGTTTGCATTTGGCTTGTCTGTTTGTGGTTTTAAAGAGCCCTTAAAACAATGGGTATCAATAAATAGCTTTGCCTGGGGGAATGGCTGATGGTCTTTTATTGTTTTACTGCTGCCTTGATGGCAGGAAGCTGAAACTTAAAATCCTCAATGTTTACTTGCTTTGTTAACTGGAGTTTTTGCTTTTACAAGGAGCTTTAGAGAATGGTCATTGCTCCGGAAAAGGAGCCAAATAATTGGGTTATCAGTCTTCCTAGCCAGATTGTGGCATAGAAAGTTCAAAAAGATAATTTACTTTTCAAAAATCATCAGATGTTGGTTGACTAAAACCTCTCCTTAAGCTCACCACAGGAGAACTCAAACTTTAGTTTGCTGTTCTTAAGAGATGCAAATTCTAGTCTCTCTGCAGTTAACTGAGAGGTGAAAAGTTTTGCAGAGAATATAGAGAAAGCAATTAGTTAACAGCAGATATTATGTAGATTATAATCAATTGTTCATTGTCTGTATTTTTGCCTCACACCTACAGCAGTCCTTTTGACAAAAGAAACCATTAATGTAAATCCATCTTTTTTCCTCTTTAACTAAAATTTTAGTATCCTATTATAAAAGCTTTGCTGTGTTAAAACATAATTGCATGATAAAGTAGTAAAGGTATATATATATATATATATATTAAAGGTGATGTCTTAACCTAATAAAATATTTATTCCTTATTCCAAACAATTATATTAGTTATTGCTAAATACTGATACTTGGCCTATTGCGTGTGCAAACCTTGTCAGGCGAAATTGACAATTGATAATCATCATTCAAAAGATGAGTTGTTAATTCTTTTCCCTATGCATGCTTTTTATTTCCTGTAAATTAACGCATGCAGCCCATAGACAATGCAATTGCTATATTTATAGATGGTTCATCTATAAGAAAATAATATATACAATTAGATCACATGTTCATTCTCTTGAGTTTCCCCCTGCTACAGCAGAAATTACTGAATTATGTACTGTAACCATTGTTTTTAAATGTTAAAAAATTAGTTAAACTTTAAATTTATATACTGATAGCCAATATATATAGCTTATAGTTTGCAATTACTTAAAATTATTTTATTTGTAGATACTGCTAATTCTTGAGCTTTACAATTAGTTATACAAATACAACTTAATTTAAAAGAACATACTGTCCCATACTTAGATATTTAAAAGATACTAGGTTGCCTGGATCCCTTAATAAAGGCAATGCCACCACAAATTTGTATACCAGGTAGATTATAATCTCATTTTTTACCATGAAAATAGTAATGGACTGAGATAACAATTTTAATATTTCTAGAGAATGTACATGCCAAATTATAAAAATTTGTCCTAAATGTCCTCAGTTTCTTATGTTAACCCTTGAGGACTTAATTCTAATCAATCATGGCAAATATTTATTTAAATATTAACACCTTTGTCAAGCTTTCTAGTTGCAATTGCTTTAGCAGAAAAAAACAACTAAAGGTATAATTTTTCATGGCCTATGTTATTTTCTTTTGGTTGGTGCTCCAAATCAGATTATAACAGATAATAGAACTGACTATTACACTCAAACATTTGAGATGCTTTGTTGACAAGTTAATATTATCAATATTATTAAAATTCCTTATAATTTTCAAAAACAAGATATTGTAATACAAATACTATAAAACTTTAAAACAATATTTTCATAAATTAAAAGGGGAGAGTTACATCCCCATGTATTTAAATCATACACCTTTTTATTTTAAGAAAATTTTTAAATTTAGATGTTAAAAAATATCTATGGCATCCTACAACTGGGAAAATTTATACCCAGGTGAAATGAAAGGATCCACATACTGGCATATGGTATGGTCCTGGTCAAGGGGACCAATTAATATGGGGAAAAGGGTGTGTTTGTTCTTTCCACAGGATGCTGCAAGAGCATGCTAGCTCCCAGAGTGGTTGGTGAGACATGCTGATGCTGAGATAAAGAATCATGCTTCCTGAGTGCCCTGACAATGGTGACCAAGAAGCTGCATTGAACATCTGTTCCTGACCCACCTTTGCTTGCCTTTAGCCAGGTTGGACAAGCAGCTTTGCCTCAAGTTTTTAGACCTTGTGGGACAGAGAACATGGGGACTGTGGAAACTGACTTAAAAAATTAGTCAATTAAAAAAGAAGTTATAGTGACTTTTCTCTTAGCTTTAATGAGACCAGTTATTCTGACTCAAGCATGGACAGGTTTAGAAATTAATCTAATATTAGAAATAATAGTCTTCATTGGAAAGACAGATTCTGGACATTTTAAAGACATTTAAAAATTCATAATTGCCTTGTGAAGCTATATTTACATTGGATAAAATTGAGACTAGATCCAGACTTTAAATGTTAGGACATGTATTTAAGCTCCTAATCTTTTATTATTTGGTCATGTTAAAAATTATGTTTCTTTATTGATACTTATTGTAAGTTGTATTGTACACTTTCCAATTGTGACATGTCTGTAATGGTGGTTTATCAACCAGCTTTTGTTCTGTTGCCATTGAGTATTATAAGACCGTGATATTCTAAAAAAGGGTTTGCAGATACTAGAAGTTAGTCAAGCTTTATACAGAAGTAAGGGGGTATCAGGCTTGATTATTGTAACCATAGTAGCTTTAATTGTATTAATAGCTAGTATTATCTGCTTCTGCTATTGCCTTGACAGAAGTTTAGATAGCTACTTTTGTTAAAATGTTACTAAGGTCCTAAACATTCAAGGGAATTTAGATAGGTATTTAGAACAATGGATTGATATTCTTTATGCCATTCAAGTTATTGGAGAAGTGCTTCAAAGTCTGAGAGTAAGAAGGGATTTCCATAGTCATGCTAAGTACCAATGGAGTTGTGTTACTTCTGAGCTTTACATGGATAGTCATTAATTGGGAGAAGATTCAGAGACACTTACAGGGTGTTTGGCATGGTTCTAATACCTCTCTAGATGTTTTAGCCTTACACACTGAGATTATTAACCTAAAGAATGCTGCCCCACTGAGCTTCGATGCTGCAGATGTTGCTGGTAAATTTATTCGTGGCCTGAGGTCAGTGTTTCCTTCTTGGTTTAGCTCCTACCAAAATTAACAGTGCACCCTGCAGATGACCTCCTCCGGTTCTGGGAAAGAGGCACTGACCTGCCCCGTGATAGAGAGAGCCTATCTCTGCAGTCACCTTGGCTGTTATCCTCGGCTTAGGGGCCGCAGATGCAGAGACCGGTATCACTTCCCTGGTCATCTCCAACAACAATATGCCCAGCTTAGCCACGCTGTAGACAGAGATCTTCAAGAGCTGCAGAAGGGGTTAGAAAATTTAAAGATTCCCTGGTCTCCTTGTCTGAGGTAGTGCTACAAAATAGGCAAGGTCTTAACCTGGTGTTCCTGCAAGAGGGAAACCTCTGTGCAGCCCTCAAAACGGAGTGCTGTTTTTATTCTGATAGACCTGACCTAGTCCAAAATAGCATAGACAAGATCAAAACTAGTCTAGAAGAAAGAAAATGCAACAGAGAGCAACAAGAATCCTGGTATCAAAATTGGTTTTCTACCTCCCCCTGTCTTTCCACCCTGCTCCCCAGCCTTTTGGGGCCTTTTGTAGGTGCTTTGTTACTTTTGGCATGGGCTTTTAACAGATTAACCAGCTTTGTTAAGTCACAGAATGACTCCGACTTGAGCAAACCAGTCGCAGTCCATTATAATCGGCTTGACATCTGAGGCTCCACTGAAGACCTCCCCTCTGCCGGTGCGGAGAGAATGTCCTCTGGCCTTCAGTTCTCCACCCTCGCTGCAGAGACAGGGCTTCCCTGGTACCGCAGTCTGTGGAGGGATCTGTGACAGAATGTGTGACCCCCGACTCCCAATAGTGGCTGAGGGCTATAAGCTGTGGAGTTACCAATGACGAGAATATTGTGGTTCCACGGTCCAGGTGCACACCACTTAACAACTGCAGAGTTACCCAGTGACTGGATTATTGTGGGTCCACTGCCTGGGTGCCCATCACGACTCCCTAGGGCCTGATAAAGCCCTTTGAGTAAGACGTGATGCCAGGAGTGGGTGTGCCCCCACATGGCCTAAGACAGGGGCCCTGCCCTACCAGGACCTAACAAGGCCTGGTCACCACGGTGCTGGACGTGGGCACAAGCCACATGGCCTAAGACAGGGGCTCCACAAACCCTCCTATTATGACTACCCCTCAACTTTTTTAAAGAAAGAAGGGGGATATATTGGGAGCTGAAGTCCACATAATGCCACAATGACCTCCTCTCCCCATTCCCCTCTTTGCGTGAGAGCATAAACTCTTCCCAGGCCCCTGACATCTACTTAAGACTAGCTATTCTCCGGAGCTCCGTAAATGATTGTGTCCAGGTGCTCTGAGAGCAAACAACCAAAGAGATAGCTTTGTCTGTGTGTGCCATTAGTGGTGCTCCGGAGTTCCGCGAGTAAACAACTGAAAAGGATGTGTATGCCATGCCTTCATTCCACCTTCTTCGTTTGTGCTAGCATAAAACTAGGACCCTGTGAAAATTAAAAGAGACCTTGACAAGTTTCTGCTTGGTCTTGCTCTTTTTTTCTCGCCCATTTCTTCCCAGGGTTGGTCCCCCTCGATCCCACGAATAACTGGGTCCCGCAGGACAGGACAGAATTTTATTCCTTGGAATGAAATTTTATAGAAAATTAATGAAATTGGGAACTATCATGTTAAGTGAGATGAGCCAAATCCAGGAAGACAAAAATGGCATGCTTTCTCTCATATGTAAAATCTATATATATCATAAAGGTAGAAAGGAAAATCCTTGGGAAAAGGTAGTAGACAAGCAGAAGGGTGATGTGAAGAAAGCCTATAATATATCTGTTTGAAAATATCTTAATGAAAAGTTTGGAGCAGAGTTTGAAGGAAAGGCCACCCAGAGACTGCCCTACTTGGGGATCCATCTCATATAGAGCCACCAAATACAGACAATATTGTGGATGCCAAGAAATCCATGCTGACAGGAGCCTGATACAGCTGTCTCCTGAGAGGCTCTGCCAGAGCCTGACAAATACAGAGGCGGATGCTTGCAGCCAACCACTGAAATAAGAATGGGGTCCCGATAGAAGAGTTAAGAGAAAGGACTTAAGGAGCTGAAGGGGTTTGCACCAATATCAACCAACCAGAACTTCCAGGAACTAAACCACCACCCAAAGAGTACACATGAATGAACCCATGGCTCCAGCTGCATATCCAGATCCAGTAGCAGAGGATGGCCTTGTTGGGCATCAATGGAAGAAGCCGCCCTTGGTCCTGCCAAGGTTTAATGCCCTAGTGTAGGGGAATATCAGGGTAGGGAGGCAGGGGGGAGTGGGTGGGTGAACACCCTCATAGAAGCAGGGGGAGGGGATATGAAATAGGGAGTTTATGGAGGGGAAACTGGGAAAGGGGATAACATTTGAAATGTAAATTTTTAAAAATCGAATAAAAAAATCAAACAAATTAAAAAAGGAAAAGAAAATGTCTTAATGAAACTCATTTATTTATTCAACAAATATATGCCATAGAATAAGTATATATTGAGAAAGTTTACTGATTGGTTACACAGAGAAGTAAAGACAATTTTGATAGTCACATTCTATGAAATAGGAGTACAATACAAAGAGATTGTGTTTGTTAAATATTGACACTGTTAAATGTAAACACAATTGTAAGTCATATTACACTTTTAATTACAGAATTTGCACAGTATTTGTCTAAGCACTTAAAGGTTTCATTTAGTGCTATATAAAATATTATGTGTGTGTTATTTGTGGACTAATTAAGGTTGCTCCTCAATAAAAGATTCCCATACATGAAGAGTAATGAAAGGAAGCACAAAAATGTCCTCTTTAGATTGTAATCTCACATAGGAAAAGTGTTTTCCTCCTTAGAGGATAGACTTCCTCTACTAAACACAACTGCAACTCAGCTTCTTCCAGTGACACATCCTCTTCTTATCCAAATGAAAACTTAAAGACCAAGGCCAGCCTTTCAATATGTAGCCATCATCCCCAAATGGCCATTGGACATTTAAATATTCCTAGTCTAGACAAAATGTGCTTTAAGTATTAAAAATGTTGAGATCTCAAAATTTAGGATAAAACACCCTGGATTTATTTCATCAATAATTTCTTGGTAGCCACATGCTGAAATATTTAGATAGAATGAGTTAAATATATGCTGAAAAGTAATTTCAAGGCTCTTCTGCTATATAACTGTACATAGTAGGAGGTTTGAGGTCTGCACAGTTTGGTCCTGTCTTTTCTCAGGTTATTTTCTGCTGGTTTATGGGTACTGCTGTGTAAAGTCATTAGGGAAGCCTTTCTTCATGGAGGACCAAATGGCTCAGCCTCTGAATAAATATGCTGGATGAGTTTTAATATATGTACATATGAAAATACACTCAACTAAAACCATTTCAAAGCATCATTCACTACTTTGGAAAACAGTTGTGCCTCCCATTTTCCCAGGGGAATGAGTAGAAATAGCAACTATACAAACTGAGAATGTACTCGAATCTACACCCAGAATAAGCAACAACAGTCTAAGTTTTACAGTATATATGTATGTTTTGTTATGTAGGTACACGTGTAAGAGTGGGCACACGGCCATGTGTGAACCTGTGAAGGCCAAATGTCAATTTCAGGTATTCCTGGGGAGTTGCTTACCTTGTGAGAGACAAAGCCTCTTGCTGGAACTGGACCTCTGCCATCAGGAAGTTCCAGCTGGTTCAGGGATTCTCTTGTCTTTGCCTCTCCAGGGCTGGGCCATATGTGCACTTCAGTACCTGCCTTTTTATTCGGGTCCTGGGAAGCAAACTCAGGTGCCTATGCTTGTGCATTTGACCAAGTGAGCTACCTACCTAGTCCCTGTTATAGAAGCATCAGGCATTAAATAAGTTTTCCTGGAAACAACAAAGTTATAGACAGTGGGAAGTGGCTGGTAAGCTTAAATGATTAATCTCACTGTGTAACTTACAGACTACAAAAAAAAAAAAAAAAAAAAAAAAAAAAGAGCCAGGCATCTCTGGCATATGTCAGAGCACTTCGACGTCTAGGATTACAAAAGGACTGAAATGAGTTAAAGGCCAGACTACACTGCACAATGAATTCCAGGCCAACCTGGGCTACTTAGTAGGATCTAGTCTAAATGAAAAATAGGCTAGATTTTTCTAAAATCTAAAGAGATGATTGTGCTTTTTTTTCTCTATCACTTTGTTTGTATGATGGATTAAGTGAATGGATCTTTGTATACTAAACCATCCCTGCATCTCTGGGATGAAGCCTACTTGATCATGATGAATGATGTCTTTGATGTGTCTTGGATCTGGTTTGCAAGTATTTTATTTAGTATTTTTGCATCAATGCTCATAAGACAAATTAGTCTGAAGTTCTCTTCCTTTGCTGGGTCTTTGTGTGGTTCAGGTATCAGAGTAACTGTGGCTACATAGAATGTTTGGCAGTGTTCTTTCTGTTTCTATTTTGTGAAATAGTTTGGGGAGTATTAGTATTAGCTCTTCTTTGAAGGTCTGATAGAATTCTGCACTAAAACCATCTAGCCCTGGGCTTGGGGCAGGGAGTGGATAGGGAAAACTTTTAATGGCTGCTTCTATTTCCTTAGGGATTGTAAGACTTTTAAATAGTTTACCTGATCGTGATTTTAATTTTAGGAAGTGGTATGTGTCTAGAAAATCATTCATTTCATTAAGATTTTCCAATTTTATGGAGTATAGGCTTTTGAAGTAAGAACTAATGACTCTCAATTTCCTCAGTGTCTGTTACTGTTATCTCTTACCTTTTCATTCTGATTTTAGACATCAGAAAATGCAAATCAAAAAACCAACCTCTGAGGTTCCACCTTACACCAGTCAGAATGGTTAAGATCAAAACTCAGGTGACAGCATACGCTGCTGAGGATGTAGAACAAGGAGAACATTCCTCTGAAGTGGAAACTTAAAGGTTCTTTGGAAAGTAATCAACAGGTTCCCCAGAGCCGGAGCGAGAATTGAAAAAAAAAGGACATGGTTAGTTAAAGCTGGTACATGACTTTGGCCAGTTTTGAGGTTGAAACCTCAAGGCTGAAGTGAGGCCTTGTTTATTTTTCCTGTTTTAAACCATTTTAATTACATGCAGAAAGATTACATCAGTTCTGAGACAGGGAACAGGCAAGTTAACAATCAAAGATCCTGTAAACATCTTTCAGGAGGCCAGGTGTGAAGATCAGGGGACAAAAAGGGGGTCTCAAAAGACAAAGAGACTGCTGAGCCTACATCCCTGAATCTGCCCTGCCCAGGAGCTACATTCCTAAGGGTTCCACCTGGAGCTTCAAATGCAAATGTACCTCCTTGGGCTGCAGTCCTAAGGGTTCTGCCCTGAACCACAGATGCAAATGTGCTTAATAGCCCTTACCCGGCACAGCACAAAAACCAGTTTCCTGCCTATGGTCAGCTTCAAGATGTCCTGGAAAATCAATATATCCCACCACCAACTGTCTAGAGGTGCCAAAAATGCTCTCCACAGGATTGTGCTTTGCTGGGGCAAACACGTGAAGGAACATTAGCTGAGGTAGACACAGCTGAGGCAGACAGCAGAAAAGATGTTCTACTAAAGCAATCATGTGCAAGGACATGTGATAAAGGGTTCTTGCCTGATAACAAATGACTGGTCTGCCTTACATTGTGTAGTTGAGCTATATTTGTCAGGACTCCATAGACAGAAACACACCAAAAGACCTTCTGGTGGCATATTGTAGTTTCTTGCCACTTCCTTGGACCGGGGGTGAGACAGACTCACATGGAGTTTTGCAAAGCTATACTCATGTACAGGGGCAAGACCCATAAAGGACTCATGGAGGGATATAGAGAAGACTCCATGTACAGTGATAAAAGAAGACTCTATAGACTTACTTATAGAGCTAGCTGTGTAATAGTTATAGGTCTCAAGTCTTTACTGATCTTCACTGTGCTGAGAGAGGCACAGACAAGAACTTCTCTTTGTGTTCCTGTTGGTCCAGGTCTCTCCTGCTGACTTGTGCCAAGGCTGAGGTCTGGCTGTCTTTGCTGGGTCATGCCACCACTGCTGATTCGTGTTTATACAAATTCCTGACTCTACTGAACTAGACTATTGATGTATCTGTGATGTGTTTGCAAGTGGATTGAGTTGCCACTGCTGACCTGTGAAATGAATTGCCAATTTCCAGACAACACAGATGGGAATTGCTCCAAAGACCCACTTCCAAATAGATCTACTTCTCCTGTATCCTTATTTGTCTGCTATCTCTGGTGAAGGTGGGTTAAAAGGGAAGTTAAAGCATTTAAGAATCATCATCAAAAATAGGTTTTGAAAAAAATTAAAGTTACATTCCTTCATTGTTTGTGGGAGTGCAAACTTGTACAACCACTTTGGAAATCAATTTGGCAGTTTCTCAGAAACCTGGAAATACCTCAAGACCCAGATATATCACTTCTGGATATATAGAAAAAGATGCTTCACCATCCCACAAGGACACTTGCTCAACTATGTTCATAGCTCAACATATTGGTTGGTTGTAATAGCCAGGAACTGGAAACAACACAGATGTCTTTCAACTGAAGAATGAACAAAGAAAGTGTGGTTCACTTATACAGTAGAATACTACTCAGCTATTAAACACAAGGATATCATAAAATTTGAGGCAAACAGATGGAACTAGAAAATTTCATGAGTGTGCTAACCCAGACCCAAAAGGACTTGAATCCTATGTCCTCACTTATAAGTGGATATTGGCCATAAAATGGATACATATGCTATACTCCACAGACTCAAAGAAGCTCAACAAGAAGGAAGGCCCAAGCTAGGATGCTTGAATTTTACTCAGAAGAGGGAATAAAATAGTCATATGAGGCAGACGGAAGGAGGGAACTGGGAGGGAGAGGTGATGGAGAGGGGAGTAAGGGAGGTTCAGGATCAGATGTGGAAAGGGACAAGAGGGATGGCCAGATGGCCATGGGGATAAATGGAAATCTGCAAGTGACATGTGTTGGGAGTTAGGGGAAATCTCCAGGACAAGACAGAGACCTGAGATAAGGACATACCCAAAAATCAGTGGCCCTATCCTTAGCTGTGACTCACAGCATTGGGGTTATGGAACCTGAAGAAGCCATCTCCTATAACCAGACAGGAGCCCCAATGGAGCAATAAGGACACCAATCTTCCCACAACACTGTCAACCCAAAATTTATCCTGTCTACAAAAAAATGGAGGGACAGAAGATAGAACATGTACATGTGTTGGCTATTGTTGTCAACTTGAAGTGATCTAGAATTACGCAGGAGACAAGCTACTAGGCACATCTGTAGAGGCATTTCTGGGTAAACTGAGAAAGAAATAATGATTTTTTTCTTTTGTTGATTATTTTATTTATTTACATTTCAAATGTTATCCCCTTTCCCAGTTTCCCCTCTGGAAACCCCCTAATCCTATCACCCCTCCCCCTGCTCCCCACCCATCCATTCCCTCATGCTTCCCGACTTGTATTCCCCTACACTGGAGCATCAAGCCTTCACAGGACTAAGGCCTCTCCTCCCATTGATGCCCAACCAGGCTATCCTCTGCTACATATGCACCTCAAGCCATGGGTCCATCCATACGTACTTTTTGGATGGTGGTTTAGTCCCTGGGAGTTCTGGAGGGGAGGTTGGTTGGTTGATATTGTTGTTCTTCCTGTGGGGTTGCAAACCCCTTTTAACTTCTTAAGTCCTTTCTCTAACTCCTCCATTTCGGGGACCCCATTCTCAGTTCATTGTTGCCTGCGAGTATCCTCTTCTGTATTTGTCATGCTCTGGCAGAGCCTCTCAGGAGACAGCTGTATCAGGTTCCTGTCAGCATGCGCTTTTTGGCATCCGCAATATGTGGAAAGCACCACTCCATCCAGTGGTTCCAGATGGTACTGAAAGGGTAAGGCCATCTGAGCAGCAGCAGAAACTACCCTCTGCTTGCCTTGGATGTATTAATACCAGCGCCTCAAGCTCCTGCTGCCATGACTACACCACTGCTCTTGGACACTCTGTGGACTAGAGCAAACTATTTCCTAAAATGGTTTCTGTATATTTTGTTGCCATAGTGAAAAACATGCATCAGTATTTCATCCCTTGTGTTAAATGTTTCATTGTAATAATTACCATTTGTTATTGGGTCTCCACTTTTTAAGTAACCTCTCTACCTTACTACCATTAACCTTTGAATACATTTTTTTCTTACATATTTTCAGTTCTACTTTGGAGTAATTTTGCTAGCATTTGGCAACTCTGTTTCATTTTCTGCATATAAGGAGCGCTGGAGAGCAAGCCGAAGGCATGCCTATGCTAAGCCACGCTCCGCCACTGAGCTACATCCCCAGCCCTGATTTTAAGTTTCAACTGAAGTAGAAATACATCACTTTTCCTCTCCCTTTCCTCCCTCAAATTCCTCCCATGAACCCCACCCTCATTTATTGCCTTTTGATTAGTGTTATGTGTGTATACACACAAGTATATAAATACAAGCTGCTGAGTCTGCTTTTGTTGTGTGTTTAGAACTTCAGGGCTGACCACTCTGCATTAGACGATGACTAAGGGGACTCATCCCCGAGAAAGGCTAAATCTCCTGGCAGCAGTCATTCGGTGCCTGTAGTTCTTTGTTTAGGGTGGAGCCCTGCAAATGTCTCCTCTTCCATGTTAGTATGCCCACTGATACTGCAATTGTTCTGGTCTTGCTTACGCAGCCACTTATAGAAGATAATGTCTCACTGCAGATTTCCCTATATTCTGGTTCTTACAATCTTTCTGTGTCTTCCTCCATGATGTCCCCTGAGGCCACAGATGCAGGAGCTGTGTGACAGATGTATCTGATGAGGTTGAATGTCCACAATCTGTTGATCTCTGTATTGTGTCCAGTTGTGTTTCTATGGTGATCTCTACTTGTGGCAAAGACAGACTTCACAGCTGAGAGGCAGGAGCCACACTCATGTGTAAGGATAAGGTTTGGAATGTAGTGAGGGATTATGCCGGTTTAGCACAGTGGAAGCAGATTCTCATTTAATGATTAGTACTTTCTAGTGCCATGGAGGCTAGAGCTCAGGAAAGAGGTTTTTAGGTCAGATCTAGTTCAGATCAACCAGGTGTTCTATACCAAGTGTATGATGATGACATCAGCAAGGGGACCCGCCCTCAACCACCAAGAGGCAACCAAGGGCTACATCAAATACATTGTTTTGGGAGCCACTCAGAAGTATCCTGACCAAAAGTTCAAAAGGAGTTTTTGTTTGTTTGTTTGTTTGTTTTGTTTTGTTTTTATTTCTGGTACTAGAATTTTTTTTTGTTAGTCTATGGTTTTTATGGGAAGCACTGTCAGCTCTAATGGCTTTTAAGATGTGTGCATAAACACATTGAGAGACCTATTGATCCAGTTGCATATGTAGCTGAAGATAGCAGTGTCTGGCATCAATGTGAGAAGAGGCTTTTGGTCCAGGGAGGGCATGTTTTCCCAGTGTAAGTGAATGCCAAGGCAATGGGTGGAGAGGGGGATCAGGAGGGAGAGCACCTTTTTGAAGGCAAATGGGGGGTGTGGGAGTGAGGGTGGCGAGAAGGGATAACATTTCAAATGTGAATATAGACTATCTAATAAAAAATAGACTAAAAAAAGAAAAATGTGTATGCACACATATGCATAAATGTATATATACATGCAAATGTGTACTGTGTATAATTTTAGGTAAATATAAAATATGGTTTGAGACTTTATCAAACAACTTGGTGTTATTTAGCCACCTTCTCTCCTGTCTGTATTGATTTCCCTCCCTCCTCCCCAATTGGAGCCCCTCCCTGATTTTCTATTTCCCACTTTGTATCAACTGTATCCTGTTATTCTCATCTCAAGCCTACTCCATCATACATACACATGCATGAGCACATGTGTGCACACGCACACACACACACACACACACACACACACACACACACACACACACACACACCGTTCCTTTAGACTTCCAAGATTCTGTGGTTACTCCATGCTGTGTACTCCAATCTGAGGGTTTGGAGCCAGAACCTGCAGATAAGAACATGCAATGCTTGTCCTCCTAGATCTGGGTTATCTCTTTCAATATAATCTTTTCTAGATCCGTCCATGTACCTGCACATTTCATTACCATTTTCATTATCTGTCAATCCACTGAAGGACGTTTAGGTTGTTTCCATTCCTAGCTATTACAAACGGGGCAGCAGGGAACCCTGCTGAGCAAGCATCTGTGGAGCAGGATGTAGGTCTTTGGGGCACAAGGCAGGGAGTAGCATAATTGGGTGAAATGGTAGACTTTAGTTTTTTAAGAATTCTCTATACTGACTTCCACATACATGATTTATCACAAAAAAATTTCGTTAGAAAACTTCTGGAAACAATGAACTTGAGCAAAGTCACAGAGTACAAAGAAAAACCGGCAGCCCAAGATATCTTTGAACGGTGGGATTACAGATGTTTACAGAACTTTCAAGCTCTGGTCCAAAGCAGCCCCCGGGCCCCTTTGCTTTAAATCAGTGTATACTAAATATATACAGTATATACAAATACGGGGTTCAGTGCGACACCTTCGTATGTGCACTATGTACTTTCTCTTGTATTCCCCAGAGGCCCTTTTAACTTGTTTTATTCCTGTGAGTGACCCCCCTCCGAACGAGTTCAGTAAACTTCCACTGTGAGCTAATGTGCTGAGTTGTAATCCTACCACTAAGGGAAGGCAGAACTGAGCACAGCCTACAAGCACTTTAGAGAAAGAGTCAGCGGGACTCCGGCAGCTTCACCAGATCTCTTTCTTTAGCAGTGAAGGGAGCTGAGCAGACGAATGGCTTCATGGCAAAGGGCCTCAGGAGGAACCACTATTTGGCTTTCTGACAGTCAAAATGAGTGGAGGACAGGAGCCTATATGACACCATAAAGGCAGTGGCTCCAGCATTCCAGGGACATGGGCTTCAGCCATCCATCTTCTTGCTGGTATTTTTGTTATTTCCTCCCAAGGGATGCTCGGTTTCCCTTTGTGGGCTACATGAGAAACTGGAGAAGCAAGAGAGTAATTTTCTTTTTCCTTCCCTTATCCATTTCCCCTAATCCCGAGACACAAGGCCCCTGCTTTTTCTTTGGTGGAGTACAGCAAGGATGAAGAAGTAAATGGGATGGGGAGGGCCAATCACTGAGGCAGCCTACCCACCTCTAGTAAAGCAAAAGGAGCTCTTAACAACAACAACAACAACAACAACAACAAAAAAAAAAGCTAACTTTTTTTTTTTTTTTTTTAAGGAATTCTATTTCCCTTTGACAAAGATTTAGACTGAGTTTGTGGATAGTATCAAGTATTTTCACCTTCAGGTCATGTCAGGCTGAACTTGCTCTGTACAGCGAGCTTATCTGCTGAATGTGTAACAGACAGTAAGGGATTTCAGTAGGGCTGCTTAGCTCAGATACTGTCTTCTGTCAAATAGTCTGAACTGACTGTCTTTCTTCCCTGGCATAATCATGCTGTTATAGTGTGCTGGCTAGTTTATGTTTATTTGTTGTTTGTTTTTCTAACAACTTAACACAAGCTACAGGAATGGAGTATTGCTGACAGACCTGACCATGTTTTTATGTGGTGGCATTTGAACTTTAGACTGGAAACGCCACTGAGTGCTCAGAGCTCAATGGCGTGTTCTGTGGGAGTTGGGAAGATAACGCTGAGAGCTGTGCAGACAATGAAGCCTCCCTCAGGAAATGTCAGAGAGAAGGTGGAGAATCCCTTCAAGACTCCACTGGTAGTTGGATCCCAAGTCTGACTCTGAGCTTTACACTGCTAAAGTTTGTTTTTTGCTTTGCTACTGTGCTGTGGTTTTTCCTTCTTGGATTAATAAAGTAATTTTTATTTTATAGCAGCCCACAGAGTCTTAACATTGATTTTACAGATGTTGGATATTTTAGAGAGATTTTCGATAGATGTTGGGATTTTTGAGATTTGGATTTTTTAAACTGAACTTTTAAAGTGCTTGAATTTTTAAAGACTAGGACATTTTAAAGTTGCAATGTTTTACATTGTTGATATTACTATGACATCTTTGGGACAAATGAGAAAGGATGTTGATGAGTGTCACGTGGACAAGGAGTCAATTATGCTGGCTAGTATTTTTGTCAATTTAACCAAAGTAGAGCCATTTTGGAAGAAGAGAATCTCAACTGAGAAAATACCTCTATAAGATAAATCCATAAGATTTGCCTTTAAGTAAGTCTGAAGTGCACTTTTTTCTTTTTTAAGATTTATTTATGTATGAGTACACTGTTGCTATCTTCAGATACAACAGAAAAGGGCATACGATATCATGACAGATGGTTGTGAGCCACCATGTGGTTGCTAGGAATTAAACTCAGGACCTCTGGAAGATCAGTCAGTGCTCTTAACCACTGAGCCCTCTCTCCAGCCCTGAAGTACACTTTCTTGATTAGTATTGATTTGAGAATTGATCCAGATCACTGAATGTGGTACCATTCCTGGGCAGGTGATCCTGGATGACATTAAGAAAGCAAACTGAGAAAGCCCTGGAAAACAATGCCTTAGTTTCTGCCTCTAGGTTCCAGCTCCAATTTTCCAAGAGGGAATACCAGCTGTACTATGAAATAAACACTTTCTCAAATTGCTTTTAGTCATGGTCTTTATAATAGTTATTATAAAAGGAAATAAGACAATTGTATGAATAGTTGTATAATTAAAAAAAATAAACCTAGTTTAAAACTTTAGCCCTTTCTTTTATGAATGCCTTTCTGGTATGTTTTACTCTCTTTTAATTTTTTTCATTTTATATTCATTTATCTTGTGCACACACACACACATATATATATGTATGTATATATGCATGTATGTATGTATGTATATGTGTGGGAAAGCCATGTGCGAGGATCAGAGGTCATTTAGCATGCATCTACTCTCTTCTCGTACTGAACAGAACACCAGTGGCCCATGCTCTAAGATCAAGAATAGACAAATGGGACTTCATTAAATTGGAAAGCTGCTCAGCGTCCCAGTGTTGGGGAATGTCAGGACAGGGAGGCAAGTGGGAGCAAGTGGGTGGGTGAACACCCCCATAGAAGCAGGGGGAGGAGGAATAGGATAGGGAGTTTATGGAGGAGAAACGAAGAAAGGGGATAACATTTGAAATGTAAATAAAATCTATCCAAAAAATAACAAAAAAGAGAGAAAACACTGCTTTTAATTAATTTGTCTACTCATAGTAATAAGGTCTGTTTGGTTTGTTCAAAAATGCATAACATTCCGGGTTTGATGGCCTATCAGTCTTAGCAGCACTCAGCACTTGGGGAGCAGTGACAAAAATATTTCAAGTTTGAAGCCAGGCTGGATAATAGAGGAAGACCTTATCTGGACAAAAGAAAGAAGAGAAAAAGGAGGTAGTGCATTCTCACAGCTGTTTATGCCAAAGGACTCGAGGTGGAGAAATTAGGCATGGTACTGTACCACCTGACCTCTTACCGACTGGCTTCCCTGTAGTGTGCCATTAGTCATGCAGCCACTGCCTCCGTCTGCTAGCATATGGAGCTCCACAGCTGTAGAGTACCAGCTTTGCTCTGGTTAGACCTGGGCACGACAGTGCTCATCAATAATCCTAGAATCTGGAGGCTGAGGGAGGGGAGCTGTTGAGTGCCAGGCCAGGCCAGGCAATACTGCAAGACTGTTTTGTAGCCCTGGAGAATCTGTGTTAGTCACTGAGTGAGAAGCACAGAACAGACAGGTTATCCACCCCATCTTGGTCTTCAGTAGTGAAGTGTGTTTGTTCAGTCTGCTGCTTCTTTGCACATGAATTTCAAGGTGTTCTTTTGAACAGGAATTGGACTAAGTGACGGCACTGAATGAGGAAGACCTGGTTCATGCAGATAGGACAGTTCTAGCCCAGCAAGAAGACTCTTGCTGGATTTGTTGAAAGGCTTTGAGAGGAAGGAAGAGACATTAGTGAGAATTTCCCTCAGATAAAATGTTTTAGTTTTAAAGACAAACTGTTAATCATATTTCCCCAAATATAGTATGTGAATAAGTTAGGATGAAAGCTGGAATCCTTTTTTTTCCCCAAGAAGTTTTTTCTATCAAACTCCCTATTGTTATGTGTTTGTGAGCATGCACACATACACACACACACACACACACACACACACACACACACACACCCCTACCTACCTGCTAATCTTTAATGGTTGAGTTATAGATAACACCAAACTGGTTTTTACTAATCCAAATTAGCCTTCGTTGCTGTGACAACCTTCCTGAGACAAGGTACATTATAAACAAAAGGTTATTTTAGCGCATGGTTCTGGATTTGCAAGATCTAGGAACCTTATCTGGTAAGCCTTACTGGCAAAGTTCCAAGTCACATAGAGTAGGCCAGGGCAAGACACAGGGAGTACATATGTCTACTTGACGACTCTCTTCTTTAAAGGATACTAAGATTGAAGCAAAAGCTCTACCCTAATAACTTTGTCTAATACTAATTAATCTGATAATTTCCCAGAGCACCCTACTTTAGGTATCAGACTTGGATCAAGTTTCCACCTATATAATATAATATAATATAATATAATATAATATAATATAATATAATATAATATAATATAATATAATATATAATATAATATAATATAACAATATAACATTATATAATATATAATAATGTTATAATATAATCCCTAATGTCAGAGGCTAAATTTTAATACCCAAAGCCTTCGAGAACATTCACAGCACATCCAAACCGTAGCAATAGTCATATATTTCTTAGACAAGATGAAGAATAGCTATATTTAATTTACTTCAATTTTTATTGCATCTCTAAGTACTACACAAACACCACAGACAACTTTGAAAACACCAAAATACATGTGTGTGTTACCACTGTGGTGACACACACCTGTAATTTCAGCTGCTTGGGAGGCTACAGTGGGAAGACCATAAGGCCAAGGCCAGTCTGGGTAAGGCACTGTCTCAATATAAAAAAAAGAAAGAAAGAAATTAGTGGGGAAGGAAGTTGGGAAGAGAAATTAACTCAGCAGGAGACAAGGATGAAAGGGAAGGGTGACTATGATTCAGACATATTATGCACATGTACAAAAATGTCTTCATGAAGTCTACTGTGTAAAATTAATGTTACTAATATTACATACTAATATGTAATTAATATAATAATAAAAACAAGACAGCTAATAGTGAAAAGTAGAAAAAGGAGAGCTATTCAATGTGTCCAAGATGTATAGAGAAGTAAGAAAATGGGGCCCAAAATCCTCAAAGGCACTTTGGGGTATTTGCATGAAGTTTAGATTTAAATAGAGGTCACGAGGTATGGATAATCAACTAATTCCAGTCAAGAAGTGGTCTCACCCATTACTGACCCATCTTTTACTGGCTCTGTTCTCCCAGGTGGTCTGTTAAGCTGTCAAGCACTTTAAAATTAAGTATCAAGTTCCAGCTTTTCTCCTCCTCCAGAATGAGATTTCTAAATCCCTTTAAGTCCTTCGTTTCAGTAGTCTGACTGGCAAAGGGAGTTTTTTTTTTTTTACTTATTCACTTTACATCCCATTCATCTGTACCCACAATCTTTCCCTGAATACCCCTCCTTTCTCCTCTGAGCAGACAGGGGCCCCCTGGGTAACCCCTACCCTGGCTAACATCCCTTTAGAATGTCTCCTCTCCTGCACTCTCCCACCAAAGGTGTTTCTAGGAATTCTATATGCATCCCACCTTGGATGGTGTGAATTAAATTTCAACCAATGCTGTCTTCAGGACTCATTTCAAGACATTCCTTCTCTGATCCAAAACAATATCATATACTACTATTCCAAATAGGCTCTAATAGTGTAGAAATGGCATAATTCCAACTCCAGTGTTCATGAAGACAGCTGAAGAAACACAGGTGTCAGCAAGCCAGTGCTCAGAACTGGGCAAAGTCCTGTAACTGTCTTAACCAGATAGCCATCTCTAGCAGTTAATATCTTAATTGTTTACATATGCATTTTTTCATTAGAATTTTAGGCAAAGGTAAAGATAAAAAAAAAATTCAAGGGACAATTAGCAGAGGAAAGTTAATCCATCAGAGAGACTGTGAGGGTTCAGCTCCTGGTCTCAAGGGTATTAGCTAGTTTTCTTTTTGCTGGGCAGTGCACATAAGTAATTTTATTTATTTATAGTTAATGTATTTATTCTTATGCATATGACTGTTTTGCTTGCATGTATGCCTGGTGACCACAGAGACCAGAAGAGGGTGCCAAATCCCCTGGAACTGAGGTTACAAATGTCATCCACTAGGTGGGTGCTGGTAAACTGAACCTGGGTCATCTGTAAAGAATAAGAGAATAGGCAGCTTTGGTTACTATAAGCACAAACATCACAGGAAAAGGAGTTATATGCATACACTTTATTGAATTATTTAACTATGCAAGATATCTCTCCTTCAAGGAAATCACAAAACCATGGCATTCAAAACCCTGGGTCTAACTCTTCAACAGGAAGCTAATTTACTTTTAGCATGCTTGAGGATGCTTCTAGATTCAGTCAACTCAGTTTCAGCTTCTGCTGGCATTATGTAGGGCATCCATGATGGTTTTATTGTACTCTGCAATCTGCTTCATCACATTTTTAATCACTGGCTGGTAATCACTCTCTTGACTCTTGGTTGCTATGACTAATTGCAAGAGTTAAGGAGGAACAATGTCAGTAAAAACAGCAATCTGTGACTCAGAAAGGAACTAAAGCAGACAGGTATTTGTCACAGTGAATGTAGACAGTGCAGAAAAAGTACTAGAATAAATTTTAGATTTAACCTTATTTTAGCAAAGCATAAATTGACACTAAAAGGCCAAGTAAAACTTGTTTCAAAAGAATCACTTTTGAATTTTCCTCATTAAGTTATTTATTTATTCATTCACTTTGCAGCCTGATCACAGCCCCCCTCCCTCCCCTTTTCCCGGGTCCTAATTATATTGAGTACACTGTAGCTATCTTCAGACATACCAGAAAAGGGCATCAGAGTCCATTATAGGTGGTTGTGAGCCACCATCTGGTTGCTGAGAATTGAACTCAAGACCTCTGGAAGAGCAGTCAGTGCCTCTAACCACTGACCATCTCTCCAGCCCAGTCCTAATGTTTTAATGTCAAGTTGCTCAATCTAATTGCACGTTCAGATCAACCAACATTCAGAAAATCATTAATCTCTATAATGTCACACGGAATTTCAGACAAGTCTCTAGACTTCCCTACTTCAGAGTCACATAATGTATGTTGCATAAAGCTAGAATGCTGGACTTTTAAGCATCTGTGAATAGCAGTCAGCTTTTAAGCTGAGTTGTTCTAATACTATGAATGAAGATCCTACAGCATCCTATCTAGAAGTAAGCTGAGGTGTGTGCTGCCTCTGAGATCAAGTTTAGACGCCCTAAAAAGGAGCCTGGAGAGCCATCTTGTTCTGAGGACAGATGTCCTGGAATAAGTCAAAGGGAACATGAGGAAATAAATTCTGGACAGAAGTAGCTCTACAATGCAGGCCCTCATTGGGTAGGAATAATATACAGTTGAATCCTGTACAACACAACTGACTCAGAGGTCAAATTTCTTATGGCCCTGACTGGTTAGCACCCTTTGCTCTACAGAGAGCCAAGTAGTAGCGTTATAAACAACTAACACTTTATGACCCCCACATACTTAGCTCAGAGTTCTGTACACAGTAAGCATTTGGCAAAGACATGTCAGGTCAGTTTAAAGGATACACTCTTTCATTACGAAATTATTTTGCTCCAGATGCTGCCACTTCCTCTCCAAATTTGTAAGCTAGAAACACAAAAGGTGAACGTTAACTGATTCTCACACTCTAAAACATTACATATCCCTTTGAGAGGGTATGAAAAAATACCCAATTTTAAATCTTGACAATTGCTTGCATTCTAAATAAAGTGAGGGTCACCAGAGAAGGAACTTCGGTGAAATCACACAACAGCATAGACATTTAGGACAATGCTAAAATCTATGAAAGGTTTTACTATGCTTATTTTAATTTAAAAAATTGTAAAAATGTTTATTATGCCAATGAACAAATTGAAAGTCAATTTATGACTCTTTGTAAAGTAACTTAAAAAATAAACTGGGATGTGATGGGACTCTCTCCCTGAACTCTGGAATTGAATGCTACAAAGGTAATATATATTCCACCACTGCCAAAGGTTCAGACATATAGGAAAAACTTCCTTCTTTCTAGTGCTAAGTTTCCTGTCTTGCTTCACGGGCTGTGATAAGAGCAGCGCTGCAGTGGGAAGATTGTAGGAGTCTGTACAAAGCTGGCATTGTTACAGCAAGTTCTGCATCAACAGGAAACTAATGTGGATATTATATTGATGGTTGCTTCCTCAGAAGACAGTTTCACTGTTATAGAATTAAACTGTTTTTCTGATTTAATTAACCTTGTAACTCTAGTTTCTTAAGAGTCATGTAGCTTTCCCTAAGCAAAGGACTGTCTGAAAAATGAAACACTAAAATAATTTTCTCCCTGGCTATTTCAAAAGAGTAATGATCATTTAAAAGAACATAATAACTGAAGAAGCAATAAAAATGTTTCTTCTTATTTTCATGAAAGTTGTCCTCAGGGCACACGTATCTATCCTATTGTTTCCTCCAGAGAGATAAATTTGGATATTAGGATGAAATCATAGTTAACTGTAAAATATATGGTCCTTGAGCCCTTATGAAATCAGATCTGCCCCAAATAAGATCTGGAAGTTAGGATGGCCCTAAGGAAGCAGTCAGCACATTTTGGCAATAAATCTTTGATAACCTTTGGCAAAGTCAAGTACCAGACACGCTTCCTTTCTGTTCTCATGGCAACAGGCCTCTTAAGTACTGTACAGATGACAGAGGAGTCACACCGTGTCAAATTCCTTACCAGGAGATAAATGCCAACTTTGAAAACCTTTTCTCTCTACAGCTTATTCAAATCATATCACATGGAATTATTTATAGATCGAAGAACACTTTTTAAGAAAACTGTTAAGATTGAGACTAATATTTGATTTAGTTAGCAAAGATTGGCAAAATACAAAAATACAGATATATATCTAAAATTGTGGCTTATGTTATGATTTGGAAAAACAACAACAAAGGTGTCCGAATGGTGTCTTACATCATCTATGGAGTAGAAGAATGCCAACATTTTTTTTAAAGCCATCATTTTCCCTGTAACCCATTCAGACAATGAAATATAGTGACACACTTTTCTTACACTTTCATTAGCACTCATCCACACTCAAAACGTTTTTACACTAAATTTCAAGTCTATTTTTAGGTTTTTACATTGCGAAGTAAAGACAAACTGAGAGGTAAACAAGATACATAAGTTAGTGATTTCTAGCAAACTCATGAGATTTTTATTTCCTGGGAAATTGTTTAAAGACAGTTTTTAAAAGAATTTTTATTTTGTAAAAATACGAGGTGATGGTAAGAGGAAGTAACACGGCCTGATGTTGGCTGTTATACCCTGACCATACGGCTTTGTAGATTGAGGAATTTCATACATTCAGAACTTTAAGTTGCAGGTGATTAGACATGACCATAATCAATCCTTGCCTGACTTTAACTACTCGATTTGAATACAGCACATCTGTTTCATTTGGTATTCAGAAAATACTTACTATAGATCTACAAACTAGTTATATGGTGCAAGAGACAAAGTAAACTGGATGGACAGTGCATCCTCCAAGAGCCCATAATCTATAATACCTCAAACACTGTTCAGAGAATGTCACAGAGGATGGATGATGTGAAGTTACTGTAGTTATGTGTCTATAGAAATATGAATCAAGAGCTTCAAGAACAGGACTGCTCTTCATAATGCTATTAAAACAGCTTAAGCTTAGAAATTATCTAAAGGTCCTTTAGAGACTGGGTCTATAAACTAAGCCTTATCACATACTAGTATATTACATATGATCTTCTAATGCACACTGTGGCACACATATACGCATACACACACTAAGTACACAGATAGACAGACACAGACAGACAGATAATGACAGTTGTACTCTGAGATTAGTCCTGATTTTAGCCTTCATCAGAAAAGCTTCCTCTTGAACTGGGGCTGCAGTTAGTCCAAAGACTTACAAATGGACAAAATGATGAGACTAAGTGCCTAGGGCATGCTCAGCCCCAACAGTGCATCAATGTCTCAAGCCTACACCCATCCCCTCAAGGCTCAGGGCATCCTGTGGAAGGATTGGAAAAAAAATAAATGCAGAGGTCATGGAGGAGTGCTGAAAAGCAATGCTTTCTGGAAATGACACAACTGACTCATGGGCTTACTACAGCTATGTGCTCAAGACTGGTCCCTTCAACATGGATTCATTAGGTCCCGCCCATAACTAGGGACTATGGGCACAGTTAATGGGCACTAAGAGTAGTGGAACCATTAATAAGTTTCCCAGGCCTGTGAGAAAGAGGGGCAAAAATATTTTAAAAGCAGTGGGGATGGGCAGCACCAAGGCAGCAACAGTTCCTTGCAGACACAAGAGCTCACAGACACTGAGCAGCATGCACAGGGCCCACACGGGTCCAAGGAAGATGGTGTCTCAAGATGGAGAGGGAAAGTAGACATGAGCCCCTTTTCCTAACTCAGAAGCTATTTCCAAGTGTTATCAGCCCCCTACCCCCCAAAAAATCCTAGTTTTTCCCAATGGTGTCTCACTGAGTACACAAACCACATTTAATGGCAGGTACAATGTAGATGGCCAAGACCAAACAAACTCAAAAATGTTGTAGAGTTTTTGCATCATAATGCTTTGTTTGAGCATTTTTTTTATCTTATTGGTCTTTTCCTTATATATTGCTTTCCAATTTTGTGTTTTTATGGGTTATGTGTGTGCTTATGTGTGCACATGCATGCACACGTGTGTTACAAAAGCATATAAGAATTTCTTATGTCTTTTTTCCTGTTTATTATGTTTTATTTTGGCTTGTCTGATTTACTTGTCTGTTTGAGAAAGAAGATGTGGACTTGGGAGGGGAGGTGAGGAGATCTGGGAGGAGATGAGGGAGGGGAAACTAGGATCAAAGAGCACTGTATGAAAAAAAGTTATTTTCAATAAAAATAAATCGAGTTGCCCAATCTTTAGTAAATAATGCCCACTCTCATGTGAACAATCTTAAGCTCAGTGGGTACAAAAAAATTATCAGAGTATAACAGGAATTAGTGAAAAGGAGAGATTCCGTAGGGGAGGAGGAAAGGAAGTGGGTGTGTGAAAGCTCCATATATACATGTATGAAAGAACTGAAGAGAAGTAAATGGGGTAACAACAGAAAGTCTCAAGCTAAATACACAGGACATGTATGCAGATGTGCACGTATGTGTGTGCACATCAAAATGTGTATGTGTGTGTCATATACATGTGTGTTTTACTCATTTCAAAATGACAAGAATTCTGTCTATCGTTGGAGTTTATGTTATTTGTAGGGGCTTTATGTTATTTATGTGGGGCTTCAACAGAAGTTAAAAGTTTCTGTTTACTTTCAGTAAATTTTAAAGCAATCACCCAGAGTAGCATAACAGTCATGCCCAAGAGAGTATGGCCTGTAACACTGGCCTTTCACACAGGTCTACTGAAGGAGTAAGACAAACAAAATTTATACTAAAGTACAGAGTCTCACTGTTTCAAAACTAAAAGAGTATGGAAGGCTTACAAGGCAAGTCTGAAACCAAAATGAAACAAGAAAAAAGAAGAAAGCTGTCTGAAGTAAAAACCACAGGCTGAGAACAAGGCAGACAACATAAAGCACAGAGTAAATTTCCAATCAGCTCTGAGTGCTCTCACCTGAGCATGTGTCTCATTGTCTTGAAGTTGAGTTTTCAGTGCCTCATAATCTGCGGTCAGCTTCTCCATTATTTTTTTAAAGGCATTTCTATGGGTTGATAATACTGTTCTTTCTTGATGTAATTTCTAGATAGATCCAAATAGAAGCTATAACAAATGTCTAGAAAGTCAACATAAAACCCCATTTGGCTTAGAAATTTTAAGTTTTATTTTGTAAACTTCTAGCAGAGTTATAATCACTTTAAGACTTCTTTACAAAAGTATTTTTTGAACAAGAACTATATTAATAATGCAATAAATACTGACTCTCAAAAATTTAGGATTAAATTTAAAAATGGAATGGAGAGAAACTGATGAGTCTGAAGAGGAGACCTATCACCCACACCAGGCCTTTGCAAGGCTCACAGGATAGAATGCTCTGTATCAGGGGGTAACTTTGCTTCTGAATCTTTGGAGGAGTTCAGGAGGAGGAGAAAGGGAGGGAGGGAGGAAGGGAAAGGAAAGGAAAGAAAGAAAAAGGAGGAGGAAGGAAGGAGACATTTGGTTGATACTTTTTAAAGGTTTTGTTAAACTTGTACCTTCTCTTTAAACCACTAAATCTTTTTAATTTCCAGCTATACATATAACCAATTTATTACTTCTTTTTAGCTTGTATGTCAAATAGTATACTAAAAGTAGGAAGTCATATAAAGTACATGTGAATTAAAGTTAATCAAGGAAAACAACTAGGGGCTGAGCTTGCTTGGTCGGGGGCTTACCTAGCATATGAGGCCCTAGTTTGGCCCCAGGTAAACCATGCATAGTAGCATAACCCTATAATCCCAGGATTCAGAGAGGAGGCAGAAAGATCAGATGTGCAAGGGCACACAAACTTCAGAGCAAGTTTGAAGTGAACTACTTAAGTGCCTGTCTTTAAAAAGGAGGAGGAGGAGGAGAAAGGGAGGGAGGGAGGAAGGGAAAGGAAAGGAAAGAAAGAAAAAAGAGGAGGAAGGAAGGAGACATTTGGGTGATACTTTTTAAAGGTTTTGTTAAACTTGTACCTTCTTCTTCTCTTCAGCTGACGATTTTAAAGCTGCCAGGTCACTATATGTCTCCAGGTCAGCAGTCATTTGCTTAATCTTGTTTTTCAGAGACTGTTGCTCTTCCGTCATCTTACTTTCCAGAAGTTCCATTTTCTGTAGATCCAGCTGTAGACGCTGACTGTCTGAAGTGCAAGAATTTAAGGCAACAATTAAAATCTACATTTCATATAACTAGCTTAGGTTCCTAGAGCTTCTGGTCACAATATTTTAGTTACTTGTCCAATATACAATTTACCATATATATTTCTTTTTAAGGTCATCTTACTTAGTATATGTTTATGACTTAACAACTAATAATGCACAGTGAACAGCACTATATTTGTGAATGGAGCATATTTAATGTGCATTTTTTTCTCAAGGTACATAATAAATGTGTCTTTAGGTACACACTAGACAGCATATTAGCACTTTGAATGCAGAACATTTTAACCAGCATAATCAGGGAGAGAAAAGAGTGAGAGAGAGGGAGAGAGGAAAGGGACAGGGAGCGGTATAGGACATAGTACTAAACACCCAGAAAAACACTAATTCTTACACTATAACTGAACAAGTGAGAAGGTCAGTGCTCAGAGAAACAGTGGGTAACACTTGGAAGCCTAGAACAAGAGCAGAAATTCAGTAACTGGATATTTATTCCACTTAGTGTTCATTTAAAATGAATATGAGTAAGAAAAGTTGTGCTTTAAGAAAGTCACGGGTTTTAAAGGTAGACTGTGGGTGAGATGGCTCAATAGTCCTTACAAGCACAAGAATGGGGACCAGAGTTTGGATTTTCTGAATCCACAAAAGTGTTGGGTAACCATGGCAGCCTACTATAATTCCAGCACCGAGGAGGCAGAGAAAGGGAATCCCAGAACAAACTGGATATCTAGATGATCAGAATTAGCAAATTCAGGGTGCACTGACCAACCCTATTCAAAAACAGTAGAAAGGGATTGAGGAAAATACCTAACATCAGCTTTGGGCCTCCATATGTACACTTGTACTCATACACATGCAATCATACATACATACAAAAATGATTTTTAAAAGGAGTTGTTATACAACCAAATATTTAAAGTTGATATAATTAAGCTGCTATTCCTTGAATGCTGCATTTACCCCTTTCAGAGTTATAAACTTAAGCATACTGAAATATATGTGTTCAAGTATATATCTATATATGTGTAACAAGATGTAAATATTATAGTGTAAACTTCAAGCTAGGTACATGTGTCCTATCCTGGCACCTGGAGGCTGAGGCAGGAGGTCTCTGAGTTCAAGGCCAGATGGGAAATACAGTAAGACTATCTCAGAAATCCAAAACCATAAAGTGCTTCATTTGGAGTCCTATCTTCACTAAGGTTACAAACAATTATGAGAATAAAGTGCTAAGCATGTCACCAAGGCGTATCATATCACCTCGACAGTACAGGTAGGAGACATGCTTAGCTAACGGAAACAAGTGTTTACATACGTTTAACTGCAAATGTAATTTGGACTGGTACTCAGTAAGTACATTTAAGAACTATACAAACAGATTTTTCTTCCAGAGAAGAGGAGCAGATGTTTGGTTGGTATGGAGTAAGGTTTATCTCCCTTCCCCATCAGGTCCTTGTGAAAAGCTGAGAGCTTCTCCAAGGGAAGAGACAGGAAGAGGAAGCAGTCTAGTTCCTTCTGATATGCTATGAAGCTGCGAAGTTTACTAGGCAGTGTGTACAGAGTAGCACAATTTCAGGAGGAGCCACTTTGACCTGGGGAAATGTTTCTGAAACATTCTGCCATCAGCACATTTGTTTACTCCCCAGAGTTTCCTTTCTAAAAATATAAATAAAAACTACTGCTAGAAAGATTGCTTGTCTCTACCCTGCAGTGCAGTGTTTCTCAATGTCTTCCTATGATTAGTTCAGAGGCACCCTTGTGGCTGTTGCCTTTCTCCTCATCACAATCTCACTCACTCGGTATAACTTCTTTCACCTTTTCTCTAGGAAGTAATGTTGCCGCAGAGGTAAGAGTACTCTATTAAGAAACGAAGTGAGAAGAGTCAGGTGGGTTCCATTACGATCTCAGAGACACAAGAGCACTATACCATGCACTATCTCAGAGCCAACAAGACTATCATGAGCCTCTGTTGATTTTCAGAGAAAAGAAACTTCTTAAATGTGAGCAACACTATAAAGAAAAGAAGGAATAAAAAGCTATAGTTTAAAATAAACAAAAGAACCCATAGATGAAATAAATTATTTAATTCAAATTTTAATAAAATTTCCAGACAAAGTTTACTTTAGTGACAAACTGTATTTTTCACCCCATGAAAGTCAGTTCTTTCTTTTACAAATGTACAAATACAGACAGCACACCAACTAGTTTTTAAAAGGAAATGTAAACACAAAGCATAAAGGTATGTAAGAAACGGGGTCCTAGTCACCGACTTCGTTTCCTGGTATTTATATTTTTGCCTTTACAAAATGGTTTTCAGTGGCTGTGGCACCAAGATAACAAAGAAGGAAAAAGTTGTTGAATTAACGTCAATCTTAGATAAG
Source organism: Micromys minutus (assembly GCF_963924665.1). Classification (NCBI taxonomy): domain Eukaryota; kingdom Metazoa; phylum Chordata; class Mammalia; order Rodentia; family Muridae; genus Micromys; species Micromys minutus. The sequence continues at coordinate 10,828,851 of NC_137978.1, forward strand.
TGACTATACAGATGCATTAATGTAATTTCTTAGTTTATAGAGAAGAGGAACGGTTTTTAAATGCTCACACTAGCCCAAGAACCTAAACATAGCAATTTGAGGAGATTTGCAGCCCCCCCCCCTTTTTTTTACAGAATTTTATGCATATCATCAACAGAGAAGCAATCTAAGTATTGATGAATGGATAAAATACCTACCATGCTAGAGTGGATAAAATACCTACTATGCTAGGCAAAATTACGACCACATTTCTTAAGTGGCATATTCAGGAAACAGAAGTAGAATTGTGATGGCCATGAGTTAGAAGAGAGGGAACAAGAAGTTGTTGAATGACCAATTTCAGTTTTACAAGATGAAGTTCTGGAGCTCTACTGTAAACATGCACTATCAGCCTGTACATCTTAAACTGATTACGACAGATCATCAGGAATTGTAAACTGTTGGATTCAGTACAAAAATCAGTGTGACAGTTCCTCAAAAACTTCATACCTGAAAGACTCCAAGTCAACAATCACAAATGTACTGCATGCACATCCATGTTTGCTGCTGTACCATTTACAACAACTAAAAAATAGAACCAGCCTGATGCCAATCAACAGATGAAGAGATACAAGAAAATGTGATGCAATGGAATTTTGATTAGCCATCAAGAATGAGACACTACATCTGCCAGAAATATGAGTCCTACTAGAGATCACATGTTTCACAAAATAAGCCAAATTCAGAGAGACAAACACCACATTTACTCTCACAAATGCTAAGTTTACATTTATATACATGTAGGTCTTAAAAGTGTAAAGGGAACAATGAGGGGAAGGAATGAGGGGGATAGACAGGAAACAGGGAAATGGATACATGTGTCATGAGAGCAGGAATATTTGGGGTGAGGAAGAGAACAAACAAAAGTGGGACAGAGCATTGGAGATTCAAAAGTACAACATACGTGTAAACATGCATAAACACACACCATCACGACTCACATTTACTTTGAATATAAACTTAAAAACTAAAGTGAACAATGGCTAAAATACTAAATTTAGTGTATTTTTAACATGCTAAAAAAGTATAAAGTAACTACAGATATAAACCAGCATCAGAATGTACCTCTTCTAGTTGCTCAGCATATAAATCACAGGAATTAGTATTCCTATGGCAGCAAACTCAACAACTTAGGTACAAAATATTTTTTAAACATAGAATAACAGCAACTCTCTATTTCTACTCTCACTTTTGATTGACTGGCAACTTATTGTTATTCAATATGTATTTACAAGCTCGACACTCCCTATCCAACTCCCAGGCAACGGTACCTCCAAACATACAAACTTCTTAGATGTAGATCCACAACATAGTTCACATACTAACTGAGTAACCGCTGCGACAGGATCAGAAACAGTACTGAACTATCACATCCACGAATCAGTTCAGGTCAGGGTAAGTTTTACTCACAACATTTTAGGTTTTGTGAATCCTATAAAATTTAGTTATTCCATGTATGGGATACCCAAACATTTCAGAGAGAGAGAAGGAAGGAGAAAGACAGGGAGGGAGAGGGGGAGGGGGGAGTGAGAGAGCACTCTTCTCGGCCACTCTCAACCTTATTTTTGAGACAGGGTTTATCACTGAATCTGGAGCTCAAAACTTTGGCAAGGCTGGCTGGCTCGCCTTTAACTGCATGTCTGTATGTCTCCACTACCTTAGCACTGGGATTGCAAGCATGTCACCATGCCCAGCTTCAGTGTAAGTGGCAGGGACCCTAAGTCCCTTACGCTTGCAAGCACTTCACTGACTTAATCATCTCCCCAGCTTAAATCTGTAAGTATTTTGAATTAGTAAACATTAAGTTAATTTTCTCTAAACTCACTACCTGCCAGTGTAAAGCCAAGTAGATAAAATAAACAAATTCAATCACTCCATACCATAAAACACCTGCAGAATCTGTCAGTATAAAAACCCCAAATTCCATATGAACTTTTTGTCACTTGACATGTAAATCTTTTTTTATTACCTGAAATAGGTTTAGTCTAAATTCAAATAATTTACAACTAAAATGTCTACCATTCTATAGAATACAGATTGGCATATCAATTTCTGGGATACATCGGGTCACTAGAATTAAAGTTCATCTGTCACTCTTCGGATTTGGAAGCATGACAAAGAAAGAATTACAACTCAGCAGGCATGCTTAGGTGCACTCAGCAGGCATGCTTAGGTGCATGCCATTCTCCTTGGTCAGCTTTGTGCTGCTGAGCATGGCTAGAACCATTTCAACGCCACTGACTCTCAGAAGCTCCTAATTATTGATGGCCTGATGTGTGACCACGGTTCATTTCCACATTTATGTCTATAAAATCATTACTTCACTGCCTTATAACTGACCTTCTACCAGGATGAAAGTTTCCTGAGAAAACAGATCTGACTTATTTTAAAGAAAAACTCTGAATACTGAGAACATCTCTCCATGACCAAACTCAGTCAGTCTCTGAACTCTTTTCATTTAAGCCTCACTGTAAGAGGTGACTGCTTAACCTCATAATGGCACTGCCTACTGGAAGCCATGGCTGTGGCTACTACCAAGTACTATGAAGGAACATTATACTACACATACTACATGAAATTACCCTGTAAAACGACCAAGCCTCAAAATCTGAACCTGAATTCCTAGTTCCACAAGTCACTTTGCACCACTGAACAGTGAGAAAACTTACAGACATGGGAATGTAGGCTGGCAGGAGAGCAGCTCGCTGGCACCACACATACACACAGACACAAATGGTACACGAACCCTTCATAAGCTAGGAATGGCCTGTATTCGATAAGTACAGTTAAATAAATGAGAATATGCCAATGCCCTACTAGTAAGTTCCTGGGTGATGTCATATGGGATTCTCAACTTGCCAATGATGAGGGCATTCGTCAGTAGGTCCTTCCTTAGGAGACTTTGAAAAGAACTCAGGAAACAATGAAGATGAGTTTTTGAAGTTCCAATTTGTCATTAGAAAGGAGAAAAAGAGGAAGAGTATGAACCATAGCCTTCTTACCCGAGGTCAGGTTCCGAGCTGTTGTCTGTGACTTGTGCATCTCAGTGGATTTGAAGCTGAGGTCATCCTGCATCATCTTCAGCTCCTGGTTGGTGATGGAGGACATCTGCTTCATACGGTTTATATTCTGTGTGCAGAAGTAAGCACAGTATTGAGTTTTTCTATAAAACCACCACAAAACACAAAGGATGTGAAGCTTTGAATACTTATTCAATTTTGATGTTTTACAGAATGCAGTAAGTTTGTCATGTTTTCCCTTGGTTTATTAAAGTGTAGATAAAATTAGTTACATAATCTGAGAAACTATGCAACTTAGAACACTAAAAATACTCAAGAGGGAGCATATGTTTTTCCTTCTTAGCATAATGCATAGTAGATTCTCAATAATCACTTTCTGAAAACTTTATTAGGTATATCTAGAAGAAAATGTTTACCATACAAATTACAGTGTACAATACATTAACATCTTCTAAAATAATGTCTAGGTTTTAGAATCTTATTAGTAAATTCAGATAAATTATCAATAAGAAAAACCTTAAATTTTATTCAAATCACAGCTTTGTATACTCAATAATACTGATCATATATATCCCATCCTTTCCCACATTATCCTAATTAGCTAAAAATTTCCTACAGAGATAAGCACTAACAGCTTGGAGAAATGAGAAGGGAGTTGAAAGGAAACAGAGTGGGCAGACAGAGCACACTGAGAGCGGCCCCGCACTCACCCGACTGCAGTGCTCTAAGAGTGTGACGATGCTGACTTCCATCTGTGCCTTCCGCTCTAACTCCTGACTCTTGGTTTCCTCAAAAGTCTCTATGAAAGCTGCCCGTTGGAAACATGGGAAGACAGACTGTTGACAGTGCTAAGCAAACTTGGAGTTTTAGAGCTTCAGACTATTTTCCAGAAGTCTCAAGTAAATATAAAATTTAAACTATTAACCTATTTTACTTTCAAATACTTAAAGTCTGTTATTAGTCTGATATAAGTAAACCAGAGAGTTATATAGGCTCAAAGGAAATAACTGATCCCATAAAATCAGAAAAAAGACCTCCTTGATACAACTATAATTATTAATACTTATAGTTGGCCACTGTTTTTTTTCTAAAATTGGTATTTCTATATACCTATCTTATCTGAAAATGACTTTTTATTAAATTAATCAAATAACGGCTTAGTCAGAAAATAAATTTTATCATTTCTTCAGATTACAAACAAATATAAGAAACTGCCCATTTGTACAGCATTTGTATATAACTCATATATACTTTTGCTCTTCTGCATTTAATTATTCCTATGGAATGTCCAAAGTTAAAAACAAAAGTTAAAATTTTACAGCAAGTGAGAGAATGGCACCAACACTGCATGCATTCTCTAATGTGTTTCCATTATAATTTTTGTACCAATTCTTTTTTGGTTGCTTTATAGTGTAGCATATATTTTCTAACTTAAAAAAAAGAACCCTACAAATGTATAGCAGTCTAATTTGCATGTTATATGACATTATAATAGATAATCATTTGATAGCATTTCAAATGGGAGTAAAAGAAGAAAATTTTCAGGTTCTAAAACCCATTCATGTAAAACCAAATTTTTAAAATATCATTTTTTCTAAGTGATTCAATGCGGCAAATGTTTTCAGTGCCTTGTACAGATGAATAGCAACCTAATGTTTACTTTTTAAGACCCTCACTTACCATCCATATTTTCCTCCCTTTTTTTAAGCTCCTTGTATTTTTGATTCATTTCACCTATAAGAAATGTAAAGCATTAATTTTAAAAATTCTAATCATAATATTCTAATGTAAAGGTATTTCTTGGGTTTTCTTTATGCTATTAGTCACTGAATACTTAATAGTGTCTAGTAGAATTTTAATTTGGAGAAATTTGCTTGGACTTTCTTTAAAACTCTTTTAAACCACTCTTTGTGCCTTTACAAGTAGGAAACGTATTATTCTGACTGGAACCAACTTACAGATTTCCATTCCAAATCTGCAGCTGTTCAGCCTATATGTGAAAAGTACGAGTGACGGGAAAGACAGGTTCCCAGGCACGTCCACCCCATCTTTGAAAAGTTTGCATAAGCATGACAGCAGCAATTCTTACCTCACAAAGCTTAGAATCTAGGAATTTAACATGTTGTGTGTTAAATTCATTTGAAAACAGTACATAGACATGCACAACTAAGCTAATACAATTCATGTGGAAAATTTCCCCCTGATATTCATGCTACATTATAAAGAATGAACAGGAATCACTTAGATATGAGGAAAACTGTCAAAATTTTCCTGTAATTAGGATGGAAGTTAGTAAATTTTTATCTCAGGTATCAAGAGCCAGAGTGAGCAAATCAATAACAGAGAAACTGAAACTGAGGATAATCCTCAAGATTCTTAGGCAACTTGAAAAGACAGCTGCTTTAGCTGCAAAGGGAGGACAGGATGATAAAGACGTCGCATATAGAAATGTTGAACATACTGTAGGCAAGCGTCTCTCTTCTGAGCCTATGCTCTAGTCCTTAACTGACTTCTAAACTATACCGTATTGATGACAATCTCAATCAGTCCTGTGATTTAAGAACCCTTAATTTAATCGTTTTCCAATTTTTCAAATTCTTTCATCCAACTGCTTACTAGATTAGTATTTAGATGTACTTTTGGGAACCTAAAATACAGTATACACATTAAACTCTTCAGCATTCCCTATCAAAATTTGTACCTCTTCATTTTCTGTTACTTTGAATATCCTCACCACCTACTATCACCTAAGTCAGGAACCCTGGAGTCCTTTCCCCCACTTGAGACAAACTCACCCTTCTTGTTGCCAACTAATTCAATGGGAAGGCATATCTGGCCAGCATCTTGAGTTACAGACCTGGACACAATGATTAAATAGAACAGAGCTCCTGCATATCTTGAGACAAAGACAACTCAGAACACTAGTGAACTAGGGTTCTGTGTTGTGACTTCTCAGTAAAAAATTAGTTTCTGGAGCTGGAGAGATGGTTCAGCGGTTAAGATGCAGCTCTTCAGAAAGATCAGAATTCCTAGTACTCACCAGCTAGCTTAGAACTACCTAACTTCAAAAATTACAACAATCTCTTTTGAGATTGGCACTTTGCACACATGTACACAGGTGCACACACACACACTCACACACACTAGTGATCAGGATGTAAAATAAATAAATTCATGGGAAAAATTTTTTTAATATGAAGAAATGAGGTTGGATTGGGTGCAGCTAAAGAGAGTGTCCAAGACCAAATAGTTAACATAGCACTGTGTGGACTCAAGTCAAGACGTGTTTAGCTGCAGGATAAAAATATTGTCTTAATTTTTCATTTTAACTGTACACCATTAAGAGAAGATTCCTAAAGCAAACCTTATGAACTATCTGTGTAAGAAATATCTTTTCACAGGAAGACCAACAGAGTCAACTAACTTGGACCCTTGGAGGCTCTCAGAGACTGAACCATCAACCAAAGAACACAATGTGCTATACCCAGATGTACAGCTTGGTCTTCATGTAGGTTCTGAACAACTGGAATGTGGGATATCCCTAAAACTGTTGCCTGTCTGTGGAATATGTTCTTCTACCCAGAATGCCTTGCCTGGTCTCAGTGGGAAAGGATGTGCCTAGCACCACAGAGACTAATGTGCCAGGGTGAGGGGATACCCAGTGGGGCTTCTGTCTTCTCAGGGGAGAAGGGGTTATGGGAAGAGGGACTGTAGAAGGGGGGCTCGGAGGGGGCAGTGATCTGCATGTAAGATGAATAATACATTTTTAAAAAGTAAAAAAAGAAATATCTTATGTAATTTACAGAGACATGGGTATACAAAAAGACTATCCTACAGGCAGAGTAAGTTTATTTTGATATATTCAAAGCTACATATAAATTATAAGTAATTACCTCATGTTAGGACAGTGATTTGGAGGTCTTAAATACTTTACGTGCACATCTATTATATCTACTATCCTGCCATTACCAGATATTGATGTCTATAGTAGATTAATAATCAGATACTATTTGCCATACTGTCTAATCCAAAACTGGGATAATACTGGATTCTACAAATGAAGGTACAGTTTTTAGTAACTACACTCAAACATTCATCATGGGAAAGTATGTGAATGTTACTGCACTGTATTAAGTGTGTCAATCCTATCCTACATAAACAGATTCTCAGAGAATTAGCCCCACCTTATGGATATTGGTAAAACTGCATATTTGGGACTTTGTCCACAGGCTAGAGAGTTTGGAATTGTCATGGAGTGGGTATATTAATTTAACAAAAACTAGGCATTTACATAGCTTGTATTGGTGAGAAACAATATCTACATACTACTTTTAGCTGTAGAAAATGGCTCAATCGTTGTTTGAAATTAACAAAATTAAGATGAATAACTGATTTATTCTGGTTAAAACTTCAGTTGTAAAAATTTATTCTGTATAATACACATGAATGTACACAAATTCTAGGTCCATTTTATAACTAGTAAAGGTAATGGCTTCAACACACATCCTTCTCGGGACTCACTTTATAGATCAGGCTGGCTTCCAGCCCACTGGGACCCACCTGCCTCTGCCTCCAGAGTGTCGGGATTAAAGGCGTGTGCTACTATGGGTAGCTGAATACCCACTTCTAATACTGACTCTTCTCCAAGCCTTCTTAAAACTATAACATAAAGTTGCTGTTTTTATTTGTTTGCTAGCTTTCCTTTTGAAGTACAAACTCTAAAGAAATGGGAACAGGAAAAAAGAGAAGAAATGAAAATTTGGAAATTTTGGAAAACAGAAACAGATGAGTAATTGATAACTAATTTATCAGAACTAAAAAAGCTTCAGCCTATGAATAAAGCTCAAAACTGCATGATTTCAGAAAGTAATCATTTGGTTCACACCTATGAGCCTGTGTTACCAACATTACTGAGATTTTGAGTGCAGCGTGGGCTATGTAGCAAGCACTCAGTTAAAGATTAAAAAGTAGCAATAAAAGATGTTTTTACTTGGTAGTTCAAGCTGTTCTAATCTTGCAAAGATTAGAAGGGCCACACCCCCTACCCCTAAAGTTATGTGTTATTCTGGAGACTGGGTAGGTTTTCAGATCTTTCTGCTCTGCTTTTTGCTCACAGTTCTGTCAACTTGGCAAAAGCAGCTAGCATCTTCAACACAACTGCCTGTGAATCCTGAGCTCTCCCAAAACTTCCTCTCCCCATTTAACAAGTCAGTCCTTTAACATTCAGCACCACACATAGTCTCAGAACACAGACAAACTCACTGTCAGAATATGACATACATGATCTAATTCCTGTTCCCAATTAAAACGTCATGAGTTCACTCTTTACTATCTGGATTCCTACAGGCATCCCGCTCTTAATTCCTACCAGAGTTACAGTATTCCTCAAATGCGCTGGACCATTTCTTCAAACATCTTAAAATCCCTCAGAATTTTAAAAATCCCTCCTATAAATCAATTCCAAAGGTTTAAAGAGCAAATACTAAGTTTTTTTTTTTTTTTTTTTTTTTTTTTTGTAAGTCACAGCCACAATATACTTCTATGATATAAATTTTCTTTTGGGAGGCGATGAAACACAAAGGTACTTGAGGACTGGCTGTTCCGAAAAGCCATCTGTGCGATGTTGCCCGGTCCTGCTCCGCAATCACTGCAGCCACCCACCGCCTCCTCCAACAGCTTTCCCGCCAAAGTGCTCAAACTAATTTCTTTTTTTGTTTCATTTGTAGACATTATATTTATTCTATATATTACCACTATATACAAAACATATAATATATAAAGGGGCTTATGCATGAAATCTGCTTTTTTCCTTACAACTTTATTTGAAGAACAGAGAATACATCTACAGACTTTTAAAAGTATTTTGGCATAAAACTGTATGAATATATTTATGTCAGTACTTAATTTTTTTTAATGCATTGAAATCTTACTAGTTACCATAAGCATAAAGTACATGTAAAACAAAATGTAACATGAAAATAGTCAAAGTTTTCTTGGTGTGTAAAGATTAAACAAAATAATTTTTAAATACCAAAAACTGCCACAAGGCTAACTTCTTAGCTCTTGAGTTATTAATGATTTATGGTCTAGGTGTACCCCACTCTGAGAGGGTGCTATACACTTACTAGTTTTTATTCCTAAAAGGGACTGAGGCTTCCACTTTTTGGCATTTCTTTTGTTTAGCTTCATATGATCTGTGAGTTGTTTCTTGGGTATTGAGAGCTTCCTGGGGCTACTATCCAATTATCAGTGGCTGCATATTATTTCTGTTCTTTTGTGACTGGTTTATCTCACTCAGGATGATATTCTCTAGATACATCCATTTTACTAGGAAGTTCATAGGTCATTGTTTCTAATAGCTGAGTAGTACTCCATTGTTTAAATCTACCAAAATTTCTGTTTCCATTTGTCTACTGAAGGACATCTGGGTTCTTTCCAGCTTCTGGCTATTATAAATAAGGCTGCTATTAACATTGTGGTGCATTTGTCCTTATTGTATGTTGGAGCATCTTTGGGGTATATGTCTAGAAGTGGAATAACTAGGTCTTCAGGAAGGACTATGTCCAATTTTCTGAGGAACTTCCAGACTGATTTCCAGAGTGGTTGTACCAGCTTAAAACCCCACCAACAGTGGAGGAGTATTCCTCTTTCTCCACATCCTCCCCAGCATCTGCTGTCATCTGAGTTTTTGATCTTAGCCATTCTGACTGGTGTGAGGTAGAATCTCAGGGTTGTTTTGATTTGCATTTCTCTGATGACTAGAGATGTTGAGCATTTCCTGAGGTGCTTCTCAGCCATTCGATATTCCTCAATTGAGAACTCTTTGTTTAGCTCTATACCCCATTTTTAATAGGATTGTTTGAGTCTCTGGAGTCTAACTTCTTGAGCTCTTCGTATATACTGGATAATAGACCTCAGTCAGATGTAGGATTGGTAAAGATCTTTTCCCAATCTGTTGGCTGCCGTTTTGTTTTCTTGACAGTGTCCTTAGCCTTACAGAAACTGCAATCTCATTAAGTCCCATATATCAATTCTTGATCTTAGAGCACAAGCCATTGGTGTTCTGTTCAGGAAAATTTCCCCTGTGCCTATGTGTTCTAAGGTTTTCCCCACTTTCTCTTCTAAAGTTTCAGTGTACCTGGTTTTATGTGGAGATCTTTGATACACGTGCACTTGAGTTTTGTTCAAGGAGATAAGAAAGGATCTATTTTCATTCTTCTGCAGGCTGACTGCCAGTTGAGCCAATATCATTTGTTGAAGAGGCTGTCCTTTTTCCATTGAATGTTTTTAGCGCCTTTGTCAAAGATCAAGTGACCAGATGTGTGAGAGTTCATTCTTGGATCTTCTGTTTCATTGATGTACTTGCCTATCTCTGTACCTGCTCCATGTAGTTTTTAACACAATTGCTTTGTAATATGGCTTGAGGTCAGGGATGGTGATTCCTGCAGAAGTTTTCTTGTTGTTGAGAATAGACTTCAATATTCTAGGTTTTTTGTTATTCCAGATGAATTTGCAAATTGTTCTTCCCAACTCTATGAATAATTGAGTAGGAATTTTGATGGGGATTGCATTGAATCTGCAGATTGCTTTTGGTAAGATGGCCATTTTTACAATGTTGATCCTTCCAATCCATGTTCATGGGAGATCTTTCCATCTTCTGAAATCTTCTTCAATTTCCTTTTTCAGAGTCTTGAAGTTCTTGTCATACAGGTTTTTCACTTGCTTAGTTAGTGTCACATGAAGGTATTTCATATTGTTTGTGACTATTGTGAAGAGTATCTTTCCCCTAATTTCTTTCTCAGCATGTTTGTCCTTTGAGTAGAGGAAGGCTACTGATTTGTTTGAGTTAATTTTATATCTAGCCACTTTGCTGAACTTGTTTAATCAGCTGTAAAAGTTCTCTGGTGGAATTTATGGGGTGACTTACGTACACTATTATGTCATCTGCAAAAAGTGATGTTTTCACTTCTTCCTTTCCAATTTGTATCCCTTTGATTTCCTTTTGCTGTCTAATTGCTCCAGCCAGGACTTCAAGTACTATGTTGAATAGGTAGGGGGAGAGTGGGCAGCCTTGTCGAGTCCCTAATTTTAGTGGGATTGCTTCAAGTTTCCCACTGTTTAGTTTGATGTTGGCTATTGGTTTGCTGTATATTGCTTTTATTACGTTTAGGTATGCGTCTTGCATTCCTGCTCTTTCCAAGTCTTTTTTTTTTTTAAAGATTATTTTAAAAAACAAGGATAAAAGAAAAAAATTTTAAACATTTTTGCATAAATGTATACAAATACAATTGTGTCACTGCTTGGCTTTTTTCTTTTCTATTTTTTTTTTAAGGTTTGATACTCATCATTAAGGTCTTACTAGTTACAATGAGCAAAAAGTACATGCAAAACAGGAGGTAACCTGGAATTAGTCAACATTTTCTTGGTGTGTAAAAATTGAGCAGGATGTTTTTTGTTTTTTTTTTTTTTTTTTTTTTTTTTTCTTGAACTTCACACAGTCTGTGAGTTGTTTCTGGGGCAGTCCGAGCCTCTGGGGTTAGCATGCCAATATCAGTGACTGCATATTATGTCTGTTCTTCTGTGACTGGGTTATCTCACTCAGGATGATATTCTCTAGATGCAACCATTTTCTTAAGAATTTGGTTAAGTCATTGTTTCTGATGGCTGAGTAGTACTCCATTGTGTAAATGTACCACAATTTTTGTATCCATTCATCTACTGAAGGACATCTGGGTTCTTTCCAGCTTCTGGCTATTATAAATAGAGCTGCTATGAACATTGTGGTGCATATATCTTTGTTGTATATTGGAGTGTCTCTGAGGTATATGCCCAGAAGTGGAATAGCTGGATCTTCAGGTAGTACTATGTCCAATTTTCTGAGGAATCGCCAGACTGATATTCAGAGTGGTTGTATCAGTTTACAACCCCACCAACAGTGGAGAAGTGTTCCTTTTTCTCCGCAACCTCCCCAGCATCTGCTGTCATCTGAATTTTGGAACTTGGCCAGTCTGACTGGTGTGAGGTAGAATCTCAGGGTTGTTTTGATTTGCATTTCCCTGATGGGTAAGGATGTGGAGCACTTCCTTATATGCTTCTCAGCCATTCGATATTCCTCAATTGAGAATGTTTTGTTTAACTCTGTACCCCATTTTTTAATAGGGCTGTTTGATTCTGTGGTGTCTAGCTTTTTGAGTTCTTTGTATACCTTGGATATTAGGCCTCTATCTCATGTGGAGTTGGTAAAGATCTTTTCCCATTCTGTTGGCTGCCGTTTTGTTTTCTTGACAATGTCTTTAGCCTTACAGAAACTTTGCAATCTCATTAAGTCCCATTTGTTAATCTTTGACCTTAGAGCTTGAGCCATTGGTGTTTTGTTCAGAAAATTTTCTCCTGTGCCTATGTGTTCTAAGGTTTTCCCTACTTTCTCATCTAAGTTTCAGTGTATCTGGTTTAATGTGGAGATCTTTGATCCACTTACACTTGAGCTTTGTACAAGGAGATAAGAAAGGGTCTATTTTCATTCTTTTTGCATGCTGAGTGCCAGTTGGATCAGCACCATTTGTTGAATAGGCTGTCCTTTTTCCATTGAATGTTTACAGCTCCTTTGTCAAAAATCAGGTGACCATATAGGTGAGGGCTCATTTCTGGATCTTCTATTCTATTCCATTGATCCACGTGCCTATTTCTGTACCAGTACCATGCAGTTTTCAGCACAATTGCCTTGTAATATAGCTTGAGGTCAGGGATAGTGATTCCCGCAGATGTTTTTTTATTGTTGAGGATGGATTTCGCTATTCTAGGTCTTTTGTTATTCCAGATGAAATTGCACATTGATCTTTCCAACTCAATGAAGAACTGGGTTAAAATTTTGTTGGGGATTGCATTGAATTTGTAGATTGCTTTTGGTAGGATGGCTATTTTTAAGATGTTGATGTTTCCAATCCATGAGCATGGGAGATCTTTCCATTTTCTGAGATCTTCCTCAATTTCCTTCTTTAGAGGTTTGAAGTTCTTGTCATACAGGTCCTTCTCTTGCTTAGTTAGAGTCACACCAAGGTATTTCATAGTTTTGTGACGATTGTGAAGGGTACCTTTTCCCTAATTTCTTTCTCCACATGTTTGTCCTTTGAATATAGGAAGGCTACTGATTTGTTTGAGTTAATTTTATATCCAGTCACTTTGCTGAACTTGTTTATCAGCTGTAGGAGTTCTCTGGTGGAATTTGTGGGGTCACTTAAGTACACTATCATGTCATCTGCAAAGAATGATGTTTTTACCTTTTCCTTTCCGATTTGTATCCCCTTGATCTCCTTTTGCTGTCTAATTGCTCCAGCCAGGACTTCCAGTACTATGTTGAATAGGTAGGGGGAGAGTGGGCAGCCTTGTCGAGTCCCTGATTTTAGTGGGATTGCTTCAAGTTTCCCACCGTTAAGTTTGATTTTGGCTGTTGGTTTGCTGTATATTGCTTTTATTATGTTTAGGTATAGACATTGGCTTCCTGTTCTTTCAAGGACTTTTAACATGAAGGGGTGTTGAATTTTGTCAAATGCTTTCTCAGCATCTAGTGAGATGACCATGTGATTTTGTTCTTTGAGTTTGTTTATATAGTGGATTACATTGATGGATTTCCTTATATTAAACCATCCCTGCATCCCAGGGATGAAGCCTACTTGGTCATGGTGAATGATCATTTCCATGTGTTCCTGGATTCGGTTTGCAAGTATTTTGTTGAGTATTTTTGCATCAATGTTCATAAGTGAGATTGGTCTGAAGTTCTCTTTCCTTGTAGGGTCTTTGTGTGGTTTAGGAACGAGGGTTATTGTAGCCTCAAAAAATGAGTTAGGTAGTATTCCATCTGATTCCATCTTGTGGAATAGTTTGGAGAGTATTGGTGTTATGTCCGCCATAAATGTCTGATAAAATTCTGCACTGAAACCGTCTGGACCTGGGCTTTTTTGGTTGGGAGGCTTTTGAGAGAGTCAGCCTCTGCTGGTAGGCTTCAGGTGTCCTGCTGCGAGAAGGTAGGTTAACACAGACTGAAAAATTGAAAGCTACTTGATTCTGTGACAGAATTGTTTAGAAAATTAATAAAATTTTTTTTGTTTTAAGGATTGTATAAAACATTAATGTACAAGTCAAGTTCGTTTTTCAAGTTAGAAGGGAGTATAGAGCTCACCCGAATCACGTGGGAATTTCAGCCGCAGTTTGGAACCAAGATGTACACTAGGCAGAGTGAACACAGAAATATGCCAGGGAAGTTATTAATAAGTGAAAATGTCACACTCCAGATTGAGAGCTGGGCCGATGAAAATACTTTGAACTAAAGTCCTGGTTTTACAAATTGCTTACTTATAGATTTATAATTGATAGTAAGTTAGTTTGTTTGTCAATTATCCCACTAAGGCCACATGGCTCATCAGATGCCTGCTAATGAGGGTTTGTGCTTATTAAAATTACCACAGAGGCTCATATTCTCTTAACATGTGATCACTAGGATTTGAGTTGATTTCTTGACATGACAGATTATTAGAGGCCTAAGAATAAGATCATACAGATTTTTTTAGGTCATTCATTTGTTTTTCATGTTTTAAAATTTCAAAATGTGTGATGTTGAGTTTTGTGTTTATATTATTTCTCTGAGAAAGAATACAAGACACAGATATTCTAGTTGCTGACTAAGGGACACGTTATTTTTGGAGGAAAGGTTTTGTCTTTGTGTTTTTAAAAAGTGTGATTTGGGTCTGTGTGTCTTCCAGAGTTATATGGATTAGATTTGATAGAGGCAGACCACCTGAAAAACTAAATTCAAGAGGATCAAACAAAATATATCTCAATACTAAATGTTTTCTGTTGAGTTTTATGTATATTAAAGAATGTGCAGCTATGATGAAGCTTGTCATCAGAATGCTGAACTGGCCTGATTCCAGACATCAGGGACAACAATCGTCAGTGTGGCTTTCCTTCTTGAGGCCTGTCCCCTACCCCTTTCTAAATTCTCAATGCCCATATATTCAGCTTGAAGAAGCTATGAAGAGTCATCACCCTGATTCTCTGAACTTGGGGGGGGGGTGAAGGTGGTTATTGCAAGGTTGTTTTTAATGAAGAATTTAGAAATGGTCATAATTTAACAGGGAGGAATTAGCCAGAATGATTTATACAGCCATAATCTTCATTTGGTAACTAAGCTAAAGTCATATCTCACATTGGTAAAAATCTTTCTAATAGATACAAAGTTTTGTTTTTATGGTTTTCCGTGGTATAATTTCTTATTGATTTAAAATTGAGATTAATATTATTACTTTAATATAGGTATTGTATCTATATACTACATTTGGGAATGAAGGCTTAAACCCAATCTTATAACTGCTATTATACAGTGTTTTTAGTTGATTAAACATTACTAGTTAAGGGCTGGATAGCAAACTCATGGCTCTGAGTCAATTAAATGGGTGTTTTGGAGACATTTCAATTAAAAATGACTAAGAGTAGTCAAGGTTTAACAGTTCAGAAATACTTTTCATAGTTAGATGGTTTTCAAAAACATCAGAAATCAATAAATTATGACATTTGATGTTATTTATCTTTTGTTGAGATATATCTGCTCCTTACAGTTTCCCTTTTGGTGGATTTAATGAAGGAATTGAGCATCTCTACCTACAGGTGAGGAATACTTTGTGGCTAGGCAGCCACTGGACAGAAACTGCCTATTTCATCTACAGACTAATACTGTCCTGAAAAAGACACATTATGCAGAATAGTCGACTGATAATATTTGCCAAGACAAAATTATCAGCCCTTCAAGATTTCTGAATTTCAAAGTCTGTCAGTGATCCTGGGCCAGGAGGCCGAAGACTTACTCTCACATGTTGCTAACAGGGGACTGCTAGTGGAGATTTGTCTCTACAGCCTGTCTCTGCTCTGGAAATTGTGTTAGGCTTCCTATGTTTTTAGATATTTGGCCATTCTCAGATTTCTGACAGAGCTGAAGACTAATTTAGCTTTAGAGCCTACCCAAGCTAATTAACTTTGAGAAAACATAGTCATTAGAATATTTTCAAGTGGTAATAGTTATACACAGCTTATATTTAAAGGTAAAGTTTTTTTTTCTTTAAAGTAGACAGAAAGGGTGATGTTTAGATTTATGTTAAGAAGATACATGATTGGACAGTAGAGAGGTAGGTGGGGAAAGATCTAGTAAACAGAAGAGGAGGCAGTAGGCGGAGATTGAAGGAAATGGAGGCAGATGTGTATGTTTCTCTTGGCACATTTCTTCATAAATAAGGTTGTTATGAATGTTTTATAAGAGATGGAATTGTAGAAGATCATTTGACTTATCTATATTGGCAAATTATATTATACCTATGGGGGAAAAGGCCAAAGATGAAAAGGATTTTTTCCTTTTTTTTTTTTTTTTTTTTTTGTCTATAAAGTTGCTGTTTGTTTATTTGGCCAGCCTGATGTATGTGTGAAACAACCAAAAATTTTATTTTGCTAAGCTGTTCTTAAAAAAGGAACTTAGATACTGTATCTCAGGCTGTCATTGAACTCTGTATGTTGCCTAAATTACCCTTGAACTTGGAACAATCCTCCTTCCTTAACCTGGGAATTATCAGCTTGTACCAATCAGCTAGGTGCCAGTTGTCCATACTATCTTTGTTTGTTTCCTTTTACCTTCAGCATCAGTTTAAGAGAGAGAAGATTTGTTTTGACTCCTTTTCAGTAGTTCCCATCCATCATGACAAGAGCATGGAGAGCAGAACAGCTCACGTCATGGAAACCACAAAGCAGACAGAGACAACGTCTACGCTTGGGATCCCAGCCTATGGAATGTTGCTACCCATACTTCAGTTGACCTTATCCCCTAAGTTAGTCACCACAGAAAACAATCTCATAGATATGCCATTATGTGCTTTGTAAATCAGACTGAAAATCTAATTAACCATCCCAGGTACAGATGTGGATAGAGACAAAAAATATCTGCCACTTTATTAAAAAACATGAATCCAAGGAAGGGATCCTCTGTAAATTAATAAAATCTAGTAAGTGCACACCTATATCCTAAAATGAGAGGACCCAAAGAACAGATTAGAGCTCAATTTTAAGCTTTAGTTTATTGTTTGTGGATTGTTTAGGGTACCCACAAGCATTCACTCCCAGATGCAGTGCTGCTGAACTAAATTACTAAAGTGAGTAAAGGAGCAGTCCCTGCCCTTGAGGCCTGACAGCCTCAGAAGGAAGACAAATTAAGTAGGCAACGGCAATACATACTGTGCTCCCGTAACATGAAGGACAATTACTCATCTAAACCTGGAAACTAGTTAGGGAAGGAAGTTCAGAGTTATGTTGAGTAGGAGGACCCCAAGTTAAATCTTAAGGGCTAAGAATTTAGTCAGATGAACAGACGAACAACAAACAGTCAATTAAATAGCAGACAACAAAAGCAAACGGTTAGAGCATCAAACCGTTGAATGAAGGGTGATAAGGAGAAATGTACGGTAGCAGAAGTAGGCTGTTATTATTAGATTACTACAGAGCTGGACATGATGGTAATCATGTGTGTAATCCCTGTTTTTGGAGAACAGGTGTGAGGATTGCTGTGAATTTGAAGCTAGCCTGGGCTGTACAATAAGTTCTAGGCAAGCCCGAGCTACACTGTAAGACCTGGTTTAAAGGGGCGGCAGGGCCCAGAGATGACTATGGGATAAATGGAAACTGACAGAGGCAGACTACAGAACTAATATGAAATACAAATTTTGTGCATCATGGTGAACCATATTTAAGCAGGACAAGGACACTATGACATACTTTACACAAATCATTCTTACAGTATTATACCAGAAAAAGACTTAGAAGGGGTAAGAGTGGAGGTGGGATAACCAGTTAGGAGGCTACTGCACTAGTTCAGGCAGAAAGTGACGAGGTCCTGAACTAACAAGTAACCTTCTAACAAGTTACCGTCTACACAACCCCTGTGTTGTTGCAGGAATTAGAACAATCCCAGCAGAGCAGTGGCAACAACAATCACTAATGTATTAATATACTCACCTGTGATGATACACACACACACCTATGTCTATATATTTATATATGCTTATATGACCTGTTATCACTTATACAATTATGATTATCTTATTCTACATTAATAAAAAACAAATATTTGAAACAAACAAACAAAAAAAAAAAAAACAGAAGCAAAAACCAAAGCACTCTGCATTCTAATTACCTTATAAGCACAATTAATAAATAAATTTTACCTCCCAAATGCATCGTTTTAGGAGAAGGAACTAAACACTATACATTATAATTTAGGAAGAAAATTATTGATGATGCAACCTTTAAAATTTCTAAAATAAAAACATCAGATTTCTCAAAATAGTTCTACATATATGAAAAGCAACCAAAAGGAAATAACACAGAGAAAAGACACAAAATTCCATAAGAATCAACTGACAAAAATCACTGTACAAGATTAGTATAAATACTCCTTTTCCCTAGATCTTTTGTCACAGAGTTTCTCGGTTGTGTATCCCTGGCTGTCTAGAGCTCACTATATAATTTAGGAAAGCCTCAAACTCACCGAGACACTCCTGTTTCTGTCTTCCATGCTGGGATTCAAGATGCGTGTTACCATGCCCAGTAACAAGGTGGCACATGCTTGAGGGTCATTTGAGTTGCTCACAGTGAACAATATATAAAGTTATAAAGTAATGCATATGCTAGCTTGACTGAGCCATTTAAACATATACATAGTTCAGAACATGCTATAAACAATAAGTATATATATATCTTGTCAAGGAAACAAACAAGGGAATACATTTTAAAATGAGTGTGACCTTAGTATTTATTATAAGCCTTTGTCCAAAATGCCACTGAAAATACAACCTTTAGTGAGACATTGCCATGACGCTCATTCCCAACCAGAAAGCTTCCTTCCCGAAACTAGTGTTTTTCTGCCTCTACACGTCTTATTAAAGCCATTAGTAACCACATATAAATATAACTATATGTTTCTACGAACATATTTTAATTTCACAAATGGAATACTTTGAATCAGAAAGTCAAGCTTATGTTCAGGCAGTGGAACTAAGACTTTACCATCAGAAAACCTCTGGTCTAAGTCTAGTTTTTATTACCACCTGGGAAAATTAGCAAATTGCTAATTGATCTGAGCTTTCTCAGTTATAAAATGGATTATCTAGTATTCAAAGATTTCTTATAGAGTATTCAAAGATTTCTTATAGAGTATTCAAAGATTTCTTATACAAGTAGGTAATGAATCAACAAAACAAATATTATTTACATGATACACAAAGGCATGAATACTATCTTTCACATCAAAGTAAAGGGCTGGAGAGATGGCTCAGCAGTTAAGAGCACTGCTCTTCCAGAGGACAGTTCAATAACCGGCAACCATATGGCAGCCCACAATTGTCTGTAACTCTAGTTCCAGTGGATCCAATACCATCACACAAATATACATAGACAGACAGACAGACAGACAAAACTCCAATGCACATAAAATTAATAAATAAAATGTGTTTAAAGATTTGTTCAATAAGTAAATATGTAAAAATCAAAGTAAAAAACAAAGTTTAAAAATACTCTTCCCTACTGTGAATGTCTATTATCATCCATTAGTAAATAATCCTGATTTTCCTCTACTAATTGATAACATATAGTTGATCCTTGTTAGTGCATGAACACATTTATTAGTTTGAAGTTAAGCCATGAATTCTTTAAATGGGGAACCTGTACCAAGAATAATCTGGTTGGGAACTATGATGCCCACACTTCTCCCATACACACTGAAGTTTTACCATTAAGACCCTTGGCTGGGAAAACATGAGACAACAGTGCTTGTTTCCTCAGAGCTGAGCCTGACCAGTAAGTCATGGCATCTGGGCTGCTTGTGGTGTTTTTACCTGACTCTCATCTCCTCTAGTAGAGAAAGAAAAAAAAAGAATCCTTTGAAAAACTAGGTACTTATCTTACACAATCGCTAGACTATTTAAAATTTTAATCAAGTAATTAATTTAACACTACTTATAATACTCAGAATATATATTTCAGTTAACTAAATAGAGGAGTATCATAGAGTATTATATTAAATAACAAATACTAAAAAGTCACTAAGGTTATAACTAATATGCATATGTTCAGATATATATTAGCTGCATTTTTAAAAGCTCAAAAATATACCACAAACATTACCTTGGTGTTCCTCTAAATCCATGTCAAGTTGTCTAATTTCTTCACTAAGTTGATTTATTTTTTCCTTTATATCTGTTAACCTGTTAAAATATTAGTGAACTTTAGAAGCAACACAAGGAAAAAACCATAATGAGCATCATCAAACTGAAAACTTTTCTACTATCAGAACATCATTAAAAGATTAAAATAGGAGCTGGCGAGATGGCTCAGTGGTTAAGAGCACAGACTGCAATTCCAGATGCTCACTATCATCGGTAATGGGATCTGATGCCCTCTTCTGGTGTATCTGAAGACAGCTACAGTGTACTCATAAACAAAATAAATAAATAATTTTAAAAAAAGATTAAAATATATCTAATGCAATGTGAGGAATTTTATAAGTCATGGATTTGGTGAATGAATTCTATTTTGAATATATGAATAATTTATTTTATTCAATACCACCAATAATAAATTCATGAGAATGAGCAAAGGACATTAATAAACATCTCTTCAAAGATGATATACACATAGCCAGCAGCACATGAAAAGAAATTCAACACCATAAGCCATCAAGAAATTGCTAATGCTAGAGAAAGAACTGAAATTGCTTAAAGATTTGGACCTCACGAGAAGAACAACATCATCATCAGCCAAGGCACTGAGGTGGAGAGACTGATTGGGAGAATGAGCACCTTCATGGAAACAAGTTGAGGGGGAGGAGGGAGAAAAGTGTGTGTGTGTGGGGGGTCATAACATATGAAATATAAATACAAAGAATATCCAATAAAATTAACAACAACAAAAAAGAAATTGCTAATGAAAGCAAAATGAAATAATAAAGAAAATACGATTTCACATTCGCTGACATGGATGTAATGAAATCATAGATGATATAGTTTTTTTAAAGACAAATGATGCTAAGTAATGAAGATTATAAAAACCTGGACTCTCATACACTGCAGGCAAAAATGTAAAGTGTCTATTTGTATAGAAAATACAGTGCCTAGTATGTAGCCATTTCATCTAGACTAGACTCCAAATTTATAATGTAAAATATAAAGTAACCACTTGAGGGCTGAAAGAGATGGCTCAGTGGTTGAGAGCACTGACTGCCCTGCTAGAGGTCCTGAGTTCAATCCTCAACATGGGATTGTAATCTGTAATGGGATCTGATGCCCTCTTCTGGTGTGTCTAAAGACACCAACCAGTAATTTCATTCTTGAATATTTATATAGGAGAAGTAGAAATAAAAGTCCATACAGAAACCAGCTCACCATTGTTCGTGTCAATATGATTCCTAATAGCCACAAAAGAGGAACAAGCAAGACGCAGAGCGGAGCCTGGCCTACCTGCCAGGTGGAACGACGGCTCATAGAGGCTGAGCAACTGCGATTGGGAACAGAAAATCAGAACTTCTGTTTCCACCCGGAGGCGACTTCCGGCGGAGCGGCGGCTCATAGAGGTTGAGCAACTGCTATTCGGAACAAAAAATTAGAACTTCTGTTTCTGCCCGGAGGCGACTTCAGGACGCAGAGCAGAGCCTGGCCCATCTGCCACCCGGAACGGAGGCTCATAGAGGCTGAGCAACTGGTGGGTGGGAGACCTGGGCTGCAGGGGAGCAGAAAGATCTCTGTGGAGTACACCAGGAAAGTGCACCCCCTGCATTGCCCTGCCCTGCCGTGCCTGATCCAGCAAACAGAAACAGAACGTTGGAACTTCTGCTCACCCCGACGACTCTGAGGCATAAAACAGGGCTTGACCCATCTGACACCTCAACCAGTGGAGAACCAGGGACACAGACCAGATACAAGGGAAAGGTAAGAACATATCACTGACAACAAAATGGCAAGAGGAAAGAGAAAGAGTATATCCCAAGGGAACCAAGACAATCTAGTAACACCAGAGCCCAGCTCTCCCATAACAGCAAACATCGGAATTCCAAACACTCCAGAAAAAGAAGACACAGACCTGAAATCACGCCTCAAGACGCTGATAGAGTTACTTAAACAAGAAAGGGAGGAAAAGCAAAAAGATTCAGAAGCTTTTAAAGAAGAAACAAGAAAAACACTCAAAGAACTCAAAGAACTAGAGGAAAACAGAACCAAAGAAATAAAGGAATGGAAGAGGGAAATTAAAACAGAGATTGACACAATAAAGAAAACACTAAAAGAGATAACCCTAGAGTCAGAACACCAAAAAAAGAAATCAGGAGTCACAGAAGCAAGCATTTCCAATAGATTACAAGAGATCGAAGAGAGAATCTCGGGGGCAGAAGACAACATTGCAAACATAGACAAAACAGCCAGAGAAGATGCAAAAAACAAAAAGCTCCTAACCCAAAATGTCCAGGAAATCCAAGATACAATGAGAAGACCGAACCTAAGGATAATAGGAATAGAAGAGGGAGAAGAGTATCAACTAAGGGGCACAGTAAATATCTTCAACAAAATCATAGAAGAAAACTTCCCTACCCTCAAGAATGAGATGACCACGAGCATAAAAGAAGCCTTCAGAATTCCAAATAGGTTGGACCAGAAAAGAAATACCTCCCGACACTTAATAGTAAAAACATCAAGCGCCCAAAGTAAAGAAAGAATACTAAAAGCAGTAAGGGAAAAAGGTCAGGTAACATATAAAGGCAGACCAATCAGACTCACACCCGATTTCTCAACAGAGACTATGAAAGCTAGAAGAGCCTGGACAGACATCATGCAGACCCTAAGAGAGCACAAGTGCCAGCCAAAGCTGCTATACCCAGCAAAACTATCAATCACCATCGATGGAGAGACGAAGATATTTCAAGACAAATCAAAATTCACACAATATCTGACCACAAACCCAGCACTACAACAAATTATAGGTGGAAAACCCAATACAATGACGGAAAATACAGCCTAGTAAGAACAAGAAAACTCCTAAACAAGAAAACTAAAAGAAGAAAAAAACACAGACACAACTCAACCCAAAAAAGCAATAATGGCAGGAAACAGAAACAACTATTCCTTGATATCTATTAACATAAATGGTCTTAACTCCCCCAATAAAGAGACATAGACTATCAGACTGGATACATCAACAAAATCCAGCATTTTGCTGCATACAGGAAACTCATCTCAGAGACAAAGACAGACACTACCTCAGAGTAAAAGGGTGGGAAAAAAACTTCCAAGCAAACAGCTCCAAGAAGCAAGCTAGAGTGGCTATTCTAATATCGAATAAAGTAAATTTCCAACCAAAAGTTATCAAAAAAGATAAGGAAGGACACTTTTTACTCATTACCGGGGAAATCTGTCAGGAGGAACTCTCAATCATTAACATATATGCTCCAAATAAAAAATCAGCCACATTCATAAAAGAAACCCTACTAAAGCTCAAAAAATACATTTCACCCCACACAATATTAGTGGGAGACTTTATTGTCTCTCACCAATGGACAGATCAGGGAAACAGAAACTGAACAAGGACACTGCAAAACTAGCAGAGACTTTGAACCAACTAGAATTAATAGATATATACAGAACATACTATCCCAAAGTAAAAGAATACACCTTCTTCTCACCACCCCATGGCACCTTCTGGAAAATTGACCACATAATTGGACGCAGAACGAGCCTCCATCGATATAAGAAGATAGAAATACTCCCATGCATCCTCTCAGATCACCATGGTCTACGGCTGGTCTTTAACAACAACAAAGACAACAAAAAGCCCACATACACATGGAAACTAAACAATGCTCTGTTAAAGGATAGCAGGGTCAAAGAAGAAATAAAGAAAGAAATTAAGGATTTTCTAGAATTCAACGAAAACAAAAACACAACATACCCAAACCTATGGGATGCAATGAAAGCAGTATTGAGAGGAAAACTCATAGCCCTAAGTGCTTCCAAAAGAAACTGGAGAGAACTCACATCAGCAACCTGACAGCACAGCTAAAAGCCCTAGAACAAAAGGAAGCAGATACACCCAAAAAGAGTAGACGGCAAGAAATAATCAAAATTAGGGCAGAAATAGACCAAATAGAAACAAAAAGAACCATTGAAAAAATCAACAAAACCAAGAGTTGGTTCTTTGAGAAAATCAACAAGATTGATAAACCCCTAGCCAGACTAACTAGAGGGCAAAGAGAGAGTATCCAAATTAAAAAAATCAGAAAGGAAAGTGGGGACATAACAACTGAAACTGAGGAAATTCAAAAAATCATCAGGTCCTACTACAAAAACCTATACTCCACAAAATTGGAAAATCTGGAGGAAATGGATGAATTCCTAGACAGATACAAGGTCCCAAAGTTAAAACAGGACCAAGTAAACCATCTAAATAACCCTATAACACCTAAAGAAATAGAAGAAGTCATCAAAAGCCTCCCAACCAAAAAAAGCCCAGGTCCAGACAGGTTCAGTGCAGAATTTTATCAGACTTTTATTGAGGATATAACACCAATACTCGCCAAACTATTCCAAAAGATAGAATCACATGGAATATTACCCAACTCATTTTTTGAGGCTACAATAACCCTCGTACCTAAACCACACAAAGACCCTACAAGGAAAGAGAACTTCAGACCAATCTTACTTATGAACATTGATGCAAAAATACTCAACAAAATCCTTGCAAACCGAATCCAAGAACACATCAAAACGATCATTCATCATGACCAAGTAGGCTTCATCCCTGGGATGCAGGGATGGTTTAACATAAGGAAATCCATCAACGTAATCCACCATATAAACAAACTCAAAGACCAAAATCACATGGTCATCTCACTAGACGCTGAGAAAGCATTCGACAAAATCCAACACCCCTTCATGTTAAAAGTCCTAGAAAGAACAGGAATCCAAGGCCCATACTTAAACATAATAAAAGCAATATACAGCAAACCAACAGCCAACATCAAACTTAATGGCGAGAAACTTGAAGCAATCCCACTAAAATCAGGGACTCAACAAGGCTGCCCACTCTCCCCCTACCTGTTCAACATAGTACTGGAAGTCCTGGCCGGAGCAATTAGACAGCAAAAGGAGATCAAGGGGATACAAACCGGAAAGGAAGAGATAAAAACATCACTCTTTGCCAATGACATGATAGTGTACTTGAGTGACCCCAAAAATTCCACCAGAGAACTCCTACAGCTGATAAACAAGTTCAGCAAAGTGGCTGGATACAAAATTACCTCAAACAAATCAGTAGCCTTCCTGTACTCAAAGGACAAACATGTGGAGAAATAAATTAGGGAAAACGTACCCTTCACAATCGTTACAAAAACTATGAAATACCTTGGTGTGACTCTAACTAAGCAAGTGAAGGACCTGTATGACAAGAACTTCAAACCTCTAAAGAAAGAAATTGAGGAGGATCTCAGAAAATGGAAAGATCTCCCATGCTCATGGATTGGAAGAATCAACATCTTAAAAATGGCCATCCTACCAAAAGCAATCTACAGATTCAATGCAATCCCCATCAAAATTCCAACCCAGTTCTTCATGGAATTGGAAAGATCAATGTGCAATTTCATATTGAATAACAAAAGACCTAGAATAGCGAAATCCATCCTCAACAACAAAAAAAATCTGCGGGAATCACTATCCCTGACCTCAAGCTATATTACAAGGCAATTGTGCTGAAAACTGCATGGTACTGGTACAGAAATAGGCATGTGGATCAATGGAATAGAATAGAAGATCCAGAAATGAGCCCTCATGTATATGGTCACCTGATTTTTGACAAAGGAGCAGTAAACATTCAATGGAAAAAGGACAGCCTATTCAACAAATGGTGCTGGTCCAACTGGCACTCAGCATGCAAAAGAATGAAAATAGACCCGTTCTTATCTCCTTGTACAAAGCTCAAGTGTAAGTGGATCAAAGATCTCCACATTAAACCAGATACACTGAAACTATTAGATGAGAAAGTAGGGAAAACCTTAGAACACATAGGTACAGGAGAAAATTTCCTGAACAAAACATCAATGGCTCAAGCTCTAAGGTCAAAGATTAACAAATGGGACTTAATGAGATTGCAAAGTTTCTGTAAGGCTAAAGACATCGTCAAGAAAACAAAACGGCAACCAACAGAATGGGAAAAGATCTTTACCAATACCACATCAGATAGAGGCCTAATATCCAAGGTGTACAAGGAACTCAAAAAGCTAGACACCAGAGAATCAAATAACCCTATTAAAAAATGGGGTACAGAGCTAAACAAAACGTTTTCAGTTGAGGAACACCGAATATCTGAGGAAGTGCTGGACATCCTTAGCCATCAGGGAAATGCAAATCAAAACAACCCTGAGATTCTACCTCACACCAGTCAGACTGGCCACGATCCAAAACTCAGATGACAGCAGATGCTGGCGAGGCTGCGGAGAAAGAGGAACACTTCTCCACTGTTGGTGGGGTTGCAAGCTAATACAACCACTCTGGAAATCTGTCTGGCGATACCTCAGAAAATTGGATATAGTACTACCTGAAGACCCAGCTATTCCACTTCTGGGCATATACCCCAGAGACACCTTAATACACAACAAAGATATATGTACCACAATGTTCATAGCGGCTCTATTTATAATTGCCAGAAGCTGGAAGGAACCCAGATGTCCTTCAGTAGATGAATGGATACAAAAATTGTGGTACATATACACAATGGAATACTACTCAGCCACCAGAAACAATGACTTAACCAAATTCTTAAGAAAATGGCTGCATCTAGAGAATATCATCCTGAGTGAGATAACCCAGTCACAAAAGAACAGACATAATATGCAGTCACTGATAGTGGGATGCTAACCCCAGAGGCTTGCACTCCCATAGAAACAACTCACAGACTGTATGAAGTCCAAGAAATAAAGAAAACAAAAAAATATACATATATTTACAAAACAAGAACACTTTGACTATTTCCATGTTGCGTTTTGTTTTGCATGTACTTTACGCTTATTGTAACTATTAGGTTTTCAATGCATACTGTCAAGCCCTTGAAAAAAATCAAGTACTGACTAAAAAATATATTCACATGGTTTTATGTAAAAATTATTTTAATGTCTGAAAAAACAGTACTGACAAAAATGTATAATTTTAAGCAAAAAATGTTTAAAATCTGTACATTTATCTTTGTTTTGTAAAATAAAGTCATTTAAAAAAAAGTGGAACAAGCAAAGTCTATCAATTGATGAATAAATAAAAAGCATACACTGAGATATTAATTGGAATTAAAAATAAATGAGATATTGATGTGTATACTACACCACAGATGAGCCTTGAAAATGTTAGGCTAAATAAAAGCATGTTGCCACATAGCACCAAAAGCTGTTTGGCCTCACATATGAAATGCCAGGATAGGCAAACAGATAACAGAACAGAGTCCAGTCTGAAGTGAAGGGAGAGAGGGGAACAATGGTTATGAGCCCTGCAGTTGGAGTGGAGTAACTGAACCGGGAGCGTGGGATGTCCAACTGTAAATCTGACAAAAAGCTCTGAATAGTATACTTTAAATACATAATGTATACAAGCCCTCTCTTGGTGAAGCTGTTTTTAAAAAGAAATTATACTAGGCAATGACAAAGAATTAAAACATGGAGACTGAAAACTCGATATGTATTAACATGTGAGCTACCTGAAAATGCCTAGAAAATCATGTGCTATTCTAACTTTAGGATGTAATCTGGAAGAAAAACAGATATAAAATGTCCTGATTCAAAGGTACTTACTGTCTCTCCATGCTGGCTATTTCCTGATTATCTTCTTTAACCTATGCAGGCATAGAAAGAAAGTAGTATTTAAAGAAAAACTCACTTGAATAGACTATCTGAAAGAGAACTTCACTCAGAAACTATTAACAGATTCCTTACTTCTTCCTCAAATATATTTTTACCTACTGTCCTTATGTTTTTATGACTGCTTCATACAAACTAGAGTCATCTGAGAGGAAATGTAAATTAGAAAAATGTCTCCACAAAATCAGGCTATAACATCAGGTGTGGTTGCATAAACCTTAAATCCCAGATTTCAGGAGACAGAGGCAGGTTTTGATCCAGCCTGGACTACATAGTAAGTTCCAGGATAATCAGGGCTATAGAGAAAGATTTTATCTTAAAAATATTATAGATAATCTAGGATTAATAAATGTATATATATGTACATATACATATATATGTATATAGATATATATATCATATAGGATATGGAATTACACATATGGAAAATACTATATGACATGGTATAAATGTACCCTAAAAATTATTCATTGTTCATCTGAAATTTAATTTTATTGATGTTTCCCAAATCTGGTAGCCAGACCCTTGGATGTGGAGGGAAGACTCAGAAATCCAAGATACCTCCTGTTAATTAACTGACTCATTTTGAAAGATATGTTAACCTGCTAAGTGTCCTACTTAGAGTTTATATTGCTCTGATGAAACAGCATGATCAAAAGCAACTGAAGAAGGGAAGGTTTATTTCACTTGGATTTCCATATCCCAGTTCATCATGAAAAACAGCTAGGTCAAGAACAAAAATCTAAGGGCAAGAAATCTAAGGACAAGAGCTGATGCAGAGGCCATGAACAATTCTGCTTACTGGTTTACTCCCCAGGGCTTGCTTGGATGTTCCCATCCATAACAGGCTAAGGCCTTCTTTGCTTAGAGACAGGGTGTTTCTGTAGCACCAGATGTTTGAGAACTCACTGTCTAGACCAGGTTGGTTTCCACACTCACAGAGTGTGAAAACTCACCTGCTTCTGCCTCCAAGGTGTGTGCCACCAAGCCCTGCTTAAACTCAGATTTAACTAGATTTAATATCTAAAGTATTCTCTCCTTCCCTGCCCCTAATCTTTTCTTTGCAAAGAATGGCTGAAGTTTTAGAGTATTTTTAATTGTATTGTATTTTAATTTATATACTGTATGTGGGAGGGTTCACTACAGTGCAAGTGTAGAAGTCAGAAAACAACTTTCAGAAACTAGTTTTCCTTCTACCATGTGGGTTCTTAGGATTAATCTTAGGCCACCAAGGTTTAGCAGCAAGTGCCTTACCTGAGGAGACATCTCACAAACCAATATTAAAGTCTATTAAGACCATTCTAGGAAGGTCAATTCTAGCAATCTCTTAATTGATCCTTAAGGTTCCAAAAACCCACTAGGCACACACACAGACATACACACATGCACATAAAAACCTCAAAGGAGTTCCAGGAGAATCTCTGCCCATACAAAGATGCAGTTCTCCCAAGGGTATTGGACTTAGTACATCTCAGCATAAACAAGTTCACTGTGACTTGGGGCTAAATTAAAGCAGACTAGAAGTAGTGTAAAAACTATGGAGTACATGGCACGTAATTACGTCATATATAAGTTCATATGACATTTAAATTTCATTCTCCTCATGAAGGCACTGAAGCTAACTGCCAAGGTCATTAGACTCGGGACACAAATAATGGAATTTATTTTCAGTAAGATTATCTAACTAGTTATATCACCAATAAAAAAGTATCCATGAAATAATGACTAAAATATCCAACAAAAAATATAAAATAAGGATTCACTCCAAAAATAAATTGTTTAAGAAAGTAAGATTTTTCTACATTTTCTTGGCTCATATTTCATATTGAAGTAAAGCTAACTATTTTTTTTTGGATAATAGCCACATTGATTTTCTGCTCAATTCACAGCTATTAAAACAAGTAAATGGCCAGGGAGTGCTGTCACCCATCATTAGTGCCAGTACTCAGGAGGCAGAGGCAGACAGATCTCTGGGTTCAAAGCCAGCCTAGTCTTTGGAGCAAATTTCAGGACAGCCAGGGCCACACA
The DNA here is from genome assembly GCF_963924665.1 of Micromys minutus. NCBI lineage: Eukaryota > Metazoa > Chordata > Mammalia > Rodentia > Muridae > Micromys > Micromys minutus. The sequence goes on from NC_137978.1 coordinate 10,858,902, forward strand.
AACACCAATTCAAAAAATCCAAAACAAACAAACACAACAAAGCAGTGAACACTCTTCCCTACCTGCTTAAGCAGTCTCTCTCTCTCCTCCATTGGGGAGCCCATGCTTTTGTCTTCTGCAATCATCTCATCTCGGTGGGACTCTAACTCATAAAGTTTTTCATATAGCAATACAGCCTCTTGTTTCACCTGGGAGTGAGCTATTTCCTAAGAACGAAAAGGAAAACTTTAGTCGGTCTTCTGGAAAAACAGAAAAGATAAAGACATGATGCTCAGTGATCAACTTGACTTAGACAGATGCTAGAGCCCACACTGAGAATGTAAACTGACCGCACAGGCAACATCAGTGAAGAAGCTGCCTCAAGAAATACCTGTACTGGTGACTAGGAAAAAGCCAGAACACTGCAGTGTATCATAGGAAACACACTCTGCTAAAACACACCTTGACTGTAGATATCTAACCTCCACAACCACTAAACAAACAAACAAACAAACAAACAGTTTACTGCTTTGACCTAGGCTGTGACCCTTTGTTACAGGAGCTGGGAAACCAATGCAGGCTGAACAGTTACTGTGCACTTAGCACAGTTCCACTTTCACAACAATCATCTATAAGATGAAATGTGATAAAATTCTTCTAGATAAAAAGATCCATAAGTTTTTGCTAGCCACAGCTCTGCCTGTATCCCTGAAGGCCAGCTGCTGACAGGGACAACCAGGTGACTTCCCCAAGCTCCAAACTACATCTTCTGGGCTAATTTTAACCTAATTACCAGGTACCTGCAGGCATCAGCACCGGTAAGAACCCTACCCTAATTCTCTGCCTGCTGGCCCTTCTGGGCAAACCCAGCAGCAGCAAGTTCCACCCTGCCACCTATGCACTCCATTTCCTGGGCCACAACTCCACCTACATCCCTGGAGGCCTGTCCCCAGGAGAACCAGCAGCCTGAAGCCATCAGAGTCTACCAACTCTGCCTGCATCCCTGGAAGGCTGCTGCCACCAGAAACAACCAGCTTTACCTGAAATTCAAGGGGCCTGCTGACATCAGAAACTACCACCTAAATCTGCACTCCCAGTGACCTCCTCCCACCAGGGCTACCAGGCCTGCCAACACTAGGAACAACCAACTGGCTAAACTGAGCATAAGAACACAATCAACACAAGGCAGAGCGCCATGTAACACCAGAACCCAGCTATCCAATGACAGCAAAACCTGAATCTCCTAACACCTAAATCACAAGAAGATGAACTTACATCTGATCTTATGAATATGAGAGAGAACTATACAGAGGAAATGAATGAATCCCTTAAAGAAATACAATCAAACAGGTAGAGGTCATTAAAGAGGAAACAAATAAATATAGATGATTACAGGGAAAAAACAATCAAACAGGTGAAAGAAATGAATAAAACTGTTACAACCTAAAATTGTAAATAAACGCAATAAAGAAAACACAACATGAGGCAATCCTAGAGATGGAAAACCTGGGAAAAGGAACAGGAACTACAGACACAAGCATTAGCAACGGAATACAAGAGGTGGAAGAGAGAATCTTGGTCATACTCAACGGACACTTTAAAACACAGTACAGCCTAAGCAGAGAGAGAGTCTCTAAGAGATCAGATGCCAACCCAGACTTCTATATCCAGGAGCAAAACCTTCAATCACCACAGATGGAGAAAACAAAATATTCCATGAAAAAACAAATTTAAACAATCTTTCCACTAATCTACCCCTACAGAGGATACAAGAAGGAAAATTCCAACACAAGGAGGGTAAACACACCCACGAAAACACAAGAAATAATTAATTCCACAACAGCAAAACCAGAAGAAGAGAAACACACACACACACACACACACACACACACACACACACACACACACACACAAACATCAAAATAAGAAACTAACAATCATTGGTCATTAATATCTCTCAACATCAATGGCCTCAATTCCCCAACACAAACACACAGGCTAATGATGCATAAATAAGATAGATTGTTCTGCTGCATACCAGAAACACCTCAGCAACAAAGTTAGCCATTAAAGGCCTGGAAAAAGGTATTCTATGCAAATGCACCCAAGAAACAAGCTAAAGTAGCCATTGTAATATCTAATAAAATAAAATAGACTATTAACCTAAAGCAACCAAAAGCCATATGGAATGATACTTCTCACTCATCAAAAGAAAGGCTCACCAGGATGATGTCTCAATTCTGAACAGCTATGCCTCAAATGCAAAGGCACCAACATTTGTATAACAAAAATTATTAAATCTTAAATCACATATCAAACCCCACACATTAATAGTGGGAGATGTCATCACCCAATCTCACCAACTGACAGGTCATCAAGGCAGAAACTAAACAGAGAAATATCGAAAGTAACAGACTATATGAATTAAATGGACCTAACATATCTACAGAGCATTCCAGCCAGACACAGAAGATTGTACTTTCTTCTCAGCACTTCATGGAACCTTCTCCAAAACTGACTGTATACTCGGTCACAAGGTAAGCCTCAACAAATACAAAAAGACTGAAATAACTTCTTGTACCCAATCACACCACCATGGACTAAAGCTGGACTCAACAGGAATAAGAGAAAATCTACATACACATGTAAACTGAACAACTCCCTACTCAATGATCAAGTGACAGTGAAGAAAGAAAGAAATTAAAGACTTCGAGGACTTCAATGATAATGAAGGTGCAACAAACATAAACTTAAGGACACAATGGAAGCAGTGCTGAGAGGAAGGTAAATAGCACTAAACGCTTTCATAATGGAATTGGAGAGTTTTATACTCAGGCTTTAAAAGGGCACCTGAAAGCTTTAGGAAAAAAAAAAGAAGAAAAAGAAGAAGCAAACACACCCAAGAGGAGTAGAAGGCAGGAAATAATCAAACTCAGGGCAGAAATCAATCAACCAGAAACAAAGAGAATAATACAAAGAAAGAATCAAGGAATCCAAGAACTGGTTATGTCTGAAAATGTTAATGCCTTTTTTTTTTCAGTTTTAAAACCATAACACCTGCCTTTATTTTGTGAACTAAATCTCTTTTAAAAAGAGAACAGAGGTAGAGAGAACTAAAATTGGTAGGAGAGCATCCCTGGGAGGATCAAGAAGCCTAGGACAATGGAAACTTCCCTGGAATCTATGAGGGTGACCCTAGCTAAGACTCCTAGCAATAGGAGATATACAACCTGAACCAGCCACCTCTTGTAACAAGGCAGGACTTCCAATGAAAGGATGGGGACACCACCCTAGCCACAAAAACTGCCTATAAGATGTACACAGATAAAGAGAAAGGAGAAATTGAAGGAATGGCTGACCAATGACTGGCCCAACTTGAGACCCATACCATGAGAGCCCAGCGCTAACACTATTAATGATATTCTGCAGACAGGAGCCTAGCATAACTGTCATCTGAGAGGCTTCACCTAGCACCTGATGGAAACAGATGCAGAGACCCACAGCCAAACATTAGGCAGTGCTCCGGGATCTTGTAGAAGGGAAGAAGCATTGGACATAACCACAAGTCAAAGACACCACAAGCAAACCTTCAGAAAACTAACCTGGCCCCACAGGTACCCACTGAGACTGGACCACCAATCAGAGAGTATGCATGGGATAGACCTAGGACCCCTACACATATATAACAGATGTGTGGCTTTGTCTTTATGTGGGACCCCTAACAGCAGGAACAGGGCTGTCTCTGACTCTTTTGTCTGCCTTTTGGGTCCCTTTCCCCTAACTGGGCTGTCTTGTCTAGCCTCAATAGGAGAAGAAGCGTCTAGTCCTACTATAACTTGATGTTCCAAGGCTGGTTGATATCAGGGGAGGCCTTCCCTTCTCAGAAGAGAAAGGGAGGGTGGTGAACAGGAGGGAGTGAAGCGTTGATTGGGATGTAAAGTTAATGAATTAATTAAAAAATAGAAGAATGGAAGTGTTACACCCCAAATGATTTGTCCCCCATGCCTTTTTACTGGTTTTCGTCTCCTATGGTTTATCTAAACTGCTGTGTGTGTGTGTGTGTGTGTGTGTGTGTGTGTGTGTGTGTATTTGTGTGTGTGTGTGTGTGTTTCACAGTATTGTAGGACAAGGATTGGTTTTGTATACTATAGTTATCAAAGAAAAATAACAATCACATCCAAGAAACCCAATCTATTTCTTACCAATCTGAGACCTTTGTGGTCCAGAATGGGAGAAAAACATATTAAACTCCGTTAATAAACTGCAGAGTGCCTGGTTCTGGCTAATGCTCCCCTGAATAACTTTTCAGAGCTCAGTCACAGGAGAACATGCCCATGACTTTATACTCACAGTTTCTAGGCTCTCCTTTTTAATGTTCAGTGAATCTAGTTGTTGCTGAAGTGTATCTAATTCCTAAAATGAAAAAATAAAGTATAACTTTTTTCTCATTTTTAACATCTCATATATGAATACGATAAAGGAAATTCTGTAAATATATTCAATTTCTATCTTGCATATTGACTAGAACTTACCAAGGTTTTTTACCCTACTTGGAACAGCTTCTTTTATCAGTTCTAAAATCCTTCTCATGTTCCTTCAAAAACCTCATATGTTTATCACAATTATTATGTCAGTATTTTGATCATACTAATTACCGAAGACTTTCAAACTAATGATGTCATTGTTCAAAATAAAGATTTAAAACTCTAATAATCTTTAGCCACATGTTCACATCTTTTGCCTAACTACTTTTAGAGTAAAGACTTATACATAGGTGAGAGAGAGAGCAAAGAGGGAGGGAGAGAAGAAGGGGAGAGGAAGGGAGAAGACAATTGGCCACAGAGGGGGAAAAAGGAGAAGGGAGACGAAGAAGACAGGAAGGAGAGATGAAAGAGAAAGAACCATTGTTCATTCATAAACCCTGTACAAAATTTAATATACTTTGGTAATAGTTGGGCATTTCTACAACATGCTTTCTTCAATGACTCATTCATTCATCTAAAAAAATTTGTCCAAGATAAAAAAAGTTCTAATAAAATTAAATAAAGCAACATCTGGGAAATAAATAATATTAATTACTGGCAGTTATTGACCTAATTTTTTGGTAATCCTTCAGTTTTGGGTCATTGATGTTTAACTGGAAGGATTTCACCAGGTACCTAAACTGTTCCTTTAAGCAGCATGATTAGAGAACCATTCAAACCAGAGACATAACAGGTTAAAAGGCTTGTTGCTTATCAGACAAGGAAGAAAATGAAAGAAAATTAATATCCATGTGGCTCTGGCCTACAAGCCCCTTTAATGTTTCCATTAGAAATCCATAGAAATTCAAGATTTTAGATAATGTGTGCATGCACTTGGAAGACAGAGGCAGGAGGATCTTTGTGAGTTTAAAACTAGTCCCATCTACAGAACAAGTTTCAAGGCAGACATGGCTACATTGTGAGACCCTGTCTCAAATAAGTAAGTACATACGAGTGTCTTCAGAGAACTAAACTATTCTGTACTTTCTTGAAAGCTGAGCACTGTGCAGCATAAGAAAGTGAATCCCGTGTCTGACAATTAAGGGCCTGTGGAATTAGTGGAGGACCTTGTTACAATGGGTTCTGATGAGTAGGCCCAGTTCAGTTCTCAGAGACACTGGCTTTGACCTTCAAAGTGCACTTTGGATAGTATGGTGCTCCATGCTAGCATACAGTGCAGAGGAATATCACCTGCAGCAGTTTCTCATTTGTGGTTTTCATTTCTATGTACTTGACTTGCTTTTCAGGAGACATATGTTTGATGATGCCATCTGCTGCTTGCTTTTCTTGTTCAACTTCTTCTTCTACAGTTCTCATTTGTTTTTCCTTCCTGAAATGGAAAACAGACAAATTCCTGTTAGCATACTGAGGGGGAAAATCAAATTATTTTGAGGTACTTAAAAGAAAAATCAACCATATAAAACTTGATCATAGCAGCTCAGACAATATACTCTTCTCATCTGCATCTTCAAATCCAACATATTTATTATCTAATTTTAAATGTATGACGAAAACAGAGAGATTATCACATGTAATCTCTCAGGCCTTGTACTTCTGAGGGTTCATTTAATCTTTTGGTGATATATTCCAAATAAATTTTAGTTTTAAAACAGTGGTTTTCAAACATGTTAATCACAGCATTCTTTGATCAAGTTAAAGTCTGTATAGAAAGTTACTATGTAAATCATGTCAAGCAATGGAGCCGACTGAACTAGCCAATACAGAAAGCTACATTAAAATGTGAATTATTTTTAGGACTTATTTATTTTATGTGAATGAGCGTTTTGCATGCACATATGTATGAGCTCCAAGCCTACTGCCTGCAGAGTTCTCAGATCCCTGGAACTGGAGTTGCAGGGAGTAGTCAGCTATTATGTGGATGCTGGGAACCAACCCCTAGTCCTGTGCAAGAACACTGTCTTAACCCACCGAGCGGTCACACCAGCATCACGGTTTGGTGAGATGGCTCAGTGGGTCTAATGCTTGCTGCACAAGCCTGTTATCCTTCAGTCTATGGAATCATAGGACAGAACCAAATGCACGCAAGCATCATGTCGCATGAGTACCAATATACACGTGTGCACACACAATAATAATGATGACAATGATGATGTTCTATAAAAACTTAAAACCAAATTATACCTTACAGTCAATAATACGCTTATATTTGCTTTTACCCATTGCTTTAAATACAATAGGGATTTAACAAACATTTTAGCACCATAACACATTAATTTCATAGGAAAATATAACTACTGCATAATAACAATGATTACCCTAATCACGTAATCACAATATACTCACAAGAAATAACACTAGTATGCCCTGTATTTTATTTTCTACATAATCAATTGTTGCAGAAAATATTAAAACATAAAAAATTATGGTTTATCTCTCCCTTGGCCCTGAGGTCTCACAACTCAGGCCCAACCCTGACAGAGAGGTGCGCTCCTCTGTCGCTCAGCCTGAGCCGCCTGTCCCACTTGTCCGCACAACTCCCTTCCCTGGCGCACCTTTACCCCAATATCCCACCCACATAAATACAACTTTACAGCCCGATAGCATTTCATACAGGTTTATATATTCAACTCTCAATTCACAAACCCTCTACACAAGACTGAATCAAATGGACAAAGATACAAACTGCCCTTCTATATGAGATACTAGACCTATAAAATCATTAATGTTCATAGCAATTTAATGCCAATCAATATCACCTGGGTCTAGCTGGTCCTTGGGAACCTCCACCTTGCTACAACCTCTCCTAGTCTTCTGACCTCTCTTCTCTCCCTCGCCCCATCCAGTCACAGGCTTTCCTTTATTTTACTAATTAAAGTGGAAAGGTTCAGATGAAGTCACCTCTTGAGTACATGACTGCGCAGCCCTTCTTGGGGTAGTGAAATTAACATCAAAATACAAACAGCTTCAGGACAATCTACAATCAAATACTAGTAGAGTAGAAAAAATAAAGTTATTTTTAAAGAAACAGTATTTTTATTAACTCTCTAAAAATTAATATAATGTATTTGATACTTATCTCATTTCTGGCATATCTGCCTTCTCTAGAGTCATATAGCTGCCTCTCTCAGCATTCTGAGTCATCTCTCCTGCCCCTAGTCCAGTGCCGTTTGCACTATACAATTCTCTTAGGAATGAGGCCTGCCTTGTAGTATGTTTGACCTACCAGGAATCATTAAAAAAAATCTGAGAATTTATTTGCTAGGTATGGTGTCCCATGACTTTAATCACAGTATGTGAGCCAGAGAGGCAGGCAGATGTCTGAGTTCAGAAACAACCTGGTCTCCATAGGGAGTTCTGTGCTAGCTACGGCAGAGTGAGAGCTTGTCACAGAAAGAAAAAAGAGAAAAGAGTAAGTTTGATTTAGCATAAATTTTAGTACCAATGTCATGGAGTTTTTTCACTGTTTTTTCAAAAATCTGATTTAAAATGTATCATCAGTTACTGTCTTTTACTCATGGATAACTTCTACTGTATTCAACCAATTAATAGATAAGTCCATTAGGGCCACATACTCTATACCCTCTGTATACTTAGAACCTAAAACTAGCAAAAGAAACCTAAACTTAGAACATTTCCTACAGGCAGCTCAGAATATCAAACAGACAAACAGGAATTTCTTTTTCTTCACTGAGCTGGCAGTCCTATTTTTCTTCTGACCACCAATAATTAGCATGTGGATTCTACTGTTAAAATTTACATGAGCTCACCTCTATTTCATTACTCAACAGAGAAGAAACTGTTTCTTGCTGTTCTCACTGTAGATTGGTGGGAGCTAATACTGTATAGCATTCGATTTACAGAGGGTTAAGATTACATCACAAGGAAGATATCTTATTTTCTGAAGGTATATAATGGCTGCCAGGTCTTTAAATGGCTTGAGCACTTTGCCCCTGTAGTAACTTGGCAGTAAAGTGACTAATAAAAGCACAGTGCCGTAAAAATGAGCAAACAACACTGTTGGAAGGCAGTGGAATATAAAACTTGGTGATGTATTTTTCATTTGAATCTAACAAAATATAAAATAGCTTTAAATTAACCCCCATTTCTTTAGTAACATTACTGGCTGGTTTTGTGTGTCAATTTGACACAAGCTGGAGTTATCACAGGGAAAGAAGCCTCAGTTGAGGAAACGCCTCCATGAGATCCAGCTGTAAGGCATTTTCTCAACTAGTGATCAAGGGGGGAGGGCCCATTGTGGGTGGTGCCATCCCTGGGCTGGTAGACCTGGGTTCTATAAGAAAGCAAGCTGAGCAAGCCAGGGGAAGCAAGTCAGTAAGTAACATCCCTCCATGGCCTCTGCATCAGCTCCTGCTTCCTGACCTGCTTGAGTTCCAGTCCTGACTTCCTCTGGTGATGAACAGCGACATGGAAGTGTAAGCTGAATAAACCCTTTCCTCCCCAGCTTGTTTCTTGGTCATGATGCTTGTGAAGGAATAGAAACCCTGACCAAGACAATAACATTTTTCAAAATACTTTCAATATTTTACACTTTAAGTCACAAAATAAAATTGTTACTATTTTGATAAAATTTTGAAGGGAAACACAAAAACTAAATAAACCATGTTATTTATTATACTTAAAAAGTCAAAGATGTCTTTAAGAAACTAGGTTCTAGTCAATCTTTTGCTAAGGAAGTCCAGCTTCTTAATCACTTGTTTATGGGTACAAAGGTTAAAACAGTGAAATGTGACCGTCTGACACAGGCTTTTCTAATGGTGTAGAAGAAGCAGAGTCAACTCCTCCAACACACCTGTCTCAGACACATAAGGAGAAAGTAAAGGTAAGCACTTACGTACTTACGGCCTAGTTGTTGCTAACTTTGTCAGTTCTGTAGAACAATCCTTGCCAAGACTAAAGAGAGAACATGATCGTATTTCCACACTATCTACTGCAGAAACAATGTCAACCTTAGAAGCAGCCAACGGCTCCTTACCAATAAAGCTGTAATGGAATACAAAAGTTCTCATCTAAATAATCAGGATTTTTGAAATGTTTTTATTTTTATGTGTTAATCAGAGAAGTGTGAAGTAACTTTAGCCTTAAAACAAATTTACAAAATTAAAATAATTAGTTGAAACTGAAGTTGAATGATTACTACTATTATTAAACAGTTTTAAAAAATGATTTCTAATAAGTTATTTAAGTTTTAAAATATAAAAATCAGAAAGTAGTTAGACAGAGGAATAATTATAACTGAATCAACACCTTACTCCAAAAGCACTGTATTATGGTATAAACATGTAAAATACTGAACAACAAAATTCCTTCTGAACTTTAACAAAACTAAAATAAATGCAGCATCATTTTTTATGTCACTGAACATATTAAATCATATCAAAATAACCTAAAATTCCTAAAGTTGTACTGAAAATTTCATTTAGCAAACACAATTTCTATATCAGCATCATTCCTTTGTGTATAGATTTCATTTTCCTGTGTAAAGAGCGCTTAAATCCATAAACCAGCTAACAAGAACCGATGCTCTAATTTCTTCTAATTTTATTAATTCCCTAAAGACACAAAATTATTTCAAAATAATATTCAAATTGAGAAAAACTTTAAAGGAAATAGCCTCATTTAACTGTTTTCTTTTAAAAATCTATTTTCTGGCGGAAATGATTATGTTGGGGATTTGTGTAGCATCACAGTTGTTACCATTCACTTTCTGTTGATCTCCTCTTAGCAAAAACAAAACAAAACAAAACAAAAAACCATAAGCATTATGTGAAAAAGCCTGCAGATATGTGGATTAAAAGTTTAAACACAGCACTGCTGACGAAAGGTTGAAAGTGTAAAGCCTTGACTACATGCTGCTTTTAATTCTAAACTTCATCAAAGAGAAGACATTTCTAACATCATAATTTTTTTAGCACACAATGGAAAGCAATTACTAGATGACAAATGTAACAGGATACTCTAGCTCCTCCCTTAAACCCTCCCGACTCCACTTTATTCCTCATCTGTTCCTTGTTTTTTTTTTCAGTCAGTTCCTAGAATACATAATTATATGTCATATAAAATACATATTTTATAAAATCTAGGAAGCAAAGTGCCTTTGTCTAGCAAGCTTGACTATAAAAAAAACAACAAAAAAGGGGGAAATTACACTAAACAGATCAACAAATTGAAAGCAGTGAATAATCGAACAAGACTGCCATTAGAAAATAATAAATTCTTACTACAGATTTCAGTAACTCAAAAAGAATCTTCTTAATCTGCTTGGTTTTTCTACTTCTTGTTTAAATTCAATAATCTTATTTAAAATCTTCAATAAGAATATGCCCCTGTGGCAGTTTTTGGTATTCTAAAATCATTGTTTAATCTATACACACCAAGAAAACTATTTCCATGTTATGTTCTGCTCTCCATGTACTTTATGCTTATGGTAACCAGTAGATTTCAATGCATACTATCAAACTTCTAAAAGAATTAAGTACTGACAAAAATATATTCATATAGTGTTATGCCAAAATGCCTTTAAAAGTCTGTACATGTCTCTCTTTTTTTAAAAAAAAAATAAAATTTGAAAGAGAAAAAATATCTTCAGTAAGAATTTATAGCAAATGCTTTCAGTTATAAAAGTTTAAATTTTAGAAGACTCCCTAAAGATAAATATCCTTTCAAACACCTATGTATGTAAAAAGGTTGCTGTGATGTCTTTTAGAAAACAGATAGACACACAAAATATGATACATCAACATGAATAAAATGATGAAATAAATAACTACTAAGCTTATTACATTTTTATTATTTTATTTATTTACATTTCAAATGTTACTCCTTTCCTGGTTTCCCCTCCACAAAACTCCTATCCCATCTCCTTCCCCCTGCTTCTATGAGGGTGCTCCTTCACCCACCCACCTACTCCCACCTTCCCACCCTAACATTTCCCTACGCTGGGGCATTCCAGGACCAAGGCCCTCTCCTCCCATTGATGTCTGACAAGGCTATCTTCTGCTACACATGCAGCTGGAGCCATGTGTCCTTCCATGTGTGCTCTTTGGTTGGTGGTTTAGTCTCTGGAAGGTCTGGGGGGTCTGGTTGATTGATATTGTTCTTCCTATGGGGTTGTAAACCCCTTCAGCTCCATTAGTCCTTTTTTCTCTAACTCCTCAATTGGGGATCCCATTCTCAGTCCAAAAATTGGCTGCAAGCATCCACCTCTGTATTAGTCATGATCTGGCAGAGCCTCTCAGGAGACAGCTATATCAGGCTCCTGTTAGCATGTACTTCTTGGAATCCGAAATAGTGTCTGGGTTTGGCGTCTGTATATGGAATGGATCCCCAGGTGGGGAAATCTCAGGATGGCCTTTCCTTCAGTCTCTGCTCCACTTTTTATCTCCGTATTTAGTTCCTTGAGCATTCAATTCTAAGGATTGAAGCATACACACTTTGGTCTTCCTTCTTCTTAAGCTGAATGTGGTCTGTAAATTGTATCTTGGGTATTCTGAAGTTTTGAGCTAATATCCACTTATCAGTGAGTACATACCATGTGTGTTCTTTTGTGACTGGGATACCTAACTCAGGATATTTTCTAGTTCCATCCATTTGCCTAAGAATTTCATTAAGTCATTGTTCTAAATAGCTGAGTAGTACTCCATTTATGTAACACATTTTCTGTATCCATTCCTCCGCTGAAGGACATCTGGGTTCTTTTCAGCTTCTGGTTTTTATAAACAAGGCTTCTATGAACACAGTGGAGAATGCGTCCTTGTTATATGTTGGAGCATCTTTTGGGTATATGCCCAGGAGTGGTATAGCTGGGTCCTCAGGTAGAACTATGTCCAATTTTCTGAGGAACATCCAGACTGATTTCCAGAGTGGTTGTACCAGCTTGCAATCCCAACAGTGGAGGAAAGTTCCCCTTTCTCCACATCCTCACCAGCATCTGCTGTCACGAGTTTTTGATCTTAGCCATTCTGACTGGTATAAGGTGGAATCTCAGGGTCCTTTTGGTTTGCATTTCCCTGATGACTAAGGATGTTGAACAATTCTTTAGGTGCTTCTCAGCCATTCAGTATTTCTCAGTTGAGAATTCTGTTTAGCTCTGTACCCCACTTTTTAAACGGGGTTACTTGGTTCTCTGGTGTCTAACTTCTTGAATTATATGTATATATTAGATATTAGCCCTCTATCAGATGTAGGATTGGTGAAGATCCTTTCCCAATCTGTTGGTTGCCATTTTGTCCTATTGACAATGCCCTTTGCCTTAGAGAAGCTTTGCAATTTCATGAGGTCCCATTTGTCAATTCTTGATCTTAGAGCATAAGCCATTGGTGTTCTGTTCAGGAAATTTCCCCCTGTGCCTATGTGTCCTAAACTCTTCAATACTTTCTGTTGTATTAGTTTCAGTGTATGTGGTTTTATGTGGAGGTCCTTGATCCACTTAGACTTGAGCTTTCTACAAGGAGATAAAAATGGATCAATTTGCATTCTTCTACATGCTGACCTCCTGTTGAACCAACACCATTTGTTGAAAATGCCATCTTTTTTCCACTGGATGGTTTTAGTTCCTTTGTGAAAGATCAAGTGACCATAGGTGTGTGGGTTCATTTCTGGGTCTTCAATTTTACTCCACAGATCTACCTGCCTGTACCAATACCATGCAGTTTTTATCACAATTGCTCTGTATTACAGCCTGAGATTAGGAATAGTGATTCCCCCAGAAGTTATTTTATTGTTGAGACCAGTTTTCCCTTTCCTGGTTTTATGTTATTCCAAATGAATTTGCAAATTGTACTTTCTAACTCTATGAAGAATTGAGTTGGAATTTTGATGGGGACTGCATTCAATCTGTAGACTGCCTTTAGAAAGAGGAATAAAAGACATTATGGCTCCTAGGCCTAAGTAAATAGAGGAACACTATTAGATTAAGTTATAGTTAATACACCAAATATTAGTATTAAATCACCTTTTCACTCATCCAGTTCTTAAAACTGTGGCTACAAAGCCTTGTACAAAAAGAAAACAATTTAGAGAAGTTATTTTGTGGAATTCAACTAAACTGAAAGAAAGGTAATGACATTTGAGTATTCTCCCCAAGTACAGCAAGTCATTCTACAGGAATGGACATACAGTTTCCTATTAGTCACCTACGTTTTCCACTTTACCACTATACCCCCAAGCAAAATATTAAAAGATTCATGAAAAAAAAAAGCTTCCATATGCTGAAAACAGGGAAAAAATCTGGGAACACAAAGCTGTTCATAAAAAAAGAACAAAAAAGGACAAAGGGTGAAAAAAGGGAGAGAAGGAAGAAAGGAGGTAGATAGGAAGAGAACAGTAAAAAAGAAAAAAAAAAGAGCCACACATCAGGATCTACTGAAAAAAAAAATACTAAGAGAGCTAGAATCTAAAGGATGCAGGGAAAATGAACTATAAAGGTAAAGTTGAAATTATCTCCACAAAGCATAGCAAAACTACTAAGAAAATTAGCAAAATAATTATTTGAAAGTTGTTTCAGATGGTACTCAATTTAGGCAGTTCGAAAAATAATATTATCAATCAATGGAATTCAGAAAGTAATTTTCTCAGCACTGAGACTGAAAAGGACAGCCAAGTACCCAGCTGGATTGATAAAAGCAAACTCCACAAGGCACAGGATTACAAAATTAAAAATACTGACTTTTAGGGTTAGGGAGAGGCAAATTATACAAGATGACAAAACATTAGGGACACATACCTACTGAAACTTAACAACCGTGGGGCAATAACCACTGCTATTTTGAAGGAAAATTATTCCCTACCTAGAATCAACTTTCTAGCCAAATTCTCTTAAAGAACAATAAAAAGGCCCTTCCCATGGTCTTTCTTAGATGTTATGATGCCCCCACCACAAAACAAACAAACAAACAACAAAACCAAAGCAATAAAACACTAGTAGGAATTCTAGAAAACAAAACAGGAATGTCTAACAAAGACAACAGAGAATGTATACATGAAAGACCCTAAGTGAACAGCTGTGGGGTCCTCAGTCCACATCTGGACTAAGCACATGAAGCGGCTCCAGCAGAGGCTTTTCATGCAGCTAACACGGAGAGAACACTTACTATGTACTTACTCAGTACTCAGTAATTTGCTAGGGGAGAGCATGGGAATAAATGCATAAAAAAACCAAACAGAAACTAAACACATGGAAAAAAGCTGAGTTTATCAGAAAAAAAGTTTAAATGGAGAAAGTAATCATGCTATTTTCAGGGTTCAGTAAACAATAATTTATATGTGGTGATGACATTAGAAACCCTTAATATTCATCTGGCAAAAATCATTAAGTATCTGTAAAAACATGATGGGTCAATGTGCTGGGAATTATGGTAGAGAATACTTAAATGAAAACTAGTGATTTTTATCTTCAACTACTACAAATCAGTCAATGATATTAATATAATACTCAAATTTAAAATACCAAGAAGCACCAATCTAAAGAAGTATGCACATAATCATACATCATATATAATACATACATTCCTTTGAGATTTTTCATGTACATACATGCTGAAAAAATTTTAACACAAACTTTTTTTTAATTAGATCTGAAGCTAATAAGACACCCTAGAAAACTCTCAGTGTTTACGAGGGCTGTTTGGTTTGTTAAGGTTAGTAACAGGATAATGAAAGGCAACTGGAATGATTCATATTTTATGTATTTTAAAAGAGAAATAGGATGCTGGAGAGATGGCTCAGTGGTTAAGAGCACTGGCTGCTCTTCCAGAGGTCCTGAGTTCAATCCACAGCAACCACATGGTGGCTCACAACCATCTGTATTGGATCTGATGCCCTCTTCTGATGTGTCTGAAGTCACCTACAGTGTACTCATATACATTAAATAAATCTGTGTGTGTGTGTGTGTGTGTGTGTGTGTGTGTGTAAAAGGAAATCAGTATGTCCTCAACCTCTAAAATTCTAGTGTCTTTTGAGATGAAATGATTCTCTTTTCTCTTAGGCCTTCAATATGAAAGTCACACGCTTCATGTGGTGGCTCTTCTCCATGCTACTACTATCCGTCAAAAGCCAGGCTTCTGAAACTGTAAGTTCCGACCAATAGTTAAACATTCTCAAACACATTCTGTATAAAAATCTAGTAAAAAACATAAAAGCAAAAGACTAACAAAAAATAAACACAACTGACAAACTATTAAAAATTAATTCTGTGAGCCAGTGAGATTCTGTACTATGTAGCCTAACAATCTGAGTGCCATGTCCAAACCCTAGTGAGAACTCCTGAAAACTGTCTTCTGCCTCCATATGTGCTGTGGCATGCATTTGCATGGAGAGTTATGCATGTACACACACACACACACACACACACACACACAAACATACATGTACAAAAATAAATAACATTTAAAATAAAATAAAAATTATTTACTTACCTAAGCATACTAAAATTCTGTAACCTCTGAGAAAAGGCTAATTTGACAAAGCAGTCTTTGTTTTATGAAGTTTAATCTTTATAAAAACTGACCAAATGGTACTAAAATGATGGTTCAGCAGTTAAGAGTACTTTTTGCTCTTGCAGAGGACCCAGGTTCCTTTCCTAGAACCCATATACTGCCTCATAAGTACCTGTAATTCCAGACCCAGAGTACTGAGGCCCTTTCTGGCCTTCACAGATACCAAGCAGACACATAATGCTCATACTTTCCAGAGGAACTCAAACATACACATACATTTTTTTTAAAAAAAATTTAAAAGCTGAATAAAGTACAATCGAAAATTCTTAGCTATAAAATCAGAGATTAGTTTCAAGATTCCTCCAAAAAAATTCAGTTTAAAAAATTCAGTTCACATCAAGTCATACAATGGGGTAAGAAAGGAGAGGAACGGGTTTAGTGTAAGCACGAGAATCTAAATTGCACCTAACACTGACCTCTGCTCCTCCATGCATAGGTAAGCACACACTCTACAAAATAATAATGTAAGCAAATAGAATATAGGTTGGAAATAGTGCTCAGTGGGAGAGCTTTTGTATACTGCCCTGGATTCAATCCCTAGTTCTACAAAAATAAAATTAAAAAAAGTTTTTCAGCAACTCAGTCAATTGTGTTAGCATAAATCTGTAATCCATCATGTGTAGACTGGGGCTGGATAATCACGTTAGCCATCTCAAGACTAACATGCTATTGCAAATAAACATCAACATTAACACAACAACAACCTATGTCAATCACTGAAAACCGTACAATATAAGAAACTTAAAAACTCACTGACAGCTTATCATCACCTGCTGTGTTATTATTTCAGCAGCAGAGCTAGCCTTCCAATGTATATCTACATATGGGAATCATTTCTTGTATTATAGCTCATTAACAATCATGGTTTAATTTGATGCTGTTCTGAGACAACTATGTAAGCCAGGCTGTCCTTGAACTTATAGAAATGCATTTGCATTTTCCTAGAATTAGAAACTTATATCACCACAACCAGGATGGTTCTGTATTTGATGGAGAGCATCTGGGTGGTGATGGTACACACCTGAAATCCCAGTACTTGGGAAGCAGAGACAGGTTCAAGGTCAGCTTAGTCTATAGAGTGAGTTCCAGGACAGCAAGGGCTGCATAGAGTATCCTGTCTTAAAACACACACACACACACACACACACACACACACACACACACACAAATAAAAGCAATTAATTACTTAAAAAAAACCAAATGTTTAAGCTGTTATACCAACAGAGATGCTGGGTATTGGCTTGCATTATTTAATATTCCTAGGTGTGCAATGATATCACCACAAACTTCAAAATACTTACTCTTAAGCAATTCTCCCATATATATCTACCTTATATGCTAAAACATCAAATAAAGTTTTATTTGTTTTTTTTTTTTTTTTGAGAAAGCATCTCACTGTGCAGCCAAAATTGTTCTTGTACTTGTTAGTCTCCTGCCTAAGACTCAACAAGCGCTGAGACCACAGGCATAGGCCAATATTTAGTATAAAGTAAACACAATTGTATTTGCCTTGTATTTCCATAAGAGAAATATTGCAATATTCTTTATGTAATGTTTATATAGTTAACAGGTGGAAGATATCTTTGGATCGCAAGTGTTTATATCAGAATTTCCTTATCGTTTAGTATTCCATTTGCATAAAGAAACACATTTGCTCTTCCTTTTTTATGTCAAGGAATAACTTTTTCCAGAATAATCCAATATCTCCTCTTGGATATGTAATTTTGATCAATTCTGGTAGAATATTTTTCTGATTAAATCATTTCTACTTTCTTTTCTTTTCTAGGAAGTCAAATGTAATTTCACCAGAAGGAATTATGCCTTGATTCCAGAGGGTATCAGTAACAATGTTACCATCCTCGATCTCAGTTATAACCGAATTACTCTGAATGCTTCAGACACCAGGATGCTACAGATGTATTCTTTACTCACTGAGCTCTACCTGATGGAGAATAACATCACGGCCTTACTTAACAGCACTTTCAGTAATCTATTCAGCCTAGAAATTTTAAATATCTGTGGAAATTCAATTAGTGTAATTCAACAGGGTTCATTTGTTGGTTTAAACAAACTAAAACAATTATTTCTTTGCCAAAACAAAATATTAGAACTGAATCCCGATACACTTGTGCCTCTAAGCAACCTGAAAGTTCTGAATCTGCAAGGCAATTTGATAAGCCTCTTTGACGCACCACAGCTATTTCATCTGGAGTTACTAACTCTAGATGGAAATCCATGGAACTGTACCTGTGGTCTACTTGACTTGCAGAACTGGCTGAACACATCTAATGTGACATTAGGTAAGCTACCCTACTCCAAGTCAAGCATAAGATAATGTGACTGAGCTTCAATGGTTTGTCAGAACATAAAAAGAAACAGTTAAGCTGGGAGTACTGCTCAATGGTAGACACAGGCCTTGAACTACATTTCTACAACAGTTAAACCAAAATCAAACCAAACAAACAACAACCCCCCCCCCCCCCGCCACCTCCGGGAAACAAAAACAAAAACAAAAAAAAAAAAAAAATCAAAACCACCTGATGAAATAAACTTCAGAATATTGTAGGGGGTGATAATTTAAAGATTGATATATGCACGAAAGGTGGTATTAAACATGAAGAGTCGTTATAAAACATTAATTTTTACGTCAGTTGTGAAAGGACATACCTTCAATTCCAGAACTTGGGAGGCAGAGGGAGATAGAGTTCTGTGAGTTCCAGACTAGCCAGGAATACACAGTAAGGCCCTAGCTTAAACAAAGATGTTCAAGAACTTCCTATATATTCTTTAGGGTAATTTATAACTAAATACACAAGATGTGCCTAATTCCAGCACTGGGGACTGAACTCCATGGACTGTCTTATTTTGTCACTACTCATCATGCTCCACTTGGAAACCAGATTATAACAAAAATCATAATCATAAAACTTCCCAACATAAAAACTAAATGATAAACACATACTGCATTTAATCTACATAATAGGAATATAGATCAACACTCACATTGACGTGCAAATATATCAAGAATTGCTTTCTTATGATAAAATCATTGGTTCATTTATTTTGAATTATACGTATAAGTATTTGGCCTGCAAGTATGTGCACCATGTGTATATCTAATGCCTGCAGGGTTAAGAAGAGGGGCCTGGATCCTCCAGAACTAGACTAAAGATGATGATCATGAGCCACCATGTGGAAGCTAGAAAAATCAATGCAGACTCTCTCCAACAGTACCACGTGCCTTTAACTACTGAACCATCTTTCCAGCTTGTCTTACCATCTAATGAAACAGACTTATAAAAATTCTAAATCAGCACTGTTATGAACTACCTCTATTGTCTATAATACATCTTTATTTCTTTACCAGAAAATGAGAGCATTACCACGTGTAGCTATCCAGATGACCTAAAGCACTACAGCATCAAGTCGGCACCCTTTACAACTGAATGCCATTCTAAGTTTATTTCCACCATCGCTGAAGACCTTCATATTGATTTTAATAACTCCTTAAACAACTTAACACTGAACTCAGGTAATGTACTGGTTCTGAGTATTACTATTACTTGAGGTATCAGTTCTAAACACACTATTCTTTTGGTCTTTTGAGTTTCAAGGAAGAATGTAAAAGAGTAATTCTTCATCTGAACAAAAATTTATAAAATATTGAGATTCTAACCCATGCTCAATTAGATATCATGCAGATGATATAAATATTAATCAACTAACTAGTTACTAGACACCATACTTCACAAGTGTAAATTAGTGATTTTAACAATACCTAGTTTTCTTTTAATATGGAATACTGCATATTTGAGGAGATCCCAGTCTAAGCACAAAATTCACTTATGTGTCAAAAATACCACATGTATGTAGTCTGAAGATAATCTATTCCATACTTTTTGGGCATCTGTCTATTTACCGTGACTGGTCTGTTGATGCCTTCTATGAGTTTCCACTTGTGAAATCATGGTAGGGCTCAAAAGTTTAGCTACAAACTTCGGAGCATCTTGGGTTTTTTAATTAGGGATGCTCAACCTTTAGTCATTTTGGAAAATGATGTTCCTTGTCCACACTTGTCTTTAGTGTATGACTAATTTTATTCACAGAAAACTATAAAATATGATCCTTTCCAATACTGCTTGACTCCTGTCAACTTAACAAAATCTCTCTCTATTTAAGAGCATGAGCCTCGTGGGAAAAGCTGGGCTTTCCTGGTTGGTGTTGTCGTCACTGTGCTGCTAACGTCACTGCTCATCTTCACGGCCATCAAGTGCCCGGCATGGTACAGTATTCTGCTGAGTTACAACCACCATCGCCTGGAAGAGCACGAAGCAGAAACCTATGAAAATGGCCTTACAAGAAACCCAAGTTCTCTTTCACAAATGACAGATACAAACTCTGAAGACAACACAATAATATTTGAACAGCTGCATTCCTTTGTGGTGGATGATGATGGGTTTATTGAAGACAGATACATAGATGTCAATGAGGTACATGAAGAAAAGTAACTTTAGCGTGTTGAAAATTTGAAAAATACTTTCAGTCTATTTATAGTTTAGACAAAGATTTTTATTGGCAAACAAAACTACAACCAGCAGACCTTTATGTTAATTAGTACCTTATGTAAATAACTTATTATTTGTACTGCATTACACAAGAAAGTCCAAATCCAATAACTCACACACTGATTAGCTAAATTTATCTATACTACCAGCATTTACTAGTGTCTGTAGTGTTCAGGAAACTACAGACTGCTAAAAACAAGGTCAAAGGACAATTATCAACTAAAATGAGCAAATTCTGGTATTGACAAATACACAGGCTGCAATGTCTTAAATTATACAAAAATTTTAATCAATAAAGAAATGTAAATTTTAGACTCAGATCTTCAAAGTGAGGAACAGGAAGCTTTAACTATGTAATTTGGTCTTATGTTCACAAATGAATTCACAAATTTAGAGAATATTTTCTAATGCTGCCTACACTTAAGAAACAAAATTTCCTCAAAAATTTGTAGTAATTTAAAGCACGGGTACAATGATTTGGAAAAATCCCTACTAATCACTATTGTATTTGACAGTGACTGTTAGGAAGAGTTCCACATACAATTGCCCTATTTAATATTACAATAGCTCCTAACCTAGTCCTCACAACTAATTATAAATTTTCTTTAAAAGAAAAAAACATTTCTCTATTTCTTTTGAGAGATTAAGTTTCAAATCATTCTGAGCTAGAACTGAGAATATTTAAGTAATTCACACACATCTATCTGTTTCAGTACAAAGAGCAACGTTTCCCAAGCTGTTTTCTAAAACACTGATTTTCTACAGTGACACTGACAAGCATTTAGAGAGAAAGAAAAAGGTACCTGGTCAAATTACTGAAGAACATAAATCTAAACATAGTGAAAGATTTCTTCCCTTAGTACTTATACAGATTTTACTAAGCTCAGGCATTCTCTGATAACTCACTGGGTTTCCTCCACCCTCCCTCCCTGTGTTACACACACACACACACACACACACACACACACACACACACGCACACGTGTCAAAATATTTGATAAACAAAGCCTTTCTTGGAAGAATAGTTAATAGTTCACATCATATTAATAGATCAAAAGACACATTTTGGAAAAACTTAGCCTTAAGATAAAAAGGGCCTATCTAAATTGAGATGCTTACCAATTCTTTTATAATAGCTTAGCTGCAAATATGATTTTAACAACTGAACAGTTTAAAGAGTGGAGTTAAAAACCAGCAAAATCTATATTTTATCATTCTCTGTGTGGAAAAACTTAAGTATTTTCTTGCATGTTTAAGAAATGAGGCTATCTGTAAAACACTCAACTACACTACTGGATAGAGTAGGGTAACACGTTTTCTTTGATTCTCTTCATCAGCATACATAGAAAGGACTAGTGGCCAAGTTGAAGATGAAACACAGCTAGAAATGTGATGACAGAACTTGAAACACATGCAC
The DNA here is from genome assembly GCF_963924665.1 of Micromys minutus. Taxonomy (NCBI): domain Eukaryota; kingdom Metazoa; phylum Chordata; class Mammalia; order Rodentia; family Muridae; genus Micromys; species Micromys minutus. The sequence continues at coordinate 10,880,860 of NC_137978.1, forward strand.
GTGTATACAATGCTCTGACATTACAATTTCTCTTTAATAAAGATATTCAGAAGAATGAACCTGACACCCTCTAACAAAAAAAGACTAACATAATTCTTACTTTCATAATTCACAAACACTGCTCATCAATGACAATGCACAAAGCCTACTGATCGATCACTTCTCCCCTTAAAGTAGACCTAAAAGACCACACCGAGTCTTGTTAAAAGCCCAAGTTAGAATTCTAAGTGGCAAACATAAAGACATACTTTATCTTAGAGTTTAAGTCTTTAGAAGCAGAGATCATATTTATAGAACTGGATAGTCCTTTCCTTTGTATAGTTATATGTAATTTAGCTCCTTGGCAGTAAATAAGACAGTATATATTTGACATTTAGATAAATTTTATATTAAGGTGTTATGGTACATTAAGAAATATATATACATAAGATGTAAGATGCCAGTGTGGTTCTTGTCTGTAGTCCCAGCATCTGGGGGGCTGAGGCAGAGCAACCTTTTGAGTGTGAGATACCCTATGCTATTGGGTAAGATACTGACTCATAGGAAGAGATGGTCCAGTGGTCAGGAGCAGTGGATGCTCTTCCGGAGGCCACAGGTTCGGTTCTCAGCACCCGCACGGCAGCTCACAGCTCTCTGTGGCTCCAGGGGCTCCAATGCCCTTGCACAGTCATATACACAGGCAGAATGCCAGTGCACATGAAATAAAAATAAGTAAAAATGTAATCAACAATTAATTAAGAAAAAGCAAAATAAGAGAAAAAGTTAAAATTTTATAAGGAAATGATTCACAAGTTAAACCACCTACCAAAACTCATTTAATCATATGAACTTACGATTGTCTTTCAGTAAATATGACATCCATACTTTGTGTTTCTCGATCATTTTGAGCTTTAAGCTGTGTAAACAGTTAACAAGACATTATTCATTAAAAAATGATAAACATCAAACCAGACTCTCTCAGTAAAGATTACTCTAAAGTAATAATGCCACATACAAAAGTTAGAAAGAAATATAACTTTCCTCTAACAAAGAACACTACCAAATAGATAAATTAGTCCTTGTATTATCATAATAAGCTCACACCAAAATAATTCATTTTTCTTTAGTGATCTGTCCAATTAAATTTAAACTTAATTTATGTAAGAAGCAGTTCAGCAGTATACTGTATGTTCAAAAAAATAGTTGATTAGGGGCTGGAGAGATGGCTAAGAGGTTAAGAGCACTGACTGCTCTTCCAGAGGTCCTGAGTTCAATTCCCAGCAACCACATGGTGGCTCACAACCATTTGTAATGGGATTTGATGTCCTCTGGTGTGTCTGAAGACAGCTACAGTGCACTCATAAGTACTAAATAAATAATTAAATAAATAAATATACACTTGATTGGCTATATGCTAATTTAGAATCAATACGATTTTACTTTAAATCCTTTATGATTTCACTCCTAGCTGACTGTACATCCACAGACCTGAGTCTGGAAATACCACAAACAACTGACCAATACTTTTCAAAGTTTTTGTTATTTATTTCTAGCAATAATACTCATTTCTAAGTTTTTGAAAATAAAAATAATTTACTAAATTATTTTAGAACCCCAAATATAGTCATTTAAAAAATTGTGGGGTTTTACAATTTGTTGTTGTTGCGCTGTGTTGTTTTTAGTAGGCTGTTGTGAGGCCTATCATTTTTCTCAGTACTCAAGAAGCAGAGACAGACAGATCTCTCAGTTCAAAGCCAGCCTGATCTACTGAGCAAACTTCCAGGGTAGCCAGGGCTATATAAGAAAACCATGTATTGAAAAAAAATTTTTTTAAAATATTGTTTTCATAGAAGTCTTTCATGTAAATAAACAATAAGCTATAGATCTTGTTATACTTTATCCAATGTTTAAAATGAAAATACATTAGATAAAATATTAACATGAGCACTAAACACAAATTCTCATTTACCAAAGACAGTATTAGTAGCTATCAAATCCATTCTTTTTCCTTCTTGTTATAAAAACTGTGAGAGGTGGGGAGGCAGCTCTTCTGAACACTTGTGTTTGTCTTCCAGCACTTACGGAGGCTCACACCATCTGTTACTCTAGTTTCAGACAATGCGATCTCTCTTCCTAGCCTCTGAGGGCACGGGGCAAAGTCATATATGCAGATATCCACACTCCTTAAATAATTAACTAATTTTTTAAAAAAAACATAAGATGTTTAAGAATAGTATTTCTATTGAGTTTTAATTCTATTTGTAAGGTAATAAAACCTAAAGAAACACTAAAAAAAAAATAAATAAAACCAGAATATTGTTAACTAATATATATCCAAGCCATATAGGATGGAACTTCCTTAGTGCAAGATGAGTTGAAATGGTGCTTTATATAAAGACATTAAACACTCACTCTAACACCAGCAGGGACTTAAGAGAACAATGAAGGGTGATGATTAATGATCGTGACATTTATGATCAGAGTCATAACTGCTTAGAAGGCAGTTTTACTGAATTACTTCTAGATAAATGCTTTATATTAGAGGATATGATTTATATGCAGCTACTGATTATATTTTTATATTTTCTTACCATGTTGTAATCATTCATTACTTCTTCCATTTCAGTATTGGTATTAAGTTTATCTACCAACTAAAAGAAAAAATACATTAAAAAAAAGCACCATTTTGTCAGCCTTAATGTTTTAGGTAAGTTTTAATATACATACTTTTTCATAATTATCTAGTCATTTTAGTGTTAATTCATTCACATATCTTATTTTCTAAGAAAAAATAGTAAGTTACAATGAAAAACTACACACACTCATCATCTGGCCAATAAGTAAACTAAATGTTTGGGGTAGAAAAGTGAGAAATAATGAAATACTGTGCTTTTATTCCATACACTGAAGAGCTTTGCCTGCTCTGGAAAGACCAAGTTTATAAAGAAAACTAAAACAGAAAAGAATCAGCTTTGGAAATTATCTGCCACTTGTACGTATTTTTCCTCTTTCTGGAAAATATTAACTGTTTTGCAAATTTATAATAGCGAAAATATCAACTTTCTTACTCTAAAAATTAAAAATGAAAAACCCCCAATAGAACAAAGAATGAACAGTACATTAAGCCTAAGCATTAAGTCAAAAAAACTGTATCAGTGAGTAACAGCACAGCTTTGTCTTGTCCCAACAGTGCTCAGGAACCGGTGTCTATATTAGTTCAGTTTTCACAATAATCTAAGGTATAGTTCACAGTTTAAAAAAAAATGAGTAGCAGAGCCAGAATTTAATTTTGTACGTATGTACGTATGTGTGTATGTATGTATGTGTGTATGTGTGTGTATGTGTGTGTGCGTGCGTGCATGTGTACTTTTCTTTGAAACAGGTCTCACTTCCTGGCTGTCCTGGAACTTACCATACAGAGCAGGCTAGTCTGGAATTCAGAGAACTGGAACTGAGGCACTTTGGCAGAATTTTGTTGTTTTTAAGGAATGTTTTTAACTGTGGGATTCTTATGGGTTTTTTTTGGGGGGGGGGCGGTTGGTTGGCTTCTATTAAATTAAAGATCAAACTAGTCTAAAAAAACTAATCAAGGGCTGGAGAGATGGCTCAGCAGTAAAGAGCACTCACTGACTGCTCTTCCAGAGTCCTGAGTTCAATTCCCAGCAACCACATGGTGGCTCACAACTATCTATAATGGGATCTGATGCCCTCTTTTGGTGTGTCTGAAGACAGCAACAGTGTTCTCACATAAAATAAATATTTAAAAATCGTTTAAAAAAACTAATCAAAATAGTCAAAAACTACTTAGATATAGATGAAGATAAAGACTAGTAAGCTTTATTGTTATATTTATAACATTCTAATCTACACTTTATATTTTAAAATGTAATACTTCTTTTTTGTATTTGTAATATAAATTAGTGGTAGTAAGACCTAAAACACCTGATGTAGATATATCAGATCACTAACTTCTTTCCATTCAACAAAGATTAGCCCATTAATCTCATAAATACCATCTTTTACATGTTATTTTAGTTTTTAATTTATTCTTTGACATTTTATATTTATTTACTTAATAGATTCCAACATAAATAAAATTTTAAATATTTTATGAAATTAAGTTTTCTTTAAAAAAAAATCTCTGATTTTCTCATTTAAAATAGAACATCAGGTGCTAAAAAGATAGCCCAACAGTTAAAAGCATGCACTGCTCTTACAGTAATGTGAGTTCAGCTCCTTACACCCACATCAGGCAGCTTTACCTGCCCGTAGCTTCAGCCTCATCCTCTTCTGACCTCTGAGAGTACTTGCACTCATGTGCATAAATATGTGTACACATAATTAATGTAAAACAAGAGCTATAACACAATTAATAATATTATAAAATAGAAGATAAAAATATCCTAATTAATATTGAGTTTGTTATAGAATATAGTGCTCAGCAAATTTAAGAACTGCAGTGTACTCTAATTAGCAACATTTCATTGTAAAGTATTATCAGTATCAACTAGTTATATCATAATTTGCCCAATCAACAGTCGAAGACAAAAATTAGCCCCTTTATCAACTCAAGGCACTATAATTGTTTAATGTACCAAACAAATTAGAAGAAAATTCTGATACTAGGACTTCCTTGGAGGTAGTCTCACTCCAAGGACAGGCCAACATTATCAGCATTACCAAGATGACCGTCCAAAGTGAAAAACATCCTTCATGGAACTATTTTTATACAAATACTGTATTTTGAAAGCATGTGCACAAATGTAAACACAAAAACAGAGGTAATCAGTATGCTACAAAAATATTTTAAGTTTCATGACCACATTCCATAGTGAGGTAAAAGGTGTTTTAAAAGCAACAAAATTATTCATAACTAATAAATTGCAATGATTTTTAAAAATTACTATTATATATAATTTATAGACATCTTTAAAGGGCACGGGGTAGGGCGCCAGACGGCTCAGCAGGTAAAGATCCTGCCTACTACAGCTGGTGACCTGTATTTGATTCCTGTATCCCATACAGAAGAAGAAAAGTGAGTCATACAAGTTGTCCTCCGACCCCCATGAATGTTTCTGGAGGTCAGACACAGACATGTAAATAATTAAACTGTAAGTAAAATAAAAGTATTTTAAAATATTTTTTAAGATGCAAACAAAATTGGAAGAATTCCTATCAATATGGTCAAGTTATTTCTGGGGGAAGAATTAAAGGAGAAATGAAATGAATAATGTAATTTCTGTATTCTTACAGTCCCAATTTTTCACAAGAATAAATATATTGATGTATTATTTAGTATTTTCAAATTTAAGATTTATTTTATATCACTATCTTCAGACACACCAGAAGACAACAGTGGATCCCATAAGAGATGGTTGTAAGCCACCATGTGGGTGCTGGGAATTGAACTCAGGACCTGTGGAAGATCAGTCAGTACTCTTAACTGCTGAGCCATCTCTCCAGACCCCTTAGAGAATATATTAAGTGTCAAGCAAAAAAAAAAAAGGAAAGAAAGAAAGGAAAAAGAGAGAAAGAGAAAGAAAGAGAGATTCCCTGAGAAAAAGGCAATACCATGTTGTAGTCTGCTAGTTGTCCTTGGAAGTCTTTAATTTCAACAGCTAATGTCTCTGCCCTAGAAACAAAAACAAATGCATTTATTAATATATAAACAGATAAATGTTAAGAACTGTGTGGATGGTGTACACATATTCAATAAATTATGTTCATAATACTGAACTGATACTGAATTGTTATTCAGAGGTATGCATTCCTAATAAAGATCCTGTATGTTTTAACTATAAGGTTACTCACCTCTTTTCATATGACAAATACACTGAGTTTTCTTGGTTGTACATTTCTATTTCTTTCTGAAGCTTATTAATTTCAGTTGTAAGTTCACTTATTTTGCTCCTGATTGAAAGGAAAGAAGAAATTCAGGAATCTAACTAAGAAGATGCCTAATAAATTAATTTTTCCTAAATGTTTAACAATACCAAATTCACTTACAAAGAATAATTCTGGAACTTGTGTGACTAAGAATGGGAGCTATTTCATCTTATCTAACTGAGCAAACGAAGAAAATAAAAGTGGCATAGAGTCTCCAGTTAAGAAAGATAAACAGGCCAAGCACTGTAGTACACAGTTTGATCTTAGCATGCAGGGGAGGCAGGGAAGATCAACGCAACTCTGAGGACAGCTAGCCCATGCAGTGAGTTTCAGATCAGCTACTGTTACAGAATGAGACACTGTCTCAAAAAACAGAAGTCAAACCAAAAACCAAAGAAAAAAAGAGATACATCACCAGGACAGCTAAGGAAAGATATTAAGTAGAGGTTAATTTTTTGTTCTTTATAGAGGGATTGGGGGTAGCTTAGTAGGTAAGAACAGTTCCAGAGGATCTAATAACATCTTCTGAGTTCCACAGGCAAAGGGTATACGTGTGTCGTAATTACATATATGCATTTATAACATTCAAATACATAAAATTAAAATGGTGTATTTCTTTTAAAGGTCTTCAATTTAGAGATCTTATATAAGGCATAAAGCCAGACATGGGGACACACCTTTAGTCCCAGCACTGGAAAGGTAGAGGCAGGTAATCTGTGAGTTGAGACCAGCCTGGTCTACAAATGAGTTCCAGGACAGATGAAACTATACAATGAGATACTGAATCAAAATAATTACCCAAAAAAGACTTATAAACTAATTAAAATCAAAAAAGCTTGTAACAAATGACCAAATACATACTTATATAAATGTTTTGTAATAATTAATGTATTATAAATATATACTTCCTTTCTTAATACTACAATCAGTAGTATTTCAATTATATGAATAATATACTTAGAATAACCCTAAAAAGCATAAAAGATTATTATTAGCTCCTGAAAAAAATGAATATATGATCTAAATGTCTGTGTTCTTTCTAAAATTCACATTGAAATTGAATCAACTTAACAGTATTAAAGAAATCAAGCCCTTTAGCAAGTGTGGTAGCACAAACCTCAAATCCTAGCTCTTACTATGCAGAGGGAGACAGATCTCTGTGAGTTTGAGGTGAGCCTGGTCTACAAAGTGAGTTTCAGGACAGCCAGGGCTATGTAGAAAGACCCAGTCTCTACACACACACATGCACATGTGTGAAATAAATTGAGTCTCATTTTTCTCTTCCATGATGTAAAGATAAGAATGTGCCAATTATAAGGAACAGACTCTAAACAGACACCAAACCTTCTAGCACTTTAATTGTAAAATTTCCCAACTTTTATAATGTATAAGAAGTAAATTCTTGCAATTTCTAACTTAACCAGTCTAGGGTATTTTATTATGGCAACACAAACAGACTGAGACAAAACGTATAGCTTTCCATACACGAAACTACATAAAATCATGAAATCTCAGTCTAGGGCTAGGAAGACAGCTTAGTTGGTAACATACTTGCAAGCACTAGGACCTCAGTTCAATTCCCTGAACCCATGTAAACAGCTGGATTTGATGGCCCATACTTGTAACCCTGCCCTGGGAGGAAGGAACAGGGGTCACCGAGGTTCAATAGCCAGCATCCTACCTAGCCTCCTTAGTAAGCTCCAAGGTCGCAAAAGCAAAAAGTGGACAGCATCTGAAAAGTGACACTCAAGGTTGTCCTCCAGCACCCACATCCACCCACATCAGTGTTTGAGTGTCAGTCCAGACATGAATACTACAACGCACACATACATGCACAGCCCTGTACCACACAAGTTTCAATCTAACTGTACTGTCATGCATTGCAGCCTATTAACTAGAAATTGTGTTACAATACATAATTATTCCTAGAATTCAAAAGGGTACTAATTATCATAATAAATACAACTAAAATGCCAAGGTCATGCATTAAAAAAATGCTTAGTTTACATACCTAAGAAGTCCAAGATAGTAAGATTTGTCTAAAATTTGCCTCTGGGGACCTAAAAAAATGGTTTTGATGTGATTATTAATAACCAATATAACAAATAACAAATCCAAAGCACAATCACTATTACATGCCACTGTTCTCAGACCTCCATCTTGAATGCCACAATACATGACTAACAACTGAAAACTAGTATCCTAGAATCATGACAAAAGGAAGGAAGAACGTAGACCTCGAAGATGGGAGTAAAAGAGGCTGTTAACAAACAAGGCTGTCCAACTAACCTGGACCCTTGGGGCTCAGAGTCTGAACCACCAAGCATAGAACACACACAGGCTTGACCTAGGCCTCCCTGCACGTATGTAGCAGGTGTGCAGCTTGGTCTTCATGTGCGTCTGGAACAACTGGGAGCGGGCGATCCCAAAAGCTGCTGCCTGTCCATGGGATGTGTTCTTCTGACTGGGCTGCCTTATCTGGCCTCAGTGGGAGAGGATGCGCCTAGCCTCACAGGGAGTTGAAGTGCCAGGGTGGGGCCATACCCAGGGAGAGAGTCTACCACCTACTCATGGGAAAAGAGGGGAGGATGGGAGAAAGACTGTGGGGAGCTGACCAGGAGGGGAACAGTGAGAAGGATATAAAGTAAGTAAAAACAAGAAAATTAAATTAAAAAAAAAAAAAAAAGGAGAAACAAGACTCTGGTTTAGAGAAATGGCTCAGTGGTTCAGAGAACCTCTGCTTCTCCAGAGGACCCGAGTTCAATTACCAGCACCCACACTGGGCAACTCACAACTGCCAGTAACTAACTACAGGGAATCTGAGAGCCTCTTCTGGTTCCCATGGCACTGTACTTCTGGGCACAAACCCACACATACATACACATACACACACATAATTTTAAAATGATAATACAATATTTTAAAAAAGAAACTAGTCACCACAGGACAGAGTAACTAAATAGAAAGTAGACCTAGGGAAGCCTAGAACAGAGCAATACAAAAGGACTTTTTAAAAAATATTATTTCATTATCATTAGATTGTACAATATGTATGGGGATACATGTGTCATAACATACATGTGAAGGCCAAAGACATAATAAATGACTTATTTTTTTACATTATTAATAATTAAGCAAAAGCTTCTAAGTAATCAAAGGTTTTTCTACCTGGTAAGCAATATGTAATTATAAAAAAATTAAGTCTCCTAAAAGGAATACCATACTATTAAAGTACAGTGGCCAGGAAGGTTAAAAAGTAGTTAGACTAGCAATATGGCTCCGTGGGTGAAAGTAATGGCCACACAAGCCTGACAACCTAAGTTTGATCCTGGGAACCCACACACAGTAGCAAAGAACCGACTCCAGAAAATTGTCATTTGACTTTCACACATGCACTATGACTCAGAGGTGTCTCCCCAACCTCGTGCGTGTGTGTGTGTGTGTGTGTGTGTGTGTGTGTGTGTCTCCTGTCTCCCTCCTCTCTCTCTCCCCCTACCCTCTCTCTCTCCTCTCTCTCTCTCTCTCTGTCTCTCTCTCTCTCACACACACACACAAGCACACAAATAATAATAATAAAATAAGTAATAAGAACAGTTGTTCCTTGGTATAAAAAGGGAACTGGTTACCAGACTAGACTGCGACAGACACAAAGTTCCAGTCCCTACTACAGTCCTGCAGCATTTTCACAGATGTGTGTATGTCACCTTACACCACTTAAAACCACCCAGGTGACTGACAACTTCTTATCAGTGTTGTGCACTTATGTCACTGTTGTTATATTTATGTTGTAATTGGAATTAACTTTGTCACTCAGGGTTATCTTTAGGCCTCATAAATTATTAGAACAAGAAAAATCCTTTAAAAATGTAATTATTGTTTAACTGGCCTTATACATGACACGGACCAAATTCCTGAATAACTTGGTGGTAGGACATTCGCCTACTCTGTACAGGGCTCAGGTTCTACCTCCAGTAATATACCAAAAAGGAAAGAATCTGTGAAACTAATTTAAGCCAAGTACGGTAATATCAACAGGTAGGAAGACAGGAGTTCAGGACTATCCTCAGTTGCATAGGGAGCATGAAGACCACTATTTTTGAGATAGTCTTTAACTCCTAATAAATATTTTAACAGTACCATTTAAATTTTTATTAAATTAAACATTTTGGAGGTCAGCACACAGCTTGTAGAAGTTGGTTCTCTCCTTCCATCACATAGGTCCTGGCTTCAGGAGCTTTTGTCCGTTGAGCCATTTCAAAGGCCCAGTAAGTGTAATTCTAAGTTGAATGCCATTAAACAAATTTCAAAATATTTTTACATAATATTGAAAATCTAATTTTCAATAATCAACTTTTCTTCAAATTTCTTCCAGTTATAGCAAAACTCCATGAAAAAAAGATCAAAGTGTGTCTCATATTTATACAGATATATATACACACACATATATATGTATATATGTATATATATGTACGTATATATATACATATATATGTATACATACATATGTCATTCATACATAAGCACATAGGTTTCTAATTCACAATGTATTCCACATGCATTCTGGTATCTAACAATTCTACAAGTCAAAAAGTAAGAACTACAAGCTTCATTTCTCACTTATTAAGATGTGCTATAATAGTTTTGGAAGAAAATATATTTATCTTTCTAAAATCAATACCTTTCATGCCAGTCTTCATTCCACTCAAACCTTGCTGGGTTACAGGACGATCAGCAACTTTGATTTGAGATGACAAAACTCCCCCAGTCCCAAGGGGACCACCACGGGAACCTGGTCTTGCTGTTGCTGGTGGCATCTAAACAACAACAAAAAATTTTTCACTTTTATTAAACCAGGAAAAGAAAACCAGTATATACCTACTAGCATAAGATTATAAAGAGAAGTTTCATAAAAATTAAAACTCTACAGAATTTGCATGTTTAAGGCCAGCTTAGATTACATAGAAAAAAAACTACCTATAAGAATTTTTTTCAAATCGGGCAGTTAGATAGGAACACTTACTGCCATCCCTGTTGATCTACATTAGATTTCTGGGTCCTACATACTAGGAGAGCGCTGACTCCCACAGGGTGTTTTCTGACCTTCTCCTGGGCACCATGGCATGTGTCCCCACTTCTACCCAGATAAATAGATAAATATAAAAAATTAAAGTATTGTTATTTCTACATAATGATATTACAGTTGATTTTTCTCCTTATGAAAGTATTCCAAAATCTCTCTGCATCTTCTATCTTTTTTATCCTTTAAAAAAAAATTTCCTCTGCCAAAGACTAGTATACAAGAGCAGATTAAATATAGGGTAAATTTTTTTAATTATTAAATTTTTATCATTTACTTTGTTTTTATTTTTGTTCTGTTGGTAGCCTTTACTATTACCAAATTACCACTTCTTAAGTGACTCAGAATTACTTGCATACTATTTAGATAAGTTGCCAACACTGGCACAGATTCCAAAGACTATGCTGAAAAATCAGAAATGATTATAATTCAAATTAAAAACTTCAGGGCTACCCACAGTGGTCTCTAAGAGATATGGATAAGTTTCTGCTTTGGGAACTTTCTAAACAATGGTTTCTTCTGCTTTAAGCAAGCAGAATTGGGAGAGCTCTCTCCTTTCTCACTTGCCGGACCGGGATAGAGGAAAGTAAGATGGAATGAAGCGTGAGTCCATGGAATCCCTTGGAAGAATATTCAAAAGATACTACTGAAAGGGGCAAGAGCATCTAACAAGGAATAGAATACTATCCTGATTTGAATCAGACTACAAGCTACATATGCACATGCGGTTTTATGTCTGTAAATGCACAAAAAAGTCTGATAAAAATATACCAAGCAACTGACAATGCCTAGAATACGAAGATGCTCCCCAGTCAGCCACTGTTTGGTTGTTTTACAGTGAACATTATTCATTTCAAAACCACAGACATCACACAAGTACATGGCAAACAGGAGTTGAACAATGAACTGTCAGATTACCTTACAAGTATTTAATTAACAAACACCAAAAACATCAATTATTTCTAGAACAAGAGAAAAAGAAACTTATTTACATTTTAGGTTATAATGATATGATACCATTATCTTAAAGTCTAGATAAATCATAAAAGTTGGCGGGGGGAGATGCTGTTCTTTAAATACAGAACTCAGTATTAAGCTTCTTCTATAATCAGCCTATTACTAGAACTTGAATACCAGAGCTTTGTACTTCTCAGCTACTCAAAACCGTATTATAAACAACAGAGAAAAGGGTGGGTTTTTCTTTCTTTCTTTTCCTTTCTGAGACACAGTACTGCTATTGTCCAATCCTGGCCTGGATTAGACCTTGCTCTTCTTCCAGAATGACTGGAACCTATGTAGCCCAGTCTGGCTTTGAATTCATGGTTCTCCTGCTTCAGCCTCCAGAGTGTCTTAGCTCTTCATTCCATTTCTAACAACATGTAAAATAAGTCTTTAAATATTTTAATAATAAAAATGTAATAATCTTTGTAAGTTACTATTTATCTTAGAATGATCAGTTTATAAACTTCATACTTTTTCACATATATGTCTCCCCAGCCCACTGTGTGTCCTGTGTCTCCTGTCCCCTGCTCCCCTCTCTGGTTTTTTGAGACATAGTTGCTCTGTGTAGCCATGGGTATCCTAGCTTGGCTAGATTGGAACTCAGAGAGATCCACCTGCCTCTGCCTCCTAAGTGCAGAGACTAAAGGTGTGCACTGCTGGCTTTTGTCTCAATTTTTAAAAAGTTATGAGCCATACATACAAAAAGTTAGCAGTTTATCATTTCTTTCTATTTTTATGGAATCTTTAATTTTTGAAAATTAAAATATAAAAACTAAAAATATTTTCAGGTATTTGGTTTTACTATCACCATTAGAAAGCCCTCAGACTTATTAAGTTTTTATAAATTATAAATATTTTCCTCTACCTGTTTAAAAAATAAACTGTCTAAAAACATCAAGTTTCTACACTCTTTGTATGCCTAATAAATGACACAAGAAGAAACAATAATTTGCTTTAAGAATTCATTAGGTTGGGAGCAGAGTCTTAAGAATATTCTATTTGTTTTTTTAACTAATTTGAAATGCCACATTACTAATAAAAATCTTACAAAAACTTGATTCTGACTCTTGTCCATTTTATCTCATTTGATTATAATCCTAAAGCACACTGCACAATTTTAGTTTTACTCTTTTTTTTTTAAAGTTTAATATATTTATTCAGAAAAGTGACTGAACTGCAGGAGCATGATCTTTTGAGAGGAAATCCAAAATCTTTTAGTCAGCAATCCTGTCGGTTCCAACTTTTATCATCCTGATGAGGTTCTCTGGTCTGAAGCTGCCCATGGACTCAGGTGCTTTGCATGATGCCTGTTGCGGTTGGTGATGAAGGTTTCGATGAAGTAGCTATGGTCAGAACCTTCTTGTAGCCTGAAAACTACAGGGTTTTTCTTTTCTGTGCAGGCCCATTTGAAAGAATCTCCTCATCTTTTCCTCAACCAATTAATATGCCAATCTGGGAACCTGGATAAACTTCATGAGACAGGTCACATCATATGCCTTCCATTTACTCTGATCTGGTCCAAAATATCCATTAGAAGCTTTTTTGCCCCAAGGACAGAGCACAGGGTTGCACATTGGAGCAGATGCTGACACAGACCTGTACTTTCCAGGAGTGTTCAAAGCACAAATCAGAGCTCTGTGGTCTTCCGCAGACATCGTCTGTGGGTCCACTGGGAAACTGGCATTGGTGAGTTGTGGAAGCTCCTCTGTTACGTTAGAGTACGTTCTATAGTTAGCTTCCCAAGACCTAGCACCAGTGCTGAAGTCCCAGCTGTCATCTTCTCCTTCACTACTGCTGCCACGGGGCTGCTATCAGGAGCAGTGACCTCGAGGCCCTGTTCTGAGGCAGCTTGATGATAGCCAGACTTTATTCTTTACTCTTTAGTTTTAGCCTTACTCTTGCCTAATATGTACAAGTATTTAATCCCAGCACCACCAAAAGCAAATTCTAATAGCTTTAAAATATGATTATCAGTAAGTATAATTCCTTAATAATGGCCTTATTCTTCCACATTATAGTTTTACATCTTTCCAAACCATTTTTCATTCAATGATATTATTTAAAGAATGAAAGAACAATAAAGAAAAATCTGCTATTGCAGATTTCCAACTTACTGCAGTTGCCACTCGAACACTCCCAGATGGGGGTCTTATTCCAGAAGGAGGCCTTCCTGTTAGTCCTATCCCACCCCGAGAAATAGGGCGAGGGGCTGAAGACTTGTTACTGGCCATTGTTCACTTCAACCACTGTTTGGAAACAAAAAATAATTCAATTTTCCTTTGAGGTCTCATACACCAAAATACTAGTAGTTCATTATATCCTTCTTTCAAATACCCGGTTCAAGATGACTTTTTCTTCTTGCACACTGCCATTCTTAGATATTACTGCAAGTCAAAATTAACTTTAATTTTACTCAAGTTTTATTTTAACAGTCTATTTAGAGCTATGGAATTGCAGTCAGTAAAATGGCTCATTTGAGTAGAAGCACTTGTCATGCAAGCTTGGTGATATGAGCTCAATTCCTGGGTCCTTGTAGAGGTGGAAGAAAAAGACTGACTACAAACTTGTCCTATGACCTCACATGTACAATTCAACATTATAATATCCCTACCTTAATATTCCATCTCTACACAGGCAAGACACTCTTAATTCTTCTTGGTGTATACAATCCTTAATCATGTCTCGTGTGTTCCTATCACTCATTAAATACTTTGATTTCCTAGAAATCTGAGAAAATTAGGACATAAAACTCCATCGCCTTTAGAGCATATAATTCAGACGAGTTCATCCTGCTCCAGTATCCGTAGCAGTCCCTCTGTTACTCGAGAGTAAACTCTATTCTGATTTGCCTCATTTAACCCATTACAGGGTCATTCACTTCACATATCCTTCAAGGTATTACCCCCACGGCTCCAACTATTCATTCTCTGGTCAGGTTCATTCTTTTCCTTAACCACAGAAACTAATTTGTCCTGCAAACTCCTCCGACCTGGGAGAAAGTCTTCCTATGTAATCAAACTTTCCCCAGTCGCCTATTTCCACAACCTTAAATTTCTACCACTGAGGTTACTGCCCTGTCAGTATGACAGGGATGTAATGACATCTTTGACTCTATGTGAGATTATCAACATGGCACTTGCCTACCCTTCTCTTCAGTAGCCCTCATCCTCTACTTGGCTGCTGATCCTGAAGCAGGAAGTACTAGTTTGGTTTATATGCTCTAAAGGTGATATACAATGCTATCCACAGTCTCATTTTCTTTTTCTCTCAAAGCTCTGCTTGGACCATTACATCCATATTCAAGGTTTTTGCAGATAAGATAAAGATCCGATTCATAACTCCTTATCTCTCTGAAACACTTAACATCAGGGTTTTATATACAAATAATTAATTTCTCCACTCAGATGTAGTCTAATTGTTTTAGAGACAAACATGTATCTAATTAATGAGAATCTATCATATCCCCCAAATCTGCCCTTCCTCTTGGTATTATTACCTTCTACTCATACAAGTCAGAAATGTGGTCCTTGATTTCTCCTCTCCCACTTCCTATTGTGGGAATTATTAACTCCTTCAATGCATAACACACAGACTTTCCTTCCCATTGTTACAGTTCTGGTGTCCAGTGTAGAGCCTCACAGTTCAGGTGGCCCTATTACATCAACCTCTTAACGAGTCTCCTTGCCCAATGGACATCTTGCACACTGGCTTTTCTTGGAATTCTTCCATGACTGTTCTTAAGCACCTCCACCTTGAGGGCTTATTGGACTGCTGTATACGCTGCTGTATATCCTGCAAATCTCTGTCCCAGAACCTATCACAGTAGCTGAAAAAATCTGCTTATATATTCCTTTCCCTTGAGAACAAGAATTAGTTCGTATCTTTAATCTTTAGCATCTGATTCAGTGGCAAACAGAAACTATGTTTGTGTATCTCCTGATACCCTCCTAATCAAAGGCATTCCCAATTACAGAAGCATACTATGTTTGGGATCAGCTGTCCTCCATCACCACTAAGAGAAAAAAATTAAGATGTCTTCAAAATTTTGAGAAGATATATGTTTAACTTGATTTACAATTTTAATGTTAATAATAAATCAGGTATGGTGGTACATGCCTGGAATGGAAGGAAGGGAGAAGGAAGGAAGCGGTTACTGTGACTAAAAACAAAACATGCACTGAACTGGTCTACACCTCAAGTTCAGCACCTTGGCTTTTCTTTGCATCAACTTCTACAATCTTACACACTTTTTAGTTTCAACTGTAGTGAGAATTCATAAATAAATGTCTATAATTCTATCATTCAAACCAGGCACCAATTCTGAATGTTCATTTATTGACTGAAATTTTCCATTTGGACACCTACACTACACCATTATCTCTTCATGCTGGGAAAAAAAAGTGTCAACCTTAGAATTTTCCTATATCAAGTACTGCTATATCCCTATGGTTCTGAACTATACAGAGACATCAACAGTATTTATGCAAAGAAAGGTCCTATAGTCAAACCTAAAAAGCAGTAAAAAAAAAAAATCCAGTAATCTCAGCACAATTAATCACTGTTACTCTAGCTTTCCTGTTGACTGAGAAAATATACAAGATTTAAAAAAAATGTTTAGCATTGCTTTACTTAGTGGGAAATGCCTAACTCATGTTAGTCCCACTTGTGTTAAGAGAAAGGGGAGGTGGGTGGACTCTTAAAACAAATATACCCCATCTCTGGGTTCTTCGGCCCATATTCACACCATCGCGGAAGGCCAGTACTCACACACAATCCCTGATTATACAAGTGTTTAGGATACAAAGTCTACCTGACACTAACCACTACATAAACCTGACACACAATGCCTTTGGGATGTGTTTTCTGTCTCTAAAACAAAAGCGTGACCAAGAGTCCTTGTTTTACAGAGTTGTTGTGAAGTTTAGTTCTTACATGGAAAACATCACATCGTTTTGTTTTCCTTGTTATCACTACCATTATCTTCCCTAAGCCAACTATTCTGACTTGTATTAGGTGAAAAGTTGCTAAGTCCCTTCCCTCAGAGCAGTGACTTCTGAGGCTTCTGTATCCTTCCCCGGGTTGGAGCATCCTCTCGGTCCAGCAGTACCCTGGAACTTCCCAGGCCGAGCCTCGGACCCCAAGTTATAGAACAGCCAAAGAGCCCACGAATTCGAGTTCGTTCTGTTTGGAGAGAGTCAGGGTCGCCACAGAACCATAACCTACGCAGAGAGAAGGCACAGAGCTGAGATTTCTCACCTTGCCTGGTGCGAATGGGGCGCCGCTAGGACCCCACCACGCGAACTTCTTTTGGAGGAGCCTACGCGATCGTCACCACTCACCAGTGCGCAGCAGGGGCGCTAGGCCTGTGAGTCCCGTGCGACGCCGCGTATCTTAGCAACAGTCACCGCGCGGAAAACGCTCCTCGTGATTAGCAGGCACAACACTTAAAGGGAGGGGGAAGTCTCGCGAGATTTGAGGACTTTTTTTTTCCTCCCTCCTTTCTTTCTTCTTTTCTTATCCTTTTTCCCAAATCACAGCACACTTCTAGAAAGAAGTTTTTCTTTCAATGAGAAACACTATGTAAGTGACTTGAATGTCTTTAAAAGAATTTGTTTTAAAATAAGGGCGCTGACTTCTAAATCACTCAGTAGCCCAGATTCATGGAACTTCCTAGTGGGGATTTGGTTTTGTTTGTTTTTGTTTCTTTCACTAATTAACATTTGACGGATTTTTTTTTTTAACTCACCCAGGCCAACTCCTCTATAGGAAATAAGAGTGGCTGCACTGGCTCCTTCAGTTGTCCTCAACAGTGGAATCCGAGTTTATGGCCTGCCAGCTCCAATCTAACCCTATGCACACCCAGAAAATGAATGTGAACCGTAAGGCATGCCAGTCCCAGTAACTATGTCCAGGTTTTAAGATTGAAGGCTTATCAACAGCAAGCTGCAATATCGTTATCAAGAAACGTGTAGCCTATTCTGCTAGATTCCTCAGTAGCATTTTGTTATTACTTGTTTGTTTTGTTTTTAATATTAGATAGTCTATCAGTCCTGCCTCTCCTAAAAACTGGAGTTAAAGACTTCGATGACCATACCCAGCTTCTTAATAAACTCTAATATGTTCATTTCTTTACTTTTACTTTACAGTTTGTGCCTTTCAGTTAAGAACTCTGACAAATGTAACAGTTTGAATTGGCAGGACAGCTGTTCATGACCCAATTTTAAATAGACTAAGTAAGTCACTATAAATCCTTTGGATTGTCAGAAGTGTTCCTGTTCCTGCATCTCTTATGTGATGAAAATAATACAGAACAGGGCATCTCACTTAATAGCTTCTCAGCTTTCAGAGGGAAGGAATCTACTTTATTTGACTTTGGTCATTTTCATCCTGTCTTTGTTTGAGGCTTTTTGTGGTACTGGATGCTAGGCACTATACCACAGTGCAACACCCACAGTCCAAGAGTTTGTTTTGTTTTATTTTTTAATAGGAACTTACTTAGGCTTCATCAAATAACTGAGTATTTTTAAGTGTACATTGTGTCAAGTTCTCTTCTGTCTGAAGACCTCATCTTCTTAAACTGTAGATCATGAACTCTCATGGGTTTTAATTGAATGTGGGGGTTCCCCTCAAATTTATAATAGTAAAAACACTTTGAATACTCAGTGAACAAAAAGTAAATCAGAAACAAATGGTAATCAATCCGGAGCTTCTGGCAACACTCACGTTGCATCTCATGATTTCACTAAAGCTTTGGTTCTTAAACACATCTGCATTCCCAGTACGTCAAAGCACACCAGTGCTAATAGCACACCAGTGCTAGCTGAAACACCTTGGCTCAGATTCAGGCTACTGAATGCTACGAATTGTAATGTCTTTGCTATATAATTTCTCTAGTCTTATAAAAACACAAACTTTCTGGGTACTGGAGTAGCAAGAACCATTTTTACACTCCAATAAAATCCTGTAATAAGAATTCTAGAATTTTGGTTTCTTTTAAAAACACAAAAATATAAGAAAGTTTTTATTTTAATCTTAGGTATAGGCTATGGGCTGCTTCAGATTGTCCACAGCAGCAGACTATGATTTACCTCATGCTCTAGCAGGGGTGTGTGATTTTTGCCAGCTCTAGATATTTCTGCAAGTTTGTGACATTTAGAATTCTGGGGACTTTTCTGAGGGTATATAAAAGCTAGGACCCTGAGAGGCAGGGTGGGTTGTTAGTTGGTCATTGTTTATCAAGGTTTGTCAAGTGCAAAAAAGAAACAAGAAATAATTATGTATCCTAACAGGGAAGCCCAACTTGCCCCAGGGAACTCAAAGCCCCAAATCAGCAGGAAGGACCCTAATAACAATGTTACCCCTTTCTGACCCCTGACCTTACTAAGGGATCTCTTTCCTTTTCTCTCTGTTGTCCTTTTATTTTTCCTTCTTATCTGGTGTTATGGGGTTGAAAGTGTAGAAGAAAAAAGGGTGGAGAAGGGTGGAAGAAAGACGAACCCACAAAGCAGAAAAGACAAGCTACAAAATCCAACATATATTATTTCCTTGAGGTAGTGATTTTAAAAGCTGGACTTTCTTTTGAATTCCATTAGGCATGATCAGTCACTGGTTATATTTTTACACTGACTAATTTTAAAGTTTTTGTTTAGTTGGTTTTGGGGGCACAATATTTTAGAACTTGAGGTTTTGGGTTTTTTTTTCCTCCATTTATGTTTAAAAGTGTATCAGATCATTCCAATATAATGCCATTTAATATGCAAACAGGGTTGTTGTACATATGATATGTTTCTTCAAAAAATTAAAATTAAGTCAGAGAAAAAACATTTAAGCATCAAATTGGTATATTAGATTTTATTGCATCAGAATGATTGATTTTAAAAATTGTTTAAATTGATGACTTGAATTTCAGAAAAAAATTGCCAAGTGAATTTTGGCTGGAATTAGGACAGATTTTCTATGAGGGCCCTTAATATATTTCTGCCATTTTGTATAATGTGTTTATGCAAAAAAGTTATTCTGTTTACATAATGTTAAAGAGTTATAAAATCAAAACATTGACCAACTCTGTAAAACACTTGAAATTAAAGATATTGTAAATCCTGAGGTAGGTTGCCAGCATCCTTATCCAAAGATTCAAAACTGCCTGCCTGGTACTCTACTCCAGGGAGTCTGACTCCTTCTGGATTATAGTGGTACTACACTCATGCACTAGCGCGCCTGTATACACACACACACACACACACACACACACACACGTAAAAAAGAAACCTTACAGCGTTACTCATTTGCGCGGTATTTGTTATAGGAAAATGAACTAAGCACTGCAGGGGTCCTTGCAAGCTCTACTGCTGGGGAGGACACTGTGTGCAGTAAGGAAGAGATCTTGGTTCAACCTGTTAGTCAAGCTGGATCAACCTTCTAGAGAGTCTGCTGCCAGGCCGCTTATTATCAGCATATTCAAACACAGTTTCCATGCAACAATCATTCCACTTCTAGTCGTACTATAAAATTTAATGCGTGACTATATAGGAACTCCTTTGCATAGTCCATGTGACTACCATGAAGATGGGTTATATAGGTTAAAGGCCTAGGATCTGCTGTGGTCTCTGACCGAGATAGCATAGAGGTCTGCAGGCTATGAAGTACTGGTGACATCTCCCCTAAGGAAGAGTTCTGTTTACTGAGGGCCATAGATAATGGTCTAGGGAGGAAGCACCTGGGATAAACATTCAGGGGATTTCAGTGAGGTCTGGCACTATAGATAGCACAGGTCACCAGGTCATTGACAATGTCCACTCCCAGCCTTTAACAAGGACCAGCCTCAGCTGGTCTGGGTTCCTCAGAGGTATCTGGGAGCCTGAAAATGAGTGACTTGAAGTCAAACCGTGGGTCAAAGCTGGTGGCCTATGCTTGCTGGAGACAGCTTGCCAGCCTGCTTTTTCTCTGTTCTGCTTTCTTTCTCTCTGATCTGCTTTCTCTGGACATCTCCAGACAGCTCTCCATACACCTTTGACTTGAAATATAGTGTGTTGCTAAATTAAAACCACCTTAAAATTGAAGTCCTTCTGAACTTCCTGCACTTTGCCCCACTCCCAGTGCAGGAGGAAACTTTCAGCAGGGTTACCTTTCAACTTGACCAGAGCAGCCAAGAGGAACATAAATCCTGAGTCTCCACTCTGAAAAGTCTCACTAACCAGAGAGGACTAAATTCACATTGCAGAAAAAAAAGGCCAGAGTTGGTCAGCATAGCTGGACGTAGTTTTGTTACAAACAACTGTCCCTTAGAGAATCACCCACAAATGGAGGTTTGTTCTTTGAGTCAGCCAGACTTTGTCCCAGCATTGTATGGTTTTCAAACTTCCTTTTTACAAAAACTGCTTAGAGCCACTTTCTATTTTCCAAAACTCCAAATTTCTTTTCCCTTTAGACATGAAGAGGGTTGGGAACGTGCTTACTACGCTCATGTGAACACTGGGTCCAACTCCTAAAACGATAAACAAAAATTCAAAGTACCTATAGACATGAGGTATATCAACATCTATTACGTATGGCCAACATGTGCCCAGGGGCCACAGGATAGCATCCATGTGCCCCAATAGATTTGCAGATGGCATTTCTTACGACATCAAAATACTGACCACTTGTGAGTCAGGGGTCATGAGCATTTACTTATACTACGTGATTGCTTCTGTGTATGCAGCCCATATACTTTTTTTGTCAGTTTATGCTAGCAAACAGGGTAGAGGCCAGAGTTCCCCACATACCTACACTCTATTACCATAATTTCATACACATGTACACACCAATGAAACACCAAATGTCACCACTAATTGCTAAATTTACTTTTTTTTTAAGGTTGGCGAAATTTGTCCTGAGTTAACAGCTTTGGGCCATACTAATCCCAACTTTATTTTCATAAAAGAAACCCTACTAAAGCTCAAAACATACATTGCACCACACACAATAATAGTGGGAGACTTTAATACTCCACTCTCATCAATGGACAGATCATGGAGACAGAAACTGAACAGAGTCACAGTGAAACTAGCAGAGGTTATGAACCAATTGGAATTAACAGACATCTACAGAATATTTCATCCTAAAACAAAAGAATACATCTTCTTCTCAGCACTTCATGGCACCTTTTCCAAAATAGACCATATAATCAGTCACAGAACAAGCCTCAATAGATATAAGAAGATCAAAATACTCTCATGTATCCCATCAGAACACCATGGACTAAGGCTGGTCTTTAATAACAACAAAGACAACAAAAAGCCCATATATACATGGAAACTAAACAATGCCCTATTAAAAAATAGCATGGTCAAAAAAGAAATAAAGAAATTAAAGATTTTCTAGAATTTAATGAAAATGAAAGCACAACATACCCAAACCTATGGGATGCAAGGAAAGCAGCACTGAGAGGAAAACTCATAGCTCTGAGTGCTTCCAAAAAGAAACTGGAGAGAGCATACACTAACAGAATGACAGCACAGTTGAAAACTCTAGAACAAAAAGCAGACACACCCAAAACGAGTAAATGGCAGGAAATAATCAAGCTCAGAGCAGAAATCAACCAAAACAAAAAAAAAAAAAAAAAAAAAAAAAAACCATACCAAAAACAAAACAAAAAAACAAACAAAAAAAACCAACAACAACAACAAAACCAAAAGCTGGTTCTTTGAGAAAATTAACAAGATCGATAAACTCTTAGCCAGACTAATTAGAGGGCACAGAGAGAGTATCCAAATTAACAAAATCAGAAATGAAAGGGAAGACATAACAACAAAAAACGGAGAAAATTGAAGAAATCATCAGATCCTACCACAAAAGCCTATACTCAACAAAACTGAAAAATCTGGAGGAAATGAATAAATTTCTAGACAGATAGCAGAGACCAAAGTTAAATCAGGACCAGATAAACCATCTAAACAATCCCATAACACCTAAAGAAATAGAAGCAGGCATCAAAAGTGTACCAACCAAAAAAGCGCAGGACCAGATGGGTTCAGTGCAGAATTCTATCAGACATTTATTGACAACCTACTACCAATACTCTCTAAACTATTCCACAAAATGGAGTCAAATGGAACACTACCCAACTCATGCTTTGAAGGAACAATAACCCTCATTCCTAAAACACACAAAGACCCTACAAGGAAAGAAAACCTCAGACCAATCTCCCTCATGAACATTGATGCAAAAATACTCAATAAAATTCTTGCAAACCAAAAAGAACATATCAAAATGATCATTCACCATGACCAAGTAGGCTTCATCCCTGGGATGCAGGGATGGTTTAATATATGGAAATCCATCAATGTAATCCACCATATAAACAAACTCAAAAAAAAAAAAAAAAAAAAAAAAGACAAAACAAAAAAAACCCACATGATCATCTCACTAGAAACTGAGAAAGCATTTGACAAAATTCAACACCACTTCATATTAAAAGTCTTGGAAAGAGCAGGAATCCAAGGCCCATACCTAAACATAATAAAAGCAATATACAGCAAACCAATGGCCAACATCAAACTAAACAGTGAGAAACTTGAAGGAATCCCACTAAAATCAGGGACTAGACAAGGCTGCCCTCTTTCCTCCTACTTACTCAACATAGTACGGGAAGTCCTGGACAGAGCAATTAGACAGCAAAAAAGAAATCAAAGGAATACAAATCGGAAAGGAAAAATATCACTATTTGCAGATGATGTGACAGTGTACTTAAGTGATCCCAAAAATTCTACCAGAGAACTTTTACAGCTGATAAACAACTTCAGCAAAGTGGCTAAATTAACCCAAACAAATCAGTAGCCTTCCTCTACTCAAAGGACAAACATGCTGAGAAAGAAATTAGGGGAAAGATACCCTTCACAAAAGTCACAAACAATATGAAATACATTGGTGTAACCATAATTAAGCAAGTGAAGGACCTGTATGACAAGAACTTCAAAGCTCTGAAGAAGGAAATTGAAGATCTCAGAAGATGGAAAGATCTCCCATGACATGGATTGGAAGGATCAACATTGTAAAAATGGCCATCTTACCAAAAGCAATCTACAGATTATATGCAATCCCCATTAAAATTCCAACTCAATTCTTCATAGACATGGAAAGAACAATTTAGAAATTCATCTGGAATAACAAAAAAAAAACCTAGATTAGTGAAATTTATTCTCAAAAACAAGAAAATTTCTTCAGGAATCAACATTCCTGATCTCAAGCTATATCACAAAGCAATTATGTTAAAAATTGCATGGTACTGGTACAGAGATAGGCAGGTAGATCAATGGAACAGAACAGAAGATCCAGAAATGAACTCTCACACATATGCTCACTTGATCTTTGACAAAGGAGCTGTAAATATTCAATGGAAAAAGGACAGCCTCTTCAACAAATGATGTTGGCTGAACTGGCACTCAGCATGCAGAAGAATGAAAATAGACCCTTTCTTATCTCCTTGTACAAAGCTCAAGCGCATGTGGATCAAAGATCTCCACATTAAAACAGGTACACTGAAACTAATAGAAGAGAAAGTGGGGAAAACCTTAGAACACATAGGCACAGGGGAAAATTTCCTGAACAGAACACCAATGGCTTGTGCTCTAAGATCAAGAATTGATAAATGGGACTTAATGAGATTGAAAAGTTTCAGTAAGGCTAAGGACAATGTCAAGAAAACAAAATGGCAGCCAACAGAGTGGGAGAAG
Organism: Micromys minutus; assembly: GCF_963924665.1. Lineage (NCBI taxonomy): Eukaryota > Metazoa > Chordata > Mammalia > Rodentia > Muridae > Micromys > Micromys minutus. Next base: position 10,905,517 of record NC_137978.1, read on the forward strand.
ATCTTTACCAACCCCACATCAGATAGAGGCCTAATATCCAAGGTATATAAAGAACTCAAGAAGGTAGACTCCAGAGAATCAAACAATCCTATTTTAAAAAAATGGGGTACAGAGCTAAACAAAGAATTCTCAATTGAGGAATATCAAATGGCTGAGAAGCACCTAATGAAATGCTTGACATCCCTAGTCATCAGGGAAATATAAATCAAAACAACCCTGAGATTCTACCTCACACCAGTCAGAATGGGTAAGATCAAAAACTCAGATGACAGCAGATGCTGGGGAGAAAGAGGAACACTTCTCCACTGTGGTGGGGTTATAAGCTGGTACAACCACTCTGGAAATCCGTCTGGTGGTTCCTCAGAAAATTGGACATAGTACTACCTGAAGATACAGCTATTCCATGTCTGGGCTTATACCCCAGAGACACTCCAATATACAACTAAGACACATGCACCACAATGTTCATAGCAGCCTTATTTATAATAGCCAGACACTGGAAAGAACCCAGATGTCCTTCAGTAGATGAATGGATACAGAAATTTTGGTAAATTTATACAATGGAGTACTACTCAGTTATTAGAAATAATGATTTTATTAAATTCCTAAGAAAATGGATATATCTAGAGAATATCATCCTGAGTGAGGTAACCCAGTCACAAAAGAACAGACATAATATGTAGTCACTGATAATTGGATACTAACCCCAGAAAGCTCTGAATACCCAAGAAACAACTCACAGACCATATGAAGATCAAAAAAAAAAAAAAAAAAAAAAAAAAAAAGGCCCAAAAGTGGAAGTCTTAGTTCTTCTCAGAAAAACAAAACAAAACAATAAGTCAGATTCGGGTACACCTAGACCTTAAATCATTAGTAACTCAAGAGCTAAGAAGTTAGCCTTGTGGCAATTTTGAGTATTTAAAAATCATTGTTTTATCTTTATACACCAAGAAAAATTTGAGTATTTCCATGTTACATTTTGTTTTAAATGTACTTTATGATCATTGTAAGTACACAGTAAGAATCATTGTAAGATTTCAATGCATACTATCAAACCTTAAAAAAAAATCAAGTACTGACAAAATATATTCATACAGTTTTATGCCAAAATGCTTTTTAAAATGTGTATATGTGTGTTTTTTTAAAAATAAAATTGTAAGAAAACAAAACTTGATGTGTTTAGAGAAAGGTGAGAAATTCAACATGGCGAACACACACCTAAAGGAAATAACCTCAGTAAAATAAATTAGGAAAATTGAAAAGGCCTTATATAACAGTATATTTGGGGATCCATCCCATATGCAGACACTAAACTCATGCACTATAGCTGATGCCAAATTTTACTTACTGACAGGAATCTGATATGGATGCCTCCTTAGAGGTTCTGACAGAGCCATACTGATACAGAGGAGGATGCTTGTAGCTAACCATAAGTTTGATTACAGGGACCCCAATGAAAGGGCTAGACAAGGACCTGAAAGAGTTTGCAATACCATGGGAAGAACAAAATTATCAACTAACCAAACCCACCACAGCCCCCAGGGACTAAAACACCAACTAGTGAGTTCCCATAGAGACCCATGGCTCCAAGTGCATATGCAGCAGAGGGTAGCATTCTCTGGCATCAATGGGAGAAAAGGCATTTGGTCCAAGGAAGGCTTGTTTTCTCAGTGTAGGGAAATGCCAAGGTGCTGAGGTGGGAGAGGGTGGTTGTTAGAGGAAGCACCTTCATGGAGGCAATGAGAAGGGAGGGGGGAATGGGACTGGGGCAAAGGGGATAGCATCTGAAATGTAAATACAGAGAATATCTAATCAAAATCATTATGTACTGAATGCTACAATAAAATTCAAATTTATAGTCCAAAAAAAAAAAAAAAAAAAAAGAAAAGAAAAAAACCCTTTGGGGTTAACAAAGGGAATAATTCATTTCAGAACTAAAGTTAAGAGTAACATACACACACACACACAACGAATAGTGATTTCAAGACTAGAATGAAGTTTTTAAGAAGAATAAAAAAAACTACAGAAATCGGATTTGGCAACTTAACAAAGGTTTGTGGTATGATGAATGATGTCCAACAATACGGAAGGCTAACTTTACTACAATGTAGACTGACACTGAATACAATGTAGTGAGACAGCTAGCAACACCATCGAGGTTTGGCTAAAATTTCGTATTCTCACCTGTAATTTCAGCTCTCAGAGATTGGAGCAAGAAACCACTAGTTTTGAGACTAGCCTGAGCTACCTACCGTAGGACCCTTTAAATAAAGGCAGTCTCTGCCTCACTGTAGAACTTCTGAGCCAAACCTCGGGCAGTGATCACGTTAGGGAAGACTGGACCTGGACCTTCCTTCGTATTTATTTGCAAATTATGGTTCTATAGGTAAGAACGTTGGGGTAGCGTGAGGTGAAGTCCAGTTGATTGAAAGTTCCCACTTTGGCTTCAGATTCGGACATTTTAAATGAAAAAATAATTAACTGATGAAAATCTTAGGAGACTCCAGAGACATGCAAAAAATGGGTAAACAAATCGTGACCCAAGAAAACCAGCAATCTTGTTCTACTACTCTTGAGTAGTCAAGGCGAACACCCAGATTTAAAACAACCGGATTCAGCGCCGGCGAGTCACTCGGGACACGCGGCATTGTGGGATTTGTAGTTCCGATTTACCTCTTAAACTAATACAAGGCTTCGGTTGTTCTCGGAAATGATCCGGGTCCTAACAGGACCCAGACCTCTGACGCCTAGGCAGCGTTCCGGGTCTCACCGACCCTTCGGCCCGCGATCCAGGGCGCAGAACGGGAGAGAGCCTCGGTCTGTGATGCCTCGCAGCCCGACGCACACACTCTGCGTCACCGCGGGCTGCAGCGGATGATGAATTCCGGTGTGTGTGTTAGGGTTGCTGTGTCACTCAGTCCGCCGGGCGCGCCCCTTCCCCCGAGGCCCTTCCGCACCGGCTGACTGGCTCTTCCGGTCTCCGGCGCCTCTCTCTTGCAGGCGGGTCTCGGGCCGCAGCTTGGCGCACGGCGGCTCGGGCCTGTGGACGAGTCTCGCGCTGTGCCCGGGAGCCGGGCTCCCGATCCACGCTGGCCATGGCGAGCGGCGCCGCCAGATACCGGCTGAGTTGCTCGCTCCCGGGCCACGAACTGGACGTGAGGGGCCTGGTGTGCTGCCTCTACCCGCCGGGAGCCTTTGTGTCTGTGTCCCGGGATCGTACCACCCGCCTCTGGGCTCCAGACAGGTGAGCGCTGCAAGTCCTGCCACCCTCGGGTGGACCGCAGGCTTCCAGACACGTGGGAGGAGTGGCCCTCCTTCCCTGCCGCGGATCTCTCCCTCTTCCTGGAGTCTGCACCGCTCCCGTCTCCCTGCCGATTCCAGGCACCCCTGGCGCTGTCCGCGAAACCCACAAGATTTCGGGGGGGATGAGTGTGGGATTGGAGGACTGTCCTAATTTGACCACTCACGGGTGACTTGACCTTGGATGAGCTTCTTAAAAGCCCCTTAGGGGCTTCAGTGTTGGCAGATCACCGCTCAGGTTTCCTTTAGACTTTACTATTTATGGCTGCTTGCGCCCTCCCAGTTTCGGTGCTGTGAAAACATCTGGCTTGCCCCTGGCCCCGATCTCGGGAGTTGCTTTCTAGTAACCTCAGATTTGCTTTTGAAAACTATAATTCTCAGTAATTGCCTTGCAAAGAGTTAGTTACACATGATTTTCTCTCTTGGTTGTTCAGGTTATAGTCTGTTGGGGGGCCTCCTCAAATTATTATTGTGTAGGAATGTCCTATTTTCTTAAGGAGGAAGAATTACTATTGCTTTGAAGTTCTGCCTCCAACCCCACCACCACCACCACAAAAAAAAAAAAAAAAAAAAGAAAGAAAAGAAAAAAAGAAAAAGTTAACCAAAAAGTTAGAATCCAGCCCAAATCAATATCATATGTTGCGTTTAAAGTCCCGATTAGTCGAAAAATTTAAGGCAGTAAATGGATTTCTGTTTTCAGGAAGGTTAACTGAGTTTAGATGATGAGTTATGTTAAAAATTTTTTTTAATATCTTGGGAAGAAAGATAGCGACAGCCTGACAGGGTCTCTCTGTTTACAGAATTTTCTTACAATCTCTTGGGAGAATATAGAATTAGACCGGAAAAGACATTAGTGGGAAGCTTTTTTTAAAAAATAGATATTCCTCCCACGTGCGTGCGTGTGTGTGGGGTGTGTGTGTGTGTGTGTGTGTGTGTGTGTGTTGAAGCCGACGTCTCTAATTAGATCGAGTGAACTGATCTTGGAAGTTTTATAGAGGAACTTTGAAGTGGAAAACCGGCGGTTTTAGAGGTAGGTAGAGTGGCCGAAGAAAAAGTCTGATGTGAACGCAGGTCCTGAAAGCTAGCAAAGAGCCAGGCTGTAGTGTTTATTAGTAAAAACACTTGAGTTTCAAGCGGGGAGTGATTTGGTTTAATTTAGTCGTTAAGAACTTGTTTTGTCATGGGTAGAAAAGTCTACAGGCAGGGACTGAAGAGACGGTTCAGTGGTTAGGAACACTGACTGCTCTTCCAAAGGTCCTGAGCTCCGTTCCCAGCAACTACATGGTGGCTCACAACCATCTGTAATGAGATCTGTTGCCCTCTTCTGGTGTGTCTGAAGACAGCTACAGTGTACTCATACACATAAATAAATAAATCTTTTTTTAAAAAAGGAAAGTCTAAAGGCAAAGCATGGAAGTAGATTTGTTTGACGGTGTTTGCAGTGCATCCAGTGGGCAATATAGTAAAGAGGAATCTTACAGAGCAGACTGCTGTGTTGAATTGGATATGACTTCACATAGTCTCTTCCAAGTAGTAAGAGTCTAACATCCCAAACCACTTACTAGAACTAGCAAATAACTTTTTATGTAGTTAAGTATAATTATTAATGACAATTGTACCTTTAAAATCGAGTCCTCATTCTCATAAATTAACTTCAGAAATATTGGGGTATAGCATGTGGCTCACTGCCTAGCCGACCATATGACCCTGAATTCAGTGCCCAACAGATAAAATTAAATGCAGTACATGGCAGATGTCTACAAGGACAAAAGCACTGTGTTACGGAGTGCCTATGTGCAGTTAATGCTGTCCTTAAACTGCATTCTGTAGGGTGGTTGGACAGAGTGGACCAGCTGGTACCACTGTTTTCACCTGGGTACTAAAGACGGGAATGATCTTCTCTTTGACTGGGTCTTCTTGATGGTTTTGTTCTTCAAATTTTCTTTACGGGATTTTCAACTAACAGTGATCAGTATTTGCAGCTAAGACTGTTCTTCCTAGCTCTTCAGGTTACTGCCTCAGTCACTCAGTGACTAGCCTCTGCATCTCAGCAACAGACTTCGTGACATAACGGGAGTCTGTAGCAGGCACACTGACGGTTTTTGTTTCACGGAGTATTGAGCTAATGAAGGACTGTACCATGGTGGGAATCAAGCAGTAAATGAGATTTGTTTTTCCATGTCCATTGTTGATATGATCCCAAGTGAAGAGATGAACGAAGAAGGGTGGGAGAATTTAGGAGGTAGAAAGAGCTGGATTTTAGGGTGGACTAAGCAGCCAGGTTTTAGCCAAAGTCCATTGAAAAAAACCAAAAGGTACAGCTGAACAGAAAAACATTGTCTTATGCACTAGACCAGCCAGCATGGCTTCAGACCTCTTTAAAATGCCATCACACTAAATCGGTTTCTACTGCTATGCCACAAACTTCTGGGGTGGGAGAGATGAGGTATGGCTTCAGCACCTTTGTCTTTATATTGATTGGCTTCTTGAAAGCTCCCCATATTTGAAGATGTAGTTTTAAATTTGTGACCTTACATTTTATCTTTATTGACTCTGCTAGGACAAAAGTGACTTCTCCCTCTGGTTAACACTGAGCACCTTGGGTCCTAAATCAAGATGGTTCTATGGGGTTAGCTAGGAAAGCCAACTTCTTTTCTATCCCATCCCAGATTCCCTTTCCTCAGTCAGAGACAACGTTTATCTAACTGCTGGTTTTGTTTTATTCCTATGTCAGTGTAAGTTGTAATGTTGCAATATTTATGCATTGATTTTCTTTAAAAAGATGTATTTATCTATTATATATGAGTACACTGTAGCTGTTTTCAGATACACCAGAAGAAGTCATTGGATTTCATGTGAGCCACCATGTGGTTGCTGGGATTTGAACTCAGGACCTCTGGAAGAGCAGTCAGTGATCTTAACCATGAAGCCGTCTCCAGTCCTTGTTAATTTTTTTTCTTTTCTTTAGGAATTATCTGTTAGTTTCTGCTAGGGAACAATTGGGATTAGTGTTAGCTGTTTTCTGACCACCTCCATCTCTTCTTTTTTGTATGCTGACCTTTGCTTAGCTTGACTAAATCAGTGTGACTAATTTTTCCCACTCTGGTTTGGGTTTCCACTTGCTGAGTTTTCTATGTATTTATCTGGATTCTACTTCAAATTCTTTAAATTGATATTTAAAAACATTGACTAATCTAAGGTTTCTGTCTTCTAACAGGGAAATTTTCCCACCTGTTACTGGAGCACAAGTAGTCCTGGGTAACTTTACAGCCACTTTCTTTAGACTGCTAGTATATATACAATTTCTGTTATTTAGACACTAGCTCTCACTTGGTTTTCTTCATCCCTTGCCTTACTTGAGCACATCCTCCATGCGCTCCTGAATGTAGTTTGTCAATAACAAAGGTCTTTGTTTCAGACTTGCAAGTTTGAAAACTTTCTTTCCTTTCTTGCTAGAGTCATGACTTTGTAGTGGTTACATGATTCTAATCCTGAAGTAATTTCCCATCCAGATTTTTCAGCATTGCTCCATTGTTTTTATTGATGTTAGGTTGTTGAGAAGTCTTAAGCCATCCTGATTTTTTTTTTTACCTGTTCTCCTTCCTCCCCTCTCCCATGTACACATAATCGGAGTCTGTTTTCATCCATTTTCCTGGATCATCAGTTGGCTTTTTAATTTCGATAACCTGCCCAAAACGTTCTCAAATTAATCGGTTGGTTTCTTTCTGCACCTCTTTTCTGTCCTCTTAGGAACTTCTTATTCAGATGCTGAGTTTGTTTTCTGTGCCTCTTTTCCCGCCTGTGCTGCCTTCTAGTTTACTTGAGCTTAAGTCCTGGTTCACAGTTGCAGTGCCTTCCCGTGCGTGTCTCTAGGGTTGCAGTACTGGTTTTTAATTTTTAAGTTAAACTTTCTCCTTGGTGGTCTGCTTCCTCCAGAGTTTTGTTTTCCCACCTCAAGCTGGAAGTTTTCCTTGGGTATCTGTTAGTCTTTTATTATGTGCTCAGTTCTGAGAATGAAAATCTGAAAAGCTGGGAAGCTATGTCCTTGGGTGGGGCTTGTTGGCTGAAAACTTTACTTAAGTAGTACTATCTGGGGAGCTGTTTCATTTGCTGATCTGCCAACAGGATGCTGGCCTGGCCTCTGGTGTTTTGTTTTGTATGATCTTAGGCTGTGATATAAATGCCCTTGCACTCTGAGACTCAATGATTCTTGTGTCTGTGCTGCTCTGCCTCCCTCCCTCAAGACTTTTTCTAAAGCAAACGTTTCAGATTTTCAAGGGGTACAAGAGGGTCACTGTCTCCCCCACCAGTGTTTCTTATGTATTTTGTCATTGACTTAATGCTTACGTTGTAAAATAGTGTGGTAGGAACTTGGGAAGATACAAAAAAGAAAATGAGACCAAAATTTGCAACTAAGAACCTAATAGATCACTGTAAGTAACTCAAATAAACAACTGTGGGAACAGTTGTACATAACCCCGGAGGCTATGCTGGGATTGATGTTGCATGGCCCAGACACTGAGTGAGCTAAACTTGTTATACCACTGCTGCAGAAACAAACACAGTCTTAGTCGTTTTTCCAGCTGTCACTCCTGCCCCAGAGACATTTAAAAAATGTTTTAACTTTCTCCAAGCTTATTAATAAAATTATTTAAAAATTACATTTTTAAAATCCCATTAAAGTAGATAAACTAAGATTACATACTACCAAATAACCTTAGGAGAACATTTTCTGTGATCGCTTCTGACTGATCTTAAAGTCTTTCTTACAAAGGTCTTTTTTGTTGCTGTTTTAAGGGATGCACTGAATGGATAACCCTCTCAATCCTCTCTTCTTACTCTGTAGCTCAGGCTGTCCTTGAACCTTTGATCTTTTTGCAGCCTCAACATGTTCCACACATCCCGCTTTTTAAAAAAGACATTCTGTGAGGAGACACTGATCAAGCTGACTTACAGAATACAGTGAAGCAGTTAGTTTGGGCTTGCTCACAGCTTCAGAGGGCGAGTCCAGGGACATGGTGAGGAGCGCAGCTGGAGGCAGGCAAGCATGGCCTGGAGCAGTGTCTCAGTTTATCTCTGATTTTCGAATTGTAGTTGGAGAACAAGATGGGGACAAGCTTGGCTTTTTAAAACCTCAAAGGCAACCCTCCATGACACAGCTCTTCCAGTAAGATCATACCAACTCTAACAAGACCACACCTCCTAATCTTTCCCAAGTAGTTGTAACTGGGAACTTATTCAAACATATAAGTCATTCTCATTCAAACCACCAAAGCATGTTTGTCCATATGCTTCTGCAGTCACCCAAAGACGACTTTGAGTGTCATGTCCAGGATCGCTTGCAGTCAGGCTCCAGACATCCTCTTGTGCCCACTCCCCTCCAGGCAGCATTGACATTGCAGGTGTTCACAGATATGACTAATATATATTTATATGAGTACAAGGGATCCGAGCACAGGTCCTTATGCTTGTGTACTTAGCATCATCAATATTCCAGGCCAATTTTTAATACAGTAAAGAACAACAGAATTGAATAATTTAGGTGTATAGTTTGGTGGTGTTTACTACACTCATAATGTTGTACCACCTTCAGCAGCCGCCTCTTCATAATTCTTGGAAAACTGAAACTATATACCCGTTAAAGTAGTAGCTTCCCTTCTTCCTCTTAGCTCCTGGCAACCACCGTTCTTCTGTATGTCTGCAAGATCTTGATTTTAAGTAACTTGTACTTCATAGAGTGGACTCTACAGTACTCACTTTATAACTGGCCAGTTTCATTTAGCATAATAACTTCAAAGGTTCATGTTGGGGCATGTGTCAGAATTTCTACATACAAGTGATACTCTTGTTTGTAGATAGCACTTAAATCATATTTTTAGACATTCTGTTGATCTTTTTTCTATTTTTTCAAAGATTAATTTATTATTTTGAGTATACTTTATTCAAAGATTTATTTATTCGTTATATATAAGTACACTGTAACTGTCTTCAGACACACCAGAAGAGGGTATCAGATCTCATTATGAATGGTTGTGAGCCACCATGTAGTTGCTGGGATTTGAACTTAGGACCTCTAAAGGAGCAGTCGGTCCTCGTTAACCACTGAGCTATCTCTCCAGCCCCAATCTGTCTTTTGATTGGGGTACTTAATCCATTGACATTTTAAAGTGGCATAGATTTCCCCATTAAGGCTGGATAAAATTCTGTTTTTACTTAAACATTTTTTCTGATTGGTTCATTCATGGTGGACATTGGGTGGCTTCCATGGTTTGGTTATTGTAAATTGCTACTATGATTATGATTGCTTAAGGAGCGCTTTGAGACTGCTTTTATTCTGTTGGACATAGGATCAGAATGCAGTTGCTAGATCATATGGTAGTTCTGTCTTAATTTTCTGATTAGAAGAATTGCTCTGCCTTTTATAATGCCTTGTTCTTGGATAGAATATATTCTTATTCCTATTGGCTTACTGTATTGTTCAAGCTCTTTGTTTTTTTTTTTTTTTTTTTTTAATTTGGCCTTGCTGAGCATCGGACCCCCAGCATTACCTGGGCAGAAATGGTCTGCTGCAGAACTGTACCCCAGACCTTTGGCTTACTCTTTGTGTTGTCATCCTGTTATCGGGTGGGATTTGATATTTGATGTCACAACTGTGCTTTCAGTCTGTCAGTTTTCACTTGCTACATTTTGGTGATCATATTAGGCACATGGTTATATAATTATTGAATATTATTGCTGTAGTTATTCTTTTTTGGTTTTAATTTCTTGGTACAAGGTTTTGCCGTGTAATCTAGGATGACCTAGCCTACAGTTTGCTGGAATCACAGGTATATGTCAGCACACCTGTTATGCAGTTTTATTAATATGTAATAATATATTTGACTTTGTACCTGTTTTTAACCAAAGATGCTTGATTTAATATTTATATAGCTCTCCCTTGCTATTTTTGGTTTATTGTTTACGTGGAATATCTTTTTTCAAGTGTATTTGTGTTTGGGGAGCTAAACTGAAACTCTTGTTTAGATCTAAGACAGCTCAGACTTAGATCACATTTTTAGACATCCTGCCAATCTGTCTTCTGATTAGAGCATTTATTTCATTGATATTTGAAGTGAATACATCTTATTATTGTTTTCTATATTAGAGTTTTTTATTTAGGGCTTTTGTTTAGTTGATTTTGGGGTGGAACTGAAAGCTCTAAAATGTGTGTGCGTGTGTGCGTGAGCGCTCTCGAGCTGAGCCACACCTCCAAAGGCTTTGTTGTTTTGTTTCTCATGGGAAACTTACCTATCATCATTTTGTGAGTAAGGTTTGTGTGCATGTGGAAGCTAGAGGTAGATGTTCATGATGATTTCTTCAGTCCTTATCTACGTTTTTTGAGACAAAGTCTCCCACTGAGTCTGGAGCTCATCTGTTTAGTTCGGCTGCTCAGTTGAGCTCTAGGGATCTGCCTGTTTTAGCTTCTATTGCTGAGGTTACAGACATGGGCCTCTGCCTGGCTTTACATGAATGTTGAGGATCCAGACTTGGTCATCTCAGTGCTGGTTGCACAGTAGATACTTTATCACTTTGTCGGCTGAGCCACCACTTCATTTCTAAGCCTGGTATCTTAATTCTTTAATATTTCATTACATTGTATTTATTGTGTATCTATAGGAAGGTACACTTTCCACAGTACTCTGGAGGTCAGAGGACATCTTGCAACAGTTGCTGCTCTCTACCAAGTGGGCCTAAGTAAACTCAAATCATCAAGCACCAATACTTGCTGATCTGTCTCTTAGATGCCTCTTAGTTTTGGGGTTGTTGTTTGTTTGTTTTTTTGTTGTTTTGATTTGGTTTGGTTTGGTTTGGTTTTGACTAGTAGGCCTGCCATTTGATTTTTTTGGCCTTTTTCGGGAACCACTTGTAGTGATTTGTTTTGCTTCTTTGAATAGGCCAGAGTTTGTTGATGGTTTGTTGCTCAGTGTCCTTGTGTCAAATCCCAGCCTAATGTGTACACTTAGATCTTTCCTCACCTGTGTTTTCTCTGGGCATACACATTCATCTAACATCCCTGTATATGCAATTGGCTTTTGAATATTCTTGTTTTAAGGTGGTTTGTATTTTGAGACAGCCTCTACCTGTGTAGCCAAAGCTGGTTTTGAACTAAATCCTCTGAGTTTGATTGCAGACATATACTACCACACCTGACTACTAGTATCTAGGATTTTATTACTGGCTCTCAAAAAATAAGTAAAGAAATGCTGGGCAAAATGGCCATCCGTCCTTTAAATTTCTTGTAAACCACCAGTTGGAGAGGCAGTTAGCATCAACAGGGAAGACAGGAAATTTCAACAAAGGCCACTATTTTTGAACAGCAAACCATGATCAGAGACCTGATCTCTGCTGTGTGGAGGACAGGACACTTTTTATGCACACTTTGACTTGTGCTTCTGTGTGCAGTCAGTCCTACTGTAGGAACAGGTGAAGGGTCAACGACCACGGAGTTAGAGCTGATGGATCAGTAGCTGTTCCAGTTGCTGAAGTGAAGTAAAATTAGCTTCAGTGGGGTGGATATGTGGTGTGCAAAGGCTCTGGGTTTGACAAGCAGTGCATTTGCTGTCTAAATGGGGAGAAACATTCCTGGTTCTTCCTGCCAGATAGGATTGCCAAGGCAGTCTCTGCGGTTTTGTCCTTTTGGGTAGACGACTGATTGGTGCATCCACTGTAGAAGTCATCTTCCACAAGTCTAGGCCTTTACTACTCCACAGCGGTTTTGACAGTATTGAAAATTGTATTTTTGTTTGTTTGCTCACCTTCATTCTCTCTGCAGTGCTTTTCTTGAACCATGAACTGCTGTTATAGTTAGAGGACTAGTTAGTGTGCTTTGGGAAAGAAATGACACTGCTCACGTTTGTTCAGGAGAATAATCTCATGTGCACTTGCCTTAGCTGTTGCACCTAGATTGTAAACTCTTACTGCTAGAGATGCAATAACTGCATGCGCCTCTTAGCTACTACTTATTTTCTACATAGTATCTGGTATCATTGTTTGATGTATTTGAAAAGTGGGCAATCATTTGTAATCTAAGGCACTTATTGATGTATGTGCTCCCCCAAATAGTACATTGGTTGCTCGTTTTTATTGCATACTAAAATAATTGCCATTCTTAGTTCAGATGCATTTTATTATCTCATTTTTTGTTTCAGCTCCCTAAAGATTCCTTAGTACATGACAGGTAGAGATGGTGGGGATTGAGAAAAGGGCACTTGGAATGTCATCCTCTGCCCTTTACTTTCTTGGTTTTCCTGTTAAGTAGTATACTCTTACTGAGAAATCGAATCAGATTTTTCCCAATCTGACGTATAATCCTCATGCAGCATAGCTATTTAGTGTTTAATTAAGAACAGTATGTCCATTGAATGGTGTATATTCTTAAGGTTCAACCTGCGTACTGAGTAGTAATGGATGCATTTTATGTTTAATGCCTTTGGTAAGCTGGGGCAAGTGTGTCTGTATTGATGAGCCTCTCTTTCCAGTCCTAACAGGGGCTTTACAGAAATGCACTGTATGAGCGGACACTCTAATTTTGTGTCTTGTGTGTGCATCATACCCTCAAGTGACATGTATCCTCATGGACTAATTGCCACTGGAGGAAATGACCACAATATTTGTATTTTCACGCTGGACAGTCCGATGCCACTTTATATTTTAAAGGGTCACAAAGATACTGGTAAGTATAACACAATGGTATTTTGTATTTGAAAAAGTTTCACTGCTTTGAATTACAACCCACATATTTTTCCTCCTCATTTTTAGCTATGTTTGTTAGTGAAAACCTTTTTGGACTATCTGAATTACGTAAATTGTCTGTTATGAATATGCTTGCAGATTTAGAGACTTGTTATGTTCAAGTAGTTTTTCCCTTTTGTTCTGGGATCAGATAGTTTTAACTATCTGATATTATTAAAGGGAAAATACTTCAAAAATATCACAGCTTCCTTATAAAATGATGTGCTAAATCATTGTGGTCCTATATACTCATTTTTATCATTTTAAGGTTTATTTTTGTTATTTCTAATGATGTATGAGTGCCTCTGTGGGTATATACACATGTGTTCAGGAGATCGGAGACAACAACACTTCTGGGGTTGTAAGCCACTAGATGCAGGTCTGGGAGCCCTCAGGACCCCTGGAAAAGTGGTATGCACTCTTAATAACGGGGCATCTCACAGCCCCTATACTTTGTTAATATGTGTAGATGTTTGGGACATGATTTATAAACACTCAAAGATAATTCCTGTAAAGAGTGAAGTTGTTTGTGTATATGTAATATTTTAAATGCAGAATGATGCTTTTTTTGTCTTGGAAAGTTTTAAATGTGCATACAAATTATAGACTTGGTATTTTATATAGTGAGTTATAAATAAATGTGTACTATTTATGAGAGCAAATAGTACAAAGAGCTCCTTCATAAATTTACATAGCTTTAAGGATTATCTGTGGCTTATATTAGTTTTCTTACTCTACCATGGTATTATTTTAAAATGAAATTCTTTTTTTAAAAGATTTTTTATTTATTACATATAAGAACACTGTTGCTGTCATCAGACATACCAGAAGAGAGCATCAGATGCCATTACAGATGGTTGTGAGCTACCATGTGATTGCTGGGATTTGAACTCATGACCTCTGGAAGTGGTCATGTGCTCTTAACCACTGAGGCATCTCTCCAGCCCTTAAAATGAAATTTTTGATTTTTTTTCTGTACTTCAATATGTAGCTTTGCAAACTTTTTCTGTAAGGTGTTAGTTATTAAATATTTTATGGCTTTTATAAGTCCTCAATTCACTCAGAAGCATAAATCAAAAATGTCTGTTTTTTTAATAAATTTGTAGAGCTTCTCACGTGATAGGTAAGTGTTCATCAGTGATCTGTCCTAAATGCCCAAGGTACTCTTGGACTCACAGACCTTCAGCTTGTCATCTTCCTGCATTGGCCTCCTGGGTGGCTGGGACCATAGGCTTATGCACCCGCTCCAACAGTTAATCATCATATTTATGGACACTTGAGATGTGTATTTTCGTAGCTTTTATGTAACACCAAAGATAGCTTTAACATCCTCCTGCCGCTTAATGTGAAATTGTTCGGTTGCCTTTTGTGGGTTGTGAAAAAAGCCAGTGGTTTGGGTACATTCATTTGCTGGTTTGTTTGTTTGTTTACCCTACTAAACAGTGACTCTGGGGACAGGGAGGGACAACCTTGGGTGATATTCCTCTACTGCTATCACTTTTTTGTTTTGTTTGTTTCTTTGTTTGTTTTTGTGCTCTGGGCCAGGTGTGGCATCCTTTAACCCTAGCACTTTTGGAAGAGGTTTAGGGGCCAGCCAGGGCTGGCTCCATAAAACTGCTGTAGGAGTATATTCAGCAGATGTATACCACAGCACACGGAAGGTGGGAGGCTAACACCCGGGAGTCAGTCCTCCTCCTCCTCATAGAACCCTCTATCCACCCTCACCGTTTTAGTTTTGAGAAAAGGACTCAGTAGCCTGATGCTTGTCAGGTTAACTAAGCTGCTTGGCTAGATAGATAGCCTAAGGGATCTGCCAGTTTTCACGTCCATAGCTGGGATAAGAAACTGGACTTCTCTTAGCCCTTGGCAGTTTTATATAGGTTCTGCAGCTTGAACTGCATTCTTTGTGCTTCCTTGTAAGGGAAACACTTTACAGGCTGGCCCTTTTCCCTTGTCCCAACTCTTTTTCCTAATAGGAAGAAATAGCCATAGTATCATAATTATACTTAAAACAAACAAACAATATTTTCTTACTATCAGCTATCTAATGAGTATTTTGAGTTGCTAAGCGTAACGTCTTTTTTGTGCTTTGAATTCTAACCTTGATAAGGTCCATTTGCTAGTTCTTACCTAACACCCATGAAGATTGGCTGCCTCACAGCTGCCTGTAACTCCAGCTCCCAGGATATCTAGTGCCTTTCTCTCCTCTCTACACACCTGTGCACATGTGGCATATACCCATACAGGCGTATACATATCAATGAAAATAAGAATAAATTAAATATCTCAAAACACTTGGACTCTTAGGGCCACACGGTTTATAATGGCTCAGCTAGGCCTGTCCCTAGACATTCTGGCACCAAAGCTTATAATCCTGATCTCTATGCTCCCTTGCAGCTCCACTGACTAGAACTTTATTGGCTAAGAAACCATCACTTCATGGATTTACTTAACATTTTTAATATTTCACAAGATTGCCAGGTTGAGCATTTGTTCACATAAAAATGTACTAACTAATCATTTTCCCCCCTTAGTTTGTAGTCTTTCTTCTGGAAAATTTGGGACATTACTTAGTGGCTCATGGGACACCACTGCTAAAGTCTGGCTGAATGACAAATGCATGATGACATTACAGGTATCGTTTCTGTGTGAATATTTTAGATAATTAATGAAAGGGAAGATTCTGTGGCATCTTAAGTTGATACCCATTTTACTTACAGGGTCACACAGCTGCGGTATGGGCAGTGAAGATTTTACCTGAACAGGGCTTAATGTTAACTGGGTCAGCAGACAAAACAATTAAACTGTGGAAGGCTGGAAGATGTGAGAGGACTTTTTCAGGTAATGTCAGGGTTAACAACTTTAGTGATGTACAATATGCTTATTTTCTGCTCAGTTGTTTCCTCAAAAGTTTAGAAGCTGAAAAGTGATAATTAAAAACTCAGTATAATTGAGGTCATTTGGGTGAGTCTGATTTTGTGTATGTTGTAATGTATGTAACTCTTGATATGGAGTTAAATTTAGCTTCTGATATAGTCAAGAGTACATTGTCTGATTATTTACTTATGTACTTTTAGCTTTGGGGATTTGAGTCAATACCTTTAACTGCTGAATGACATCATTAGCCCTTGTACTATCTGATAGGAATATCACACTATTCTTTATTTCTTTGCAGGCCATTAATATTTTGAGTGAATTTTATTGGTTTTCCTTTTTATGTATTCTTTAAAGGTTAAAGGTGGTACATGCCTTTATTCCCTGTGCTAAGGAAGCAGTGGCAGGTGGCTCTCTGTGAGTTGGAGGTCAAGCCTGGTCTACATATCTTGAAAGTTTAGGAAATCATGTCAAGAAGATAGAAAAAAAATATAAAATAACTTTCTAAGACTGGAAATTAAAAATACACACACACACACATATGTGTGTGTGTGTCTGTGTGTGTGTGTGTGTGTGAGTGTATTGCTAAATGTCCTAGTTACCAGGCCACTTGCTACAAGAGAAAATAAACTTGATAACTTGAAAATTTAGATTTTAAAACTCATAATCATAAGTTTAATGGTGTTAAGAAGCTGCATAGTGCAGTCAACCAAGTGGCGCATTTTATTGATCTGTATCTTTTTAAATCTAGGGCATGAAGACTGTGTAAGAGGTTTGGCAATTCTAAGTGAGACAGAGTTTCTTTCCTGTGCAAATGATGCTAGTATTAGAAGATGGCAGATCACTGGAGAGTGTCTTGGAGTGTACTATGGACACACAAATTATATCTATAGCATATCTGTCTTTCCAAATTGTAGAGGTAAGATTACCTTATGCTATATTTAAATTTTTGCTGTTACATTCCATTTTTTGAGAAATTCTTTTCACGTTATTTCAGGGAAGATGGCTACAAGTATTAATAAAAAGGCTCTTTAGTGATTGAGGAAAGACTTTGTATAATTAATTGGTCCAAAGAGTGGAGTATACAATGTGAAATAAGTAAAAACATGATTTTGAAGTTGTAAAAAGTTACAAAATCTAAAATTAATTGTAACTTAGTATACATATGAAGAAAGACATTGTTTATACTCAATTTTATTCTGACAAATCCTTCTGTTCTCATGAACTTTAGATTTTGTGACAACTGCAGAAGACAGGTCTCTAAGAATATGGAAGCACGGTGAATGTGCACAAACTATCCGACTTCCAGCTCAGTCTATATGGTGCTGCTGTGTACTGGACAACGGTGACATTGTGGTTGGTGCGAGGTATTTATATTCTAGTCCGTCAATACGGTTTTGTGTCATGTGGTGGGTAGCTACTTGAGTATGCAGAGGTAAACCATAGAAGTTTCAGAATTGGAGGATTGCTTGCACATTTTTGTTATCAAGTAAAACAGCAATAATAACTTTCCAAGTACTGGTGCTTATTTTGTGGTATAGTACTTTATTATAAATTATATAGTGAAAACACTGAATACCAAAGAAATTAGAAAAAATAGAGATCTGTATGGAAAAACTGGATTTTGAAAGTTCAGTCATGGAAATTAGAATTTCAGATAAATGAGATAGTATAAGTTTCCTTTAGAAGTGAATATTTTGTTTAGATTAGGAAAATACTGGATTAAGGTTGGTGTATAGTAAAGCTGAACTTCCTGTGGCTAAGATTCAAGCTAAGTCTATTTTAGATTAGATGCTTAGTATTAAAGGATTGTAAATCTTGAACAAGACATGATCAGATTCAAGTGGAATTTATAACTTATGCAGATTGGGTTCACCTAGAGGTAGCACTGACCTCACAGCACTAAGGGATAAGTGAATGAGAGACTTAAGAGGAAAACAGAAAAAGGATAGAGCTTAAAGAACAGTTTGTAGTAATCCCAATTAATAAAAATAGAAACGGGTGGATTAAATTGGTCTCAGTTTCATAAAGTAATCCTTTGGCTTAAGACGTCTGCATCTGAGTAGTGTCTTACCGCCCTGCCAGTGGGTCCTGAGTAGTCAGTTTGAATTCCAGTATGAGATGATACTGAAGATTTACACAGAACTTTCTCTAAGTGGACAAGTAAAGAAGACAGAAGACTAGCAACTGAATCTTGTGAACTACTCTAGATATAGAAAGGTCAGTAGGCTTAAAAAACAACACATCAGCAACCAAAAAACCACAAGAGTCTAGATGTCAGAATTCAAGGAGGTGGAAAAGAGGCCTGGAGGGAGCTTCATGTGAGTGTCATAAAACGCTAAGTGGTCCAAGAATGGAACGGTAGAAAAGCAATGGTTTCATTCTGAAGGACATACTACCTATTACTGTTGTTACAGTTTCGTGGGAAATTCTACAGAAAAAAAAGTAAATGAAGGGGTATTTGATCTAGGACAAGATTGTAAATTAGACATTGATTGCTTCTTTTAGTTTTGTGTTTTAAAGATAGGGTCTTGCTGTGAGACTTAGGTTCACTGTACATTTCCCAGTGCCCAGCCAACTCTTTTTGGTAGTGTATTTAACTGTGTGGTAGTGATTTTTAAAAGTAAATGCTGTATTTCTAAGTTATTACAGTAAATACTTAACATAGAATTGAAAATTGTGCTGCACACAGTGACACTTGTGATCTCAGTGCTTGAGAGACGGAGGTGGGGAAATCATTTTTAAGGCTGGTCGTGGCTCACTACTAATACCTGTCTCAGAGAAACCAAGTGTTAGGATATAACTCAGTGGGAGGCGCCAGCCTAATGGATACAAACTTCTGCTGTGTTTAGTCGCTAAAATTTTTTTTTAATTGAAAATTGTGTTTTAAAGTATTTCCCTCTCCTTTGCCAGCAACTTGTTTAAATAGCTGAAATAATGTATGTCATAGTCAGCTTACTTCTCCACGGTACATAGTGATATTTTTTTCATATTCATGCATACAGATAATTTTGGTTTTATTCACATGATAGAATGTTAGTAAACCGTGGCTATGACTTAACATTAGTCTGCTTTTCTTGTAGTGATGGTATTATTAGAGTGTTTACAGAGTCAGAGGAGCGGGCAGCAAGTGCTGAGGAAATCAAGGCTTTCGAGAGAGAGCTCTCTCAGGCAACTATTGATTCCAAAACTGGTGACTTGGGGGACATTAATGCTGAGCAGCTTCCTGGGAGGGAACATCTGAACGAACCAGGTAACTATTTATTATAATGCAATTGGAGTTAAAAATCCCACCACACTGCCTTTTGGAATACCAGGAGTAATACAGGGAAATGTGGTGCTAATGTTCTGTTTTCAGTGTTGAATACTGATACGTGAGGATTTGTACTGTCACACATAACTGATGAGAGAGGCCATGTTCTTCTTGCTCTCACATTTTGAACTTGGAAGCATTTATAAAAAACATGTTACAGTGTATGTAAGTATTTCTGCATTGTAGTCTTTGACTCTCAAAACAATCTGTTTTAAGGTACTAGAGAAGGACAGACTCGTCTAATCAGAGATGGAGAGAGAGTTGAAGCCTATCAGTGGAGTGTTAGTGACGGCAGGTGGATAAAAATTGGTGATGTTGTTGGCTCATCTGGTGCTAATCAGCAAACATCTGGAAAAGTTTTATATGAAGGGAAAGTATGTCTCTTTCTGCTTTCTAATTATCACTTTTTATAAACTATACAGAAAATTAAAAGTTGTCTCTGCTCATAACACTTTCTTTGGCAAAACAAATTAAATTGTAAGAAAATTATCTTTTGTCTTAAAATAGATTTAAAATTTTATCAAGATATAAAGTATTTTAAGTATATATATCTATATAAGATCTTTCTATATAGAGGAAGCTGCATGTGACAAACTAGCCGTTACCTGTCTTTTAGATTTTCACATACGAAACTATTTTCAGCCATTTTGGATTGGGAGTTTCTTCCATTTCATTTAATAGCTGTCTCTGCTAAACTTGGGGCACATGGGGGATGCTGCAGGACTGTGCCTATAATGCCAGTATGTCTTGGGTACTGGCGCACCCTAACAACTCATAGTTTTAACCATAAGATCGGGCATCTGGGAATCGTCGTGTGGACCTAGTATTAAAAAGTAGATTAATAATTAATAAGTCTGTTCCCACCTGAGTTGTCACCTATTCCACTCGTAATGAGACATTTTGCAGCACATGCACACGTTGGTTCCTTATCTGCCAAAAAGAAAGCTTTATCGTTGCATTTTAGAAAAAGGTCTTAAATCGAAATGGTTAGAATTTTTAAAAACTGTATAACACCTGTATTATGTTATGTATGTCTTCAACATATTTGAACAGGCAAATTATCTTTTATTTTCTGTTTCCATTTCAGGAATTTGATTATGTTTTCTCAATTGATGTGAATGAAGGTGGACCATCATATAAATTACCATATAATGTCAGTGATGATCCCTGGCTAGTTGCATATAACTTCTTGCAGAAAAATGATTTGAATCCCATGTTTCTGGATCAGGTGGCTAAATTTATTATTGATAACACAAAAGGTCAAACATTGGGACTTGGGAATACCAGTTTTTCAGACCCGTTTACAGGTGAGTTTAGACTTGTACTAAGTCTTATGTACTAAAATTAGTATTGGGGATTGTGTGTGGGGTGTTTTGTTTTAGTAGAGATATTAACCAATGTCATGTATGTGCAAATCCATACTCTTACCACTAATCTATAACCCAGCCCTTGCTAATTTTTCTTATCTTTTAGTGATTTTTATGTTTTTAAATAAAAACTAGGATAGGCAGAGTTTATTTCATATTCTAATTGGTGAACCTCAATGTATACACCAAGTTTATATTTTACAGAAACAATTACAAAATTACTCTGCCCGGAGAGATGGCTCAGTGGTTAAGAGCACTGACCTTCCAAAGGACCTGGATTTAATTCCTGGCACTTACATGGTGGCTTACAACCGTCTGCTACTCCAGTACCTGGGGGCCCGATGCTCTCTTCTAACCTCCTTGGGCACCAGCATGAATGTATTATACAGATATACATTTAGTCAAAACACTCACGCACATAAAATCTAAAAATTAAATTACCATCTTTTGAAATACAGCTTTGTGGGGCTAGAAAGATGGTTAAGTGGTTAGGAATGTTTACTGCTCCTGCAGAGGACTCCAGTTTAGTTCCTAGCACCTACATCAGGCAGCTCACAACTGCCTATAACTCCAGTTCTGAAGAATCTAATACCCTCTTTTGAATTCTGCGGGCACAGTACACATAAACATACCATCATTTCATATGGCTCTGGGCTGAAGTTGAACGGGCTGGCAGCAGCAGAGTCTTGCCTCGAATGGCAGCACACGTCGTCACCAGCTTGGGACATTCCACACACCAGTCCCAGCCATGTGGGAACAAACCCCACGCCCCGTTCTCATTTCTTACCCTTGTTTTTCCTGTTCTTTTTAGTTTAATTTTGTTTTGTTTTGTTTTTTTTAATAAAAATTCATGTCCCCTTCCTCTTTCAAATTCTATAGTAGATGTCATGGTTAGAATATGCTTGGTCTAGGGAGTGGCAGTATTTGGGTGTGGCCTTGTTGGAATAGGTTCATCACTATGGGCATGGACTTTAAAACCATCATCCTAGCTGCCTGGAAATCAGTCTTCCACTAGCAGCCTTCAGATGCAAATGTAGAACTCTCAGCTCTGCCTGCACCGTGCCTGCCTCTTGGTGATAATGGATCGATGAACCTCTGAACCTGTTAGCCATCCCCAATTCAATGTTGTCCTTATAAGAGTTGCTTTGGTCGTGGTGTCTGTTCACAGCGTAAAACACTAAGACAGTAAGTGGATCTGGTCCCTTTTTCTTCACAAATACTGTATGTTCTTCACATTCTCTTCTTTCCTTCTAGGGTAAGATTACATTGCATATTTGAACTAATCTTACCTATATATTATCATAATTAAAAATTTCAAAATTACTTATTAGTATAAATGGCTTAACCCTCCAAATACTTGGGTTTAGCACAAAGAGAAGTGGTGGGGGAGACTGTGTGCTTCGTGCCTGAATATTTTCATTGTTGTTTCAGGTTATAGGACAAAACAATGAATATATTGAATACTGTAAAAACTAAGCACCTGGCTATTTCTAGAATATTAACAAAATACTTGGTTTGCTTTGGTCTTCTAAGACTCTGACTTTGTAAGGGACATGTGTGTGTGCATATTCAATTATTTCCTCCAAAGTTACTGAAAAGAATTTGCATTTGTGTACACATTTCCTATAGCATTTTTTCCTCTGTTCGTCAAGTAGTAGCATCATTAAGTAACAAGTAGTTAGTATTCTGGCTAGAATCTCAGTACTGAAGATTGACTTGTGAGGTAAGGGACCCAGTGCTTTCCCCAAAAGATTAACATTTGATGCCTGTGGTTTTCCTGCAACAGCAATCACAGGAATCCCAGTAAATCTGTACAGGAACAAGGGTAGGAATTACATATGTATATTGTTGAGTCAACTTTGTTATATTGATATCGGCTATTTCCACGTTTATGTGCTGGGCTAAGATTTCAAAAAGGAGTTAAGAAACTACGCTTAGGAATGGGAAAGACAGCTTAGTGGTAAAGAACACTTACTGGAATAAACACGTTCTGGTTTCAGCATCCATATGGCATCTCACAACGGTTTGTATCTTCAGTTTCTGGACTCTGATGCTCTCCTCTGGCCTCAAAGGACCCTAGGCACACACATGGTGCACAGACATAAGTGTAGGGAAAAAACATACATATAAAAAATTTATGCAATATATTTTAATCAGAATTTTACCTCCTGCCGCTCCACCCAAATTATTTTTTATGTCCTTGCCTATATCATACACATAAAATTAAAAAGGAAAGAAACTATACTTGGAAAACCACTGGAATTCTAGTTTCTGTGCAACACTAAGACATTTGACTGTAGTTTCTGTCACGTGATCGCTTTGCTTTTGTTCTTTTCCCCATGCTTGGATTTATTTCACATGAGCACTGTGCAGTGTGTGTTTGCATGTACTCAGCTTTTCCATTGTTTTGCATGCATAGGTGGTGGTCGCTATGTTCCTGGAACTTCAGGACCTTCCAGCACAGTACAGACTGCAGATCCTTTCACAGGTGGGACGCAGTTTCCACTAAAGCTAGTATTGCTGCTGCTCTTCCAGCCTTAGCCATGATGCGAGGTTAAAAGAGTTCCTTATGTGGCTCACAATTTAAGAGTCTTAATTCTTTTCCTTACTAATTTATGCCCCAGTCAAACTTGTAATGTTTATTAGGGTGGTCAGGGGAGCCTGTTTAAGCTACTTATTTCAGTCTTCTACCCCCTGCAAGTCTGACTTACTGTGATGAGAACTTATGCCCTGATTCCTCACCAAAGGTATCCCATTAAATACTGTTGGTAGTGCTGTACTCTAGGGTCATTTTCATTGTTTGTAAGCTTTCCTATTTCTATGAAGGGGTGATTTTAGAGTGAGTCTGCACTTAGTACTCTGATTAGCATACACTTGAAATCAACACATCCGTTTACTGTCTGTGATACCTTGCTTGTGCCACCGGGTTATATGTAAACTTGGGAAGTTTTCATTTTCCTTCTTCCCTCTGGCTGACAGAGGGCTCTGAACATCACAGAATCCTCTTGACTCTCTACGTCTGTCTTTAGTAACACTGTCAAAAGTACAACCTAAGATGTGACCAGGCTATTGTCAGAGCATCCGAGACACTTGTGTCTTTTGGATGCTCTTACGTGCCAGCTGCTAATCCTGTTTTTTTCCCTTAGAATAAGGGATTCATACATCATCCCAGAGGCCATATTTTCCTTTCAATCTATTTAAGTTTTGTAATTCACTCAACTACTATAATTATGATATGGAAGATACCTAGTGTTTATTTTGTCAGTTGAGAAGTATTATTTTGTAAATTATTTGCGTGGGTGCTTTGCTTGCATGTATGTCTATGCACTGTGTGTATGCAGTACACTCAGAAGGCAGCCAGAGAGTGCAGCAGACCCCTTGGGGCTGGAGTTAGAGATGGCTGTGAGTCACCATGTGGGTGCTGTTAATGAGCCATTTTATTGAAAGCCCAGGTACCCTGGAAGAAAACCCAGCCCCAGGAATTACTTTTTAGCAAACATGTAGTGGACCTTCCTAATAAGCAGCTCACTGTAGGCATTTTTCTTACGTGCTGTTTGGACATGTGACCAGTGATGACGTCCTTAGGATAAGGTGCGGGTTAGGCTTTACCACATGTACTTGCCTTTGCTCATTATTACTGCACTTGTAGGTGCTGGTCGCTACATGCCAGGCTCTGCAGGTACGGGTACTGCCGTGGCTGGAGTTGATCCATTTACAGGTAGCTACTTTCAATTTCTTCTTCTTTTAGATTTTATTTAAATTGCATTGAAACTTCTCAGACCGTAGCCCAGTTCTTGAGTTCTTACCTGGCATGAACACTGCCTTGACTTGATCTCCTGTGCTGCACAAGAAAATTTCGGTTTTGTTTCTGTTAATTTGAGAAATGGTCTCTTTCTGTTGTCCCTTGTCTTCCAAGTGCTGGGACTAAAGGTGTGCACAAGCTTATGTAGCAACAAAAGACAATTTTAATTTAAGAAATTTTAATTTGAAGTCATTTTTCCAGTAAATATTGAAATTTTGATTTGTTAGTTCTGGGACTTCTCTTTGGAACCTGGCTGCTCTCAAACTTGCTATGTAGACCCGAGAAATCTGGAACTTACAGAACTCTGCCAGCCTCTGCCTCTTGAGTGTGGGGATTAAGGTGTGCACTATCACACTTGGCTAGAAAAGGAACACACTGTGTCATTGACATAGATATGAGAGACATGAGAAAAGAGTTGTTAGCATAGTATTAAATTAAGAATGAAGGTTCATGATTGGTTTTGTTTTTTAACCAGAATATCTTAGGTTGAATATTAAGAGCCAAATTAGGAAGTATGAGATGAAAAAAGACCTTTTCTAAATCTTCTTCTGGTTCCTGACCCGGAAGTTATTACACTAATAAATATAAACACCATATAGAATTTTGTGAATGGTTTGGAGATGGTTTTTGTGTTATTGCCTTGAGGTGTTATGTGTGTCAGTAATTGTAAGAACGTAGCCATACGATTAGAAGAATCTTACTTTTGAGTATGCCTTATGATTTTTGTGGTTTCTGTAAATAGGGAATAGTGCCTACCGATCAGCTGCATCTAAAACAATGAATATCTATTTCCCCAAAAAAGAAGCTCTTACCTTTGACCAAGCAAACCCTACACAAATATTAGGTAAGTCTATATTAATGGGTTTTTTTTGCATATTCAGTGACCGTTAGAGATGCTCTCAGGACTTAAATCTTCTTCCACCTGACATATGGCAGGATTTAGCTACTTAAACAGAAACTTCTAGTGAGATGTTAGTTTATGTTTATTTTAAAATTTATTTTATGTATGTTGTGTTTTGTCTCCATTTATTTCCATGTGAGGGTGTTGGGATTACGGAGAGCTGTGAGCTGCAGTGTGGGTATTGGGAATTGAACCCAGGACCTCTAAGGGAACAGCCGTTGTGCTCTTCACTATTGCACGCACATCTCCAGCACCATATCCTTACGGTGTTTATTATCCAGCTGTGCTGACTATAGGCCTTAATGGATTCTCAGGAGCTTGGTACAATATAAGAAAAATGTCTTATCCTTAATAAAAGATGAAAGTCCTACCCCCAAGCTCTTGCTGCCATTTGGGGTTGGTGGGTTGGTTTGGGGTTTTGGGGAGTGACAGTGAATGAATAAAGCATTTAAAAAAAATAAAGGTCATAATTTTTTGGTTTTTAAGCAGGTTTTTACTGTGTGTCACAGGCTGATCCCTGACTCCTGATCTTTCTCCTTTAGCTTCCTGAGCGTAAGGATTACGGGCATTGTACCACCACACCCGCTTTACACTTCTTACCTTTAAAGACAAATTAGTGTCCTACACAAAATGAATTCAATGGCTGTTCTGGAGGTCTTTGTTTCATAATGCGCTCTCAGCGTTTTTGTTTTTTTCTTTAACCTTATAAGTTTTTTCAGATGTATTATGGTTCCTGGAGTTGTGTTTCTGTGTTTGGATTTGTAAATGTGTCATCCTTGTTTCCAAATGTTTCTTGAACTTTTATTTCATCTCTTTTCTGTTTGTTTTGTCATTTGTATCGCTTTTCTTTTCATCTAGTTGTATCGCTGTTGTTATTATTATTACTGACTTATATGGTATTGGGGTAGGTGGAAGAGTAGGGAGGATCTGAGGAGTTGAGGGAGGGGAACCATAATCAGAATACATTATTTTTAAAATATGTTTTCAATTTAAAAGAAAACTTAATATCCTGTAGACAGAGACAGTGTAAAATACTTGTTGCCATACCTGAGGGCCAGAGTTCAGTTCTAGGGACCCACATGGAGGAGAGAAAATGATAGGTATGATTTGGCCTCCATACCTGTCCAGAGTCAACAGTTTATTGTGAAGCCTGTGCCTGCATGTGTGGAGGTCCTGAAGCCTTTACAGTGATGAATACGAATAGGTACTGGAGGCATTCTTAGCAGTTAGGAGGGTGAAGCGGGAGTCCAACTTTAAGGCTAGCTTGACATGTGTATTGAGACCATCTATGAGAAAGGGGCTAGGGAGCGGTGCTGGTGGGAGACAAACAGTACGTTCCCTTTGATTGCTTGTCTTTTAGTTTTTCTTAAATTGAAGTAAAAAGAGAAAAATCTGTGACTATAAATTACTTTATCTCTCAGCCACAAAGCTGATGGTGACAATTGATATAAGGCTTGTATCTAGACATAGATGTGAGGCAAGTATTTTTTTCATTATTGTTTTTTATATTGTTACCAGGAACATTGATAGGCCATAATACTTTGAACCAAAAAGTGTATGTACACTTACACATTTGTTAATTCTACTACAAATCTAAGAGATTTCTTGCTTCTTAACATTGCTTAAATGTTGTTTCTGATAATTTGCAAGTCTTAAAAACTGTAGTACCAAATACAAGTGATATAGGTCCAAAGTCCATTTGTGATTGTTAAAAGACTGGTAAGTCTGGAACTGGCAAGATGGCTCGGCAAGTAGAAGTGCAAGCTTGGTGACCTGGGTTTGTTCCCTGGAATGTATGTGATGAAGGAGAGACTTGATGCCTTAAGAGTGTCTATCCGCACACACACGTGCACACCATACCCAAGAGTAATAGATGAATGTTTTAACTTATTGTCAATTAGGGGAAGATAGGAGATGATTTCACACTTAAAAATACATAATGCACTACTGCTTTGGAAGAGAGAATGGCTACAGAACAGTACCTGAGTATCTGGGATGACAGGTAAAGTCAAAGCCAATGTGGTCACCATTCCTAACCATACAATTCAGTACTCATAGACTTCAGTTTATGGTCTTTGATAATTGCCAAGAAGAATGTGCAGAGAGTTTTCCTGAAAAATGTCTAAGTCCAGTTAGGGAATTTTGAAAGATTGGTTTTGGTTTCTAGGAAAACTGAAGGAACTTAATGGAACGGCACCTGAAGAGAAGAAACTAACTGAAGATGACTTGGTACTTCTTGAAAAGATCCTGTCCTTGATTTGTAATAATTCTTCAGAAAAGCCAACAACCCAGCAACTTCAGAGTTTGTGGAAAGCTATCAACTGGCCTGAAGGTAAGTAAGTGGTCTTTAGAACTTAACCAGGAAGTTTTTATTTCTGCCAATTACTGATATTTCTAGATTAAATAGAAATTAACTTGCATATTTCTCATTGAGATTATAGACAGTTGCATAGAAAGGCTTTGCCACATCACTACAGTTCATGGTCTTTGCTTTGACTATAATGTATGAGAATCTAATGGTGTATGTTTGGTATTTAACTGAAACGTAGGAACCAGGAATATTTTAGGATTTGGAGTTTCTCAATGTTTAAAATATTTTCATTTACTTTACTGATTGATTTTGGATTTTCAAATTAGATATCTAATGCTAAAACATTTGGGATTTTAGTACTTGGGGTTGTCAGCCTATACTTTACAGTGATTCCTGTACACACAGCATTTTGTGAACTCTGTCAGAGTGTCTGAGCACTTTCAGACCCTCTGGCCTATTTTATGTGTATGGCTGTTTCCCTGCAAGTATGCATGTGTACCACATGAATGCTTGATGAATGTAGAGGTTGGAAGAAGGCAACAGATTCTCCAGATGCTCCAGTTAGGATGGTTGAGAGCCACCTGTGGGTCCTGGAAGTTGGACCTCAATCCCCTGTAAGAGTAGCTAGTGATCTAAGTTAGTGAGCCATCTCTCAAGCCTGTGATTTATTTTAATGTCAGTAATTAATTGGGGGCAAAAAGGTTGCTTTTCTTTCCTACAAAACAAACCACATTAAAGATTTAGTTGACTGCTTATTGTGTTCCCTTATCTCTGTATTTCCCTTGTGGCAATTAGACTTTAGTGTATTAGTGCTGTTTTATTCTGGTTTGTGTGAAGATCTTTTATACATGATGATGCCTTTTGTCTTTGTATGGAGCATGTGATGTCACATTTTCTTAGACTCACAGTAGGACTGTTCAGTAGATGTTTAGATGACATCTATATTTCCCTCATACAAAGCTCTACCAACCTATGAGAATACTTTCAGCATTTGTTAACTGAAATTCTTCTCTAAATAGCTTTCCTTTAACTCTTCAGCCTAGTTATGGGATATTTAAGACTAAATTCTTGCAGCATTCATTCAACTCTACTGATAGTTGTGTCAAACTATTTGACAATGTAGAGAGTTGCCTCCATTTTGAAATATATAGCAATAAATCTAGTCTGTATTGTGGTAAATATTATATGGGGTTTCTATTCCATCTTAGATTATTTAATTCCCAAATGAAAGACACAAAACCTTTATTTATACTAAGCCTTAAGGTGCTAGAGCTGGACAGATGTCAATCCCCTATACTACTTCCTGTCAATATCCCTGAGATACAACTTGCCTTGTTCCTCCTGGGCTTCTTCTACTCCAGTTGGCCATCCCTCATGGCCATGCTTCATGATCTACCCCCTGATATTGTTAGACTTCTTCCTTCCTTCCTTGTGACCTCTGCCTCAGACTCTGTGCCTGGGATCCAAAGCCTCGCATACCTCTCTTCTGCCCTGCTATAGGCATTTTTATTCAACAAGTAGTTTTAAGTTAAGGAGCCTAATTCAAAACATCACTTGGTATACATGAGGATCTCCTCACTAGGGACAACCAGATCTTGAGGGCCAGTAGTTAGCATTACAATACATAGCAACAGATCAAATCTCAACACTATGCAAATATAAAAATAGCATTTTTTATATATTCTAAAAATAATTCTTTGGTAGTGGAAAAATAAAGTAAGTTTGAATAATAGCTATAAGGAATTTTCTAGATTTTTTCATACACATTAACGAATATTTCCTTTTAACAGACATTGTCTTTCCTGCACTTGATATTCTTCGGCTATCGATTAAGCATCCCAATGTGAATGAGAATTTCTGCAATGAAAAAGGAGACCAGTTCAGCAGCCACCTTATCAACCTTCTGAACCCTAAAGGAAAGCCAGCAAATCAACTGCTTGCTCTTAGGACTTTTTGCAATTGCTTTGTTAGTCAGGCAGGACAAAAGCTTGTGATGTCCCAGAGGGAGTCACTGATGTCACATGCAATAGAACTGAAATCCGGGAGCAATAAAAACATTCATATTGCTCTGGCTACATTGACCTTGAACTATTCTGTCTGTTTCCATAAAGACCATAACATTGAAGGGAAAGCTCAATGCTTGTCAGTAATTAGCACAATCTTGGAAGTTGTACAAGACCTAGAAGCCACGTTTAGACTCCTTGTGGCTCTTGGGACACTTATCAGTGATGATTCAAATGCTATACAATTAGCCAAGTCTTTAGGTGTTGATTCTCAAATAAAAAAGTATGCCTCCGTATCAGAGCCAGCTAAAGTGAGCGAATGCTGTAGACTTATCTTAAATTTGCTGTAGCTGTGGGGAAAGGAAGCTGAGGGGTGGTGGGTTTTTTTTTTTTTGTTTGTTTGTTTTTTCTTTTTTGTTTTTCCCACATTTTACATGACTGATTGCATAAGTTCCTATCTTGTAAAATTGTGTTGAGGAGAAACAAACTATTATAAATAAAGTTTTTGCACTGATGGTTGTGAGGTTTTCCTGTGTAATGGACTAGATTTTCAAGGGTGTAGAAACATTAATAATTATAATCAATATAATCAATAACAGCACAGTTAAAACAGTGTTTTCTTCCTCACCTTAAGCACTCAGGAGAACACAGGTTATATAACCTGTTTCTGTTTTAGTATGACATCCTGTTGAGTTAACTGTTCTCTTTTGTGCGTTAGCTTCTCCACTTTCACTGTTGTATTCTTTCAATAGCCCTGGGACATTTCAAGGTCCTTTAGGATTTACTTGAAACATAATTTTAATTAAGTTTGTTATAAATTGATAAATGTACAATAATTTCTTGAGCCATTTGTAAATAGAAAGTATCATCTTTCATTGTTCAGTTTTACATGAAAAAAACTGGTAAGCTGTGATGTTACAAATCAATTCAAACAACTGAGGCCTTAATTGATTATGATTTAGGAGTTTCTTTCACTGTATGAGGCAACTTCATTTTTTCTAGTTTTGATATCTGATTATATGTGGTCATTATTTAAAAGTTAGATCATTTCTTTTATCCTTCACTTTTGAAGTAATTTCAGTTTTCATTTAAGTTTTGATATGGTTATGTACTTGGTCATCTTCATTATTTCAAAGAGAATATTTGGAAGTTGTTTTACTAGGCAATTGTGCAAGCACCATTTCTCAGACATTAAAATAAAAAAAAAACTGTCATGGGAAATTAGTATTTTTAGTCCCTGGAATGGTCCAGATATTACATTATATATATTGCTATCTAATTCTCAAATCAGCTGTCTTTGAAAGGTGGTTATTATGCTTCTGTTTTCAAAAGAATGGAATAAATTATAGTCAGGAGCAAAAATGAACATAAAGGCAAGAGGACTTCCTGCGATCTACACAGAGCACTTGGTACAGCTTCCTAGAGAGCCATAGATTTGTTTCTAAATGTCATAGCCACTAAAACAAAGGAGAAGACATCCTTTAATTCAACAATTTATTACCTCTGTGACAGCACTGTTTCTCATTCCTTTTTCGTCTCTCAAGACTCGATTTCTCTGAGCAGCCCTAGCTGTTCTAGCACCTTCATTGTAGACCAAATTGGCCTCGAACCCAGAAACCTGTCTGCCTCTGCCTCTTGAGTACTAGGATTAAAGCCACTCCCAGCTCCATCCCATTTCTTAAGAAGTGTACTTAGGTTCTATGTGTATGTGTGTGCCTTTTGCTTTTATTTGTTTTACAGTACAAGGGACCAAACCCGGGTGCATGATGGGAAAGGTCTACTCACTGGATTACATTCCCAGCTCCAGTTCTTTCATTTTGATTATGGAAGAAATGATTTTATAAAGACACTGTAAAATGGTGAGCAATGTTCTCAACTTTGACATTATGGAGAACCAAGGGTTTTGCTCACGTATTGCCATATAACAATCTAAGAAGGACAAATGTTTCCACTAAGGGGAAGAAGATTTTGAGTGTTTAGATTAATACAGGGAAAAACTTGTAGAATATCAAAAGGGAGTGAGGAAATGTAAATAGGAGATGTGTACCTTACTAAGTATTAAATTACAAATTCCTGTGTGTACCTGAACTTTAAACTTTGTTGCTGGTTCTTTTATGTACTCAATGCTTCACTTGTATTGAATTGATATTAATTTTTTATATCAAAATTAAATTGTAAAACATAAATCATCCTGGTGCCATTATAATACTTGGCTTGTTAATCCATCCAATCTAGCATGTAGTTTTAAGTACAATTTTTATTATATTTTGAAAAGCAAGAATAGGTATCTTTGAGAAAAGGATGGTTATGGTCTTACTTAAAACATGAGTTTACTTTCCAGAATGTAAGAGATGGTAAATTGTAAATACCTTTGTTTCTTATCACTGTCTTTTTTATAACTTTTATTTGTACAGCTTAACATAAAACATCTCACTTAACCCTGTTAAATAGTGGTTTACATATTTCGTTTTTCTTTAAATTTTTTATAGACCTTAATGTTTTCTTGAATATAAAAGAAATAAACATTTATTTAGTAAAACATACACACATCTTATTGACTGTAATCCTGCTAAATTAAAAAAAAATTCTTAGTTTTATACTGCATTGAGATGTATGTAAAGATGCATTTTATTTTTTTTCAAAAAGGGATGTATTGTTCAGAAATTTTAATATTTCATTATTTAAATATGCATTTTTCTATTATTTGAAATTTTCCTTCTTTTTATTATCAAGTAAGTGCTATTAAAGATCTCACAACAGATTCACCATTCCCTTAGGAATATATTTTGTGCATGAAGTTGACGGCTCAAACTAACAGGCAGTTTTATCCTTATGTTTGTGTCTAAGTCACCTCCACTGGACAGTTACAGATCCGTGGGTTTCCCATTGTATCACTATTGTTTTCATTTCCTTAGATATGCTGCTGTTGTGGTTTCCTTATGGACTAGCTGCATTTGCTTTACTGGTAATATATCACCACACAGCAGTACAATTAATTTTGTTTTTATCCACTGCAGTTTCGCAAATGATGGTAGAGACATAGCTAAAGATAAATTCTTTTCAAAGATAATTCTGGGCATAAATGGGAGGTAGGTTCCTTGGTGCTTACAGCACTGCATTTTATGAAGTGATAAAATGAATAGAGAAATATTTGTGATGTGTACTTTTCCCCCTTCAGGTCTTCAGAGGATTCCCTCTTACATGTCTTAAGAGAGAACTTAGCTGCTCAGGATTAAGACTTACCCAGGGGCTGGAGAGATAGCTCAACAGTTAAGGATACTTGTTACATTTACACAGAGGACCTGGGTTCAGTTCCATATATAACTGAAATAAGTATGTATACACACACATGTATGCTCAGGGTGTTAGTAAGTGACCATTGAGTGTTTGTATCTAAACAGTATATTATCCTGTCCAAGGCTTAAAAAATATACACACATATAAAATCGTCAATACAGTTGAAAAAATTGTAAAAGACGGGTTGTATGAAGCTCACTACAAACGAGTGTGTGTATACTTGTTCCAGACATTACCTAACTGTTGTGCAAAACCGGACATGTGCTAACTGAATCCTTGTTTCTTCTGAGACTACAACCAGTGTGTCAGCAAAGGCTGTCATCTCCACGTAGAAGCCAAGGAAACCAGGCTTTAAGCTTTATGTTTGTTGTTGAGTACTTTCAGGGTTCTTGGTTGATGAACTTAAATCCTAATGACCTGTTGGCCATAAAAAGCTGTCCTTTATTTCCCAACATAACAACAACAAAAGCAACAAGAGACACTGCTAGCTGGACCATAGCTAGAATCTTGATAATCTAATGACAGAAGTGACATTCCCGAAACAAAAGGTAACCTATAGATAACTCAAGACTGGGAATATTGGGAGTAGTTGTTTAGGGCCACACAGAAACTGCATATGACGTCTTCATTTCATATACACTAATAGCTAAACTATGATATTTGGTTAGAGTGAGACTAAGCTACTGGCAATGTTTTGTATATAGTGCATATCTTTTATTTAGACTTGGTTCTTTACTATTTGAGACAGTCTTCAGACAGACAGAAAAATAATTTGTCTATGAACTACAGCAATTGCTTCTGATGCCACAGCACCTACCCTTTCTATGGAAAATTTGTTTAGAAATAATTGCCTACATAAAAGAATTATGGACCTTGGTTCAGCTGAAAAGTCTACAGAAAGGCTAGTTACCTTGAACACCCATTTGCAATGTAACTGGGGTTCTGAAATGAGAAAGTCAACCCAAGGGTGACAATTTGAGGGAGATAAGGTCACAAAAGATCAGGAAACAACTCCTTAAAACCTGAGCAGTAACTTTGTTCCCTAACCTTCCTGAGTGGGGACAGGCAGGTCCTGAGACCTCACTAGCTAGAAACAGGTTCTGTCTGGTTCAGTGAGAGACTCTTAAGACAATAAGATGGAAAATGATACAGGAAGACATCCAATAGGTAGCTCTGGCCTCCACACATGCATATCTGGAGAACTGCACAGGCATGGAGGGGGGGGAGAGGGAAGGGAAGAGAAGATGGAAAATGTCAATCTAATTTGGTGACTACCCCTACTCAAATGACCAACCCCTTCCAAACTAATTACTCACAAAGTCTTTCAAGAGAAAGAAAGCCAGATATGTCCTTTTAAAAACGAATCATAAGCTTTAACTGCTGTACTAGCTAGTTTTTAAATGTCAAGTTAACACAGGTTAGCGTCATTAAAAATGAGGGAACCTCAACTGAGGAATGTCCCCACCAGGTTGCTTGTGGTTAACCTATGGGCATTTTCTTGATAAATGAGTGGGTGAGTCCATTCCAGAGGGCAGTGCTTAAACTTCAAACTTGATGTATTTCACTGACTGTTCATGAGTTCATGTACCACACACACAAGTTACACACACCTCACATACACATACAGATATGCTACACACATTCATTACACACACTACACTACACACACACACACCACACAATATTCATAGACCACACATATGCACACATTACACATAGGCATTACATAATACACACACAATCAGTGCTGCTATTGTGGGTACATACCACTGTATTCAGGTAGACCCTTACTGGAAACTAACTTATGGTGTAGCACAAAGAACAAACCAATTCTCCCATAGTGCTTCAGCCTACCTTCTTACAACATGTTAGTGTGTTAATTCTTTGGAACCACATAAACTGCTTCCTTATTAGGCTGGGATATTTCTTTTTCTTTTTTCTTTTTAAAATAAGGTTTTGTGTGTGTGTGTGTGTAGCTTTGGCTGTCCTGGAACTCACTTTGTAGACCAGGATGACTTCAAACTCAGAGATCTGCCTACCTCCCTACTGCCGGTTTAAAGGCGCATTGGGGTATTTCTGTGCTGTAGAGCCATGGCCAAAAATGCAGTGGAAATCTTACCAGAAAAGACTGCTCTCTTCTGAGGAGGTCCTGAATTTTAGTTTCGTGAGAGAAATGGTTCAGTCCATTTGTAACATGTAGTGAATTCTCTTAGATGGTAAGGAGGGGTGGAAGACACAATATAATAATAAATCCCAGTTGTTAACAGCAGTTTTTAACTTTGACTGGCCAAAGGCTACTTTGTTGATTTTGCTTAGTTAACCTTTGTTCCAATCCATTTGCAAAATATCAAACTTTCCCCCTTAGAAATAATAACAGGGAGGCCCATCTGCCTAGGATAAGGAAACATGAGCAAACTGCTCCGAGGAGGTATTTTTTTTACTTCTGTTGAGATCTAAACTTAAAAAAAAAAAAAAAAAAAAAAAAAAAAAAAAAAAAAAAATCCAAGTTTTTAATGGAGAGCTCCTGAGAAAAAGATATCATTCCTTTCAACCTGGGGATTGCATTTACTGGAAGCTGAATAAAGGGCTCCCTCCAATTCCTGGAGGTATTGGTAACCCATCCTGTGTTACTAGGCATTGACTCATTTGAAAAAAAGACCTCATTAGAGAGCCTTACTAAAATTGACTATCAGTTCTATTTTTTTCCAACTTAAAAATATTTTGATTGAGACAGGGTCTCTCTATGTAACCCTGGCTGTCCTGGAACTCACTCTGTAGACCAGGCTGGCCTTGAACTCACAGAGGTCCACTTGCCTCTGCCTTCTGAATACTCAGATTAAAGGCATGCACAACCATTATCTGGCCTTAAAAAAAACTAATTATACTAATTTGTGAGGGGACAGGGCTTACCTGCCACAGCTTATGTGGAGGTCAAGGGACAATTTTGTGGACTCACTTCTCACCCACGTCTAAGTGGGTTCTGGATTGAACTTAGGTTGTCAGACTCTGCAACCTTTTCTTGTTGAGCTATCTTGCTTACATAGAAAATTGTTTGCTTGCTTGTTTACAGTGGGGGGGTTTCAAGCCTTGGGCCTTATAGCAAGTAGTCTGCTACTGAGTTATATACCTAGTCATCATAAATATTTTATATGCTAGTGTGGCAATGTGATTATCACACTTGCATACATTGTGCCATATTTAAGTGAGATAAACATATTTACCTCTTCAAACATTTATTATCGTGTTGTAGTAAAAATGATCAAAATAATTTCTTCTAGGATGTTAGAGTATTTACTTCTAAGTATATGGTGTGGTGTATGATTCCTTTTATTATCTTTTTATGAGCAAAATAACTTATTTTTCGAAATTCTAGACTCAAATGCAAATTATTAAGTAGGGACTCTACTTCTGAATTACAACTCCCTCTAGCCCAAACAAATTCTCTTTTATTCTTTTAATTCTCATCTTCTACTTTTCTTCTTATCGATTCATGAGCTATCTGAACCATGGATTCCTGATTTCAGGTCAATACCAGGTGTTTGTTGTTGCTTTTTCCAATCATAACTCTTTGAACCTTGGCAATACGGTACTTGGGAGGTGGAAGCTGGACGAACATGAAATCAAGGTCACTCTCAGCTATCTAATAAGATTAGTGTGACTACACGGGATCCTGACTCGGGGGGAAAAAAAAAAAAAAAGAAAAAAATCAAAGAAACCCCCGGAGCAAAACCAAACCCACCTTAGCAACAGGCTGGGAAATTAGTTAGCCTTTGAGTCTCTGAGGATAAGAAACATCTCCCTCAGCTTACGAATGGGCTCATGGCAGATGAGGACAATGTCTCACAGAATACCTAACTAAGCCTCCCACTGTTGTTTTTTTTTTTAACTTACTATCTAAAGTTCTCTTCATAATCAGTCACTAATGAAGAAACTTCTAAGAATACTAGAAAAATACAGATGAAAATCCTTCTGAAATATGAGGCTTAAGAAATTTCCAGGAAAATTAAACAATTGTATTAAAGATTCCACATGGTTCATTAAGCTCCATAATTATGGAGAGTTGGAATATTGGAGATCTAGAGCCAAGTTATCTGTGTTATCATTCATTTCCTTAGCAGCTATTCTATAGCCAACCTCTGTATTGACCTAACAACCTTAGAAATGTCAGGTTGTAATGCATTACCTTGAGATCTAAAACCTATAACAGGGTTTCCCAGGCTTCACTTGTAACCTGATAGTTTCCATCTGAACATTTGAAAAATGTTGATTAGTGAATTTGTTTTATTCTGTGACAATAAGTACTCCTTTAACTGCTGCCATATTGGAACATATTATTTGGAGCAAGTTGGGATCTTGTTCCTGTGCAATGGTCACTCACATTTGGCTCATAATAAGCAACCCTTATTATTTAGGTAAAAGTTATGTTTTGGATTGCCAGGATAACAGGTCTGGACACTCCCAGGAATGTGACTCACTAGTACATATCTAGATATTGGGTAAGTACTGGCAAAATGCTAGAATCATGGATAATGATCCCATTGGAAATGAAATATATGACTAGAAATATATCTTCAATCATTAGGAGAATCACTTCTTTTGCCAGAGCTACTTGGGTACAAGAATATCCTGTGACCCTTCATCTAGTGTAGTTTGTTTGTTTGTTTTAGACAAGGAGTGTCATTGAACTTGGAATTTAGTAATTATGCCAAATTCAAAGGCCAGAGACCCCCCAGTGATCCTTTCATTTATTTCCTTGAGGGTGGGATTACAGGCACATGTCATTGAACTCCTGCTGTTCAGACTACACTTTCCTACTGGTAGTCAAAGAGTTAAAATTTTAAATTGGCTCCACTAACCCTGCCTTGAGGACAAGTATGTCTCAAGGCTGAGAACAAAAACTGCAGACCACTATAAGGTCTCTTATAACTGTTCTCTATAAGGTCTGGGTCTGCAGTCCTGAGAAAAACAAGTATGAAGGTCAGTGTGCCCCAAAACAGGGTGATCTGGAGTTGAATCTTATCCAAAAGCAGAGAATGCCAATTTGAATAAACCAGTGAAATTGCTATGCGCCTGTTGCTGCTTATGTAATTTTCCCTATAAATATGTCCCCCTAATTGAGTTCGGGGTCGACTCCTTATCTCCTTTGTGAGATATGTGTGGCCCCCAGAGCTCTGGTCTTCCCCCCCCCCCCTGCAGCAAAATAGGTTCTCTGTGAGTTCTTGAGTTCGAATTCTCCTGGTACTAGAGTGAGGGGTTTCCCCAATTCGGGGGGTCTTTCAGTAGCATCTGGACCATGATCACAACTGGTGGAACCTGAGTGGAGAATTGAGCCAGAACAGAGACTGAGAGGCCTTAGGCAGCAGGGCGCTTGATGAAAACGGACTCTTGGGAGGCAGTTTCGGTGAAACAGCTCTTTTTAATCAGGGGAACAAAGTCTATTTAAACTTTTGGGGGTGAATAGGGAATATGGGGGTGAGCATACATCATTGGCTGGGACCAGGGTGTTGGGGATGCCTCATTTGTATAAAGAGGAATTTCAGGTGCTGCTGAACAAATGACCTTATGAAGGAAGAGGAGGAAGTTTAACCTGGTGTGACCTTATCCAGTGGGGCAAAGGTTGGGGCCCAGGGCTATGTACCAGGTCTTGTAGGTCCTGGGCAGGGGGCATCAATACTGCTGATCTCAGGATGAGATGTCCAGGCTTTGGATATGCCTTTTCCCCACTCTTGCTGCAGGCTCCTCCTCCCCTTTCCATGGCTTTTTGGCCTCACAGACTTGGTTGTTGACTTTGTGAACTTGAAAGACCCCCGAATTGGGGAAGCCCTTCACTCAAATACTGGGAAACGCGAACCCAAGAACTCACGGAGAGCCTATCTTGAAAGTTCACAGGCTAACTACTTTATCTTGGGCTAGTTTTAGCCTTCAGGAACAGCCAGCCATTCCTTGCCCCACTGTGTATCTGTGATTAAACTGACATGACTGCTCCTCGGTGAGGCTAAGAGGAAGGTTTTTACTGTAGAGAGAGAAAAGCCAGAAGCATCTGTAAGAGTTACAGGAAGAACGTGGTCAGGGCTATCTGTGAGAGGGAAGAATAGCAGGAGTCAGAGAATAGAGGAAACATGGTAAGGATACCAGGGCTATAAGGAGACTGAGTAGCTGGGGAAAGAGAAACCGGGATCGGGAGGGGCATGGGGCAGAGGTGAGAATGGTTAGGATGCTAGCTTGGATTGTGAAATGTGTAGCAGGTATGCGGATGGGCACCACAGGTAGGCCTATGTCCCTTCTGCCAGAGGTAAAGGAAATGACTCCTTTTGGTAAATGGAAAGCAGCTTCACAGGTTTCGGAGGAATGCTTGTTTTCATCTAACTGCCAGAACTCCTCCTGCAGCCCATTTATTTCTGGATATCTGGACTGCCTTTTGGAGTTGGGAATTGGAGTTTCTTTTGGATGTAACAATCTCAACTAACATCTTGTGATAGTAATAACAAAAGCCTCTTAGAAGCTATTAACTTAGCAGAACATTAGCTTCTTACTATCCAAGAGCCGAGGAGGTCATCAGATAAAATCTTGGGCCTATAGAATAGTCTCCCTTCCTATCTCAATGTATCTGTATCTTAGGTGTACCCACTAATGTATTTTAAAGTTGCCTTGATTTATCTTTGTTTTGAAAAACTATAAAAAAGTAAATAAATAAAAACTTCATGAAACTGCTTCCACATTTGGAACATGGAGTTTGGGGTAACCAAAATCCAA
Organism: Micromys minutus; assembly: GCF_963924665.1. Classification (NCBI taxonomy): domain Eukaryota; kingdom Metazoa; phylum Chordata; class Mammalia; order Rodentia; family Muridae; genus Micromys; species Micromys minutus. The sequence continues at coordinate 10,945,209 of NC_137978.1, forward strand.
GTTCCTTGTGCCATTTGCCACTCAAAATAGCAACAAATAAACTCTTATTCCATTTAAGATGAGAATAGTGGTTCTTTTATTTCACACAGCAACAACAAAATCACACAAATTCACAAACATATTCAAGTTCAGACTTCACAAGGTATATGGTGTGTGTTTATACTTCCTTATACTTCCACATACTTCCGAGGCAGAGACAGGATGCCAGACAACCTCTTGCTGGATTACCTCAGAAATAAAACCCGGACAAAGGAATCCATCTCTCTAGGCCATTTGAAAACGTTTTACTGTAGGCAGCTAGAACTCATCTCCACGTGGCCATCTTCCAGCCTCTAGTAAACTCTAATCTCACATTGTTGAACGCTGAAAAACCACAGGAAAGTGTCTTTCTTTTTACTCCCTTTCCATTCCTTTAAAAGTAACAAGGAATCCTGCCTCGAAATTAATCTTAATAATACAAAAAGAGGAAGCATAAATCGGTTATTTTTGTACAAGTCTTTAAAGTGTACTTAAAAATTGCTCAAATGAGGTTGTAGTGAAACAATTTTTTTTTATTCTGAAATTATTTTTAATGTTATACTTTTGTATACACGTGGAAATACGAGGGAATGAAAATTGGAGACTCAGTAACTTTAATTTTACCTTTCGACTTGTAAGCTGAGAAACACTAAAAAACAAAACAAAACCGAGATCTTCTCAGAGGTTGGAAAAAAATCAAACAGATCTGTTTGACTACAGGTCACCTTTTAAACTTCAGACAACCTCAGCAGCTGGCACAGTGCATCCGAACCTCGCCTCCGAAACGAAACGTCACGAAACGCGCCGGGACCGGAAGTGACGCCCATCCCGCGACCGCAGCGCCGGCCGCTACGGAAGCGGGGTTCTGTTGCTGCAGAGACGGCCGCCTGTCGCTGATGATTGCAGCGCGAGGACCATGACGGGGAAGAAGTCTTCCCGGGAGAAGCGGCGCAAGCGGAGCGGGCAGGAGGCAGCTGCGACACTCGCGGCCCCGGACCTAGTGCCCGTACTGAGCGGGAGCGCGGGTGGGTGCGGGAGCGGTGGCTGCTGCGGGGTCGCCGGCGGCGGGACAAGTGTGGCGGGCGGCGCGGAACGAAGCGAGCGCCGAAAGCGGAGGAGCACTGATTCGTCCTCCAGCGTCTCGGGCTCCCTGCAGCAGGTGCGTGCCTCGCCTCGCGCCGCCTCCCGGAGCTGCGGCCCCTCAGAAGAGCCGGGCTGCAGAGCCGCGCGGGCGCGGGCAGAGCTCATTGTTAGTGCCGGGGTCCCTTGGGCCGCCGGAACTATTCTGAGTCCGTTTGAACCCGTCCTCATGTATTGAACTTCCAAGTTTCTGGATTTACTGTTCTGTACTCCTTCCCCATTAAACTTTCGCGGTTTCTTTTACTTGTGGTTTTCCGGTTCTCCCTAGAGGATCTGTGGGTCGGGAAGTAGTTACGAATGCCGGTGTAAGCACTGATCATCTTTACCTACTTAATGGATTTTTATTATTTTCACATTACACATATATTACAAAAATCCCATAACAACAAACACCCGAGACCCAAGTTTAGGACTTTTAGCCACAGTCACAATCGCAAGAATTTCATAGTTCCTAGGAGTTGAAAGCGCTTCATACTGCCACTTGGTATCCATACCTTCTGTGGATATGTAGCCACTTTTCATTGTTTACTTTTACATATGTAATTGGGGATATGCCCGCATTGAATGGTTCACTTGCCAGACATGATGTGTTTTAGGTGTCGCAGTATCCACGCATCTTTACTGATCAATATTTAGGCTTTCAATTTTATTGATTTTTACATACAATACCAACTGTTCATAGATCTTGTGCCAGTGTTACATAGGCTTGGACTTAGAGAAGTGGAATTAAAGTGTCAAAAAGTATATGTATTTAAAAATCAATGAATTTCTTTCTCTGCATACTAGCACCATATGATATATTGACCAAATGCTTCATGCTCTCGATACTTGGGCTTCACAGCCCAAATGAACTAAACCCTAGATATGCAAATCCAAACTTTTATTTTAAAATAAAACAGACGTGGTGAAAGAAAACCAAATGCTTTTAAAGCAAGACTCACTGATTTATAGTTGAAATTGTATGGCTATTCATCTCTTCCAGTCTTCACAAGCATGTTCTTTCTAATTCTCCCCCTTTCCCCTGTTTCCCCCTCCCCTGGTATAGCCCTGGCTAGCCTGGAACTTGCTGTATGTATGCTCCTTAGACCAGGCTGGCCTCATCCACTCTCCTGCCTCTGGCCTTGGAATGCTGACATTACAGGGGTACCCCTCCCCCAATCCCTGTTGGTTTTCTTTTTAGAGAGCTGTCAGACTGACCGAGTGATTATTACATCTTTTTTGTTGTTTGTTTGTTTTTGAGCCAGGGCCTCACTAGTCTGGAACTCAAAAAATTTTTTTTCTTCCTCTGTCGTCTGAGTACTGGGATTAAAGGCATGTGCCACCGCACTTGGCTAACATGGTTTTAATATGTATTTTCCTGATGAATAGTAGTACTGAATATTTCTACACTTTACGATTTGGTCCTTCGTGTAGTTATATAGATTCTTGGCTTCTTTTTCTTTTATTCAGTGTTTCACTGAGAAGTCTCACACATATTTCACTTAAGTGTTAGTTTTAAACTTTTGAGTAGAGTGTACAGCAAATGTTCATATGACTTGGTTTAAAGCAGTGCTTCTACTGTCCTAATGCTGTGACCCTTCAATACAGTTACCGTGTTTTCCTGTAGTCTTAGGTAAGCCTGTGGAAAGGTCATTGGAGCACCCCCCAGGTGTCTTGACCCACAGGTTGGGAATTGCTGGTTTAAGGTGTGCTAGAGCATTTGAATTTTTTTTTTTTTTTTTTTTTTGTAGCCAGAACTTGTATTATTATTATTATTTTTTTTTGCCTTCCAGATTTTGTAAGATTGTAAAATCTTTTGGAAGACTGTAAAATTTATAAAAATTATTCTGTATTTTAAAAACACTTAACACATTTCACACTTATTAATTTAATTGAGCACATACCGTGACCCAGGAGGAGTTAAAGGACAAATCACAGGTTTTCTGTCCAACACATGGGTTCCAAAGGATTGAGCTCTCATGTTAGGAAGGTGGCAAGAGTCCTTACCTGCTGAGCCAAGTCACCTGCGCTTGCCAACTCTTTTCTCATAGATATTGTATTTAAAAGACCTTAGTTTTTAAAATTTGCTTACCTTTATTTTATGTGCTTTGATGTTTTTCCTGCATGTATATCTGTGAGAGTGTCAGATCTTGGAGTTATAGACAGTTGTGAGCTGCCATGTGGGTGTTGGGATTTGAACCCAGGTCCTTTGAAAGAGCAGTCAGTGCCCTTAACCACTGAGCTATCTCTCCAGCCCCTTGTAATAATTTTTTAATCCAATTTTTTTTTTCATTTTAATATGCATTGGTGTTTTGCCTGCACGTGTGTGTGGGTGAGGGTATCAGATCTTGGAGTTACAGGCAGTTGTGAGCTGCCATATGAAGAGTTTGCATTAGCAAGTGTTCCTAACTGCTGACCATCTCTCTAGACTCATACTTTTTAACATTATAACTGGTCACATTATTTGTTATTAGTCATTTTCTGTAATATTTCTACTCACACTGAAGTTTGACCTTTTTAGTATTTTTTTGTTGTTGTTCATTTTGTATTTTCAAAGCTCAGTATAGTGTTAGACAGTATTAGTGAGAATGGGCATTCTCTACCCATTTTGTTTTTAAAGCAAGACTTCCTCCTCCCTCTCTTCTCCTCTTTTTCCTTCCATTCTGTATTGAACCCAGGGCCTTGAACCTGTTGTTTAGGCAAATGCTCTAGCACTGAGCCACACATCCAACTCTAGTGGGAACAGTTACAATGTTGTACCAATTAGTGTATTTATGATAGAATGTGAAGGTGACTTTGCTTAGGTCAGGAAAATTTCTTCAACTCTTGGTTCTGTGGGTTTGGTTTTCTCATATGGCTTCCTGACATGGTGTTGATGTGGTTGTATCAGCTAGTTAGTGTAATTTTGTTGTTTAAGTATTGGTAAGTTAGTTGATGGCAAACTATATATGCTGTCTTGAGGAAAGCCCTGTTTGGTGTGTTGGACTTATATGTTGTATGAAGTATTTTTACTTTGGGGTAGATATTTTTGTTTATTTTGAGACAGGGCCTCTACTTGTATCCCTGGCTGTCTTGATGTTCACTATCTAGACAAAGATTGGCCTTTCTCTGTTTCTTGAGTGCTGGGGCACATCATAAGTTAGGTTAGCCTATAGTTTCCATTTGTGTAGTGAACAGAGTTGGGAGGTTCATGAATATTTGATAGCAACTCATAAGTTTTCCTTATATGCTTATCAAGGCTTTACAAGCTTAATTGGTTTTTGTTTTTATTTTCAGTCAGGGTGTCACTATGAACCCCTGACTATCCTGGAACTCACAGAGATGCACCTGCCTCTCCTTCCCAAGTGCTGAGCGTAAAGGTGTGTCCTAGGAAGAAGTTCTAAGAGCTTGTGAGATGGCTCAGTGGGGCTGCACAAGTCTTACACCCAGGTTCCATTCTTGAAACTGTTCGGAAACTACTCTCAAAAGTTGTCCAACCTCCACATGTGTAAAGCTCATACATGATATACTCATCTAAGAGCAATAAACAGTCTTAAATTGAAAAAAGAAAATTAAAAATTATAGATCTTTCCTGCTTTCCCACACTATTTGGACTTTCAAATTTGTATCTGAGAAGCATGTGCACTTGTTAATGGTGTGATATGGTGTAGTGTAGGGGAAGGAAAGAGGAAAGACTTCCTTACGTAGAATGTATATACAACATGAGGCCTACTGAGTTCATCTTGCAAACATTAACAAAACGGAAATCTTGAAATCTCATACTGGATGTGGAGAATCTGGCTCCGTGGTTGTTACAGCCTAGGAAGGATTATGGCCAATGTTTTGACAGTAGATTTAGAAAGACTGACTAGTTATGGGAAATTGTCAGAAATGACAGTTGATATATGATTAAATCATGTAACAGTTTGAAAAATGATAGCTTGTGGTTTAAATACAGCTTTGTGTTTGTGATTTGTAACATTTGCTGCTATTTTGTTTCTTTATATGAATTTGAGTAGAATGACAAAGCATTTCTAGCTTTTGGATGAGTGACCCTTGAAGGAATCTTCTAATTCTTCAAGTATAAAATTTTAGGAAGTGGTACGTTTTGATTTCTGTCTTCTGAGATAGGATTTTCTTTTATTACAAGCCCTTCAGTTAACTGCGTTGTAGAGAACAGCATTAAAAAGTGGTGAAGAACTGCATTTTCTTCTGACTTTAGGTAGACAATTGTGCAAATAGAGGACTCTAGAACTTCTTAATGAAAAATGAATACGTGACAATAGAGTGTGTCATGCATGTATTCAGAGTATTCTAAATGTTATTTAATACTTCCCTGTTTCTTTACTTGTAGGAAACCAAGTATCTTTTACCAAGTCTGGAAAAAGAATTACTCTTGGCAGAGCACAGTGATCTTGAAGAAGGTGGACTGGATCTGACTGTCTCATTAAAACCTGTTAGTTTCTATATATCAGACAAAAAAGAAATGCTGCAGCAGTGCTTCTGTATAATAGGGGAAAAGAAGCTACAGAAGATGCTCCCTGATGTGCTGAAGGTACTTTCCTGCAATAATAGGCTGCACACACGGAGAAGCAGAGCCTTCATCTGTAGCAGTCATTTCTCTGAATGTAGTGTCTGACTGGATGCTCTAATCTGTACAAGTTACTTGAAATAATTCAAGGGAGAAAAATCTAAAAAACCTTAAATGATCTTACAGCCTTATATATTTAAGCTTTTTTTTTTTTTTTAAAGAAAAATGTTTTGGCAAGACATTTATTGACCCTATGGAAAGAATTCAATTTTTTTTCCAGTAGTGGTACTAATTGGAGTTATAAAGAATAGTATGCTGCTGTGTAACAGTCCACAATAGTTTGTAGTAGCTTATGTTTCATCATGTTCATAGGTTTTTTTTACATATATATTTCTGGACACTTCAGGAAAATATGTTATAATCTGATTTTATGGTTATACAAAGCCCAGGCAAAACCTAAGGGCAAGTGTCTCATATGGTCACGTCCTGCAGATTTAAATCTTTATAATAATTACATGAGGTAAATAGACTACATTTATAGGAAGACTGACTTTTTGTTCAGATTTTGCTTCTAATAAACATGATTTTATGCATTCCTTCAAATTTCTGAAATATTCATGTCAACTGACAGCTTTTCAGATTTTATCCCATAAATTCATGTGAATATTCTTGAAGCTTTTATTTGTTTGATTATAAGATTTTGCTAATTCAATTTTTTTTATAATTGCAGTTTTCCAGTTTACATTGGAGCTATAGTACATAAATGCAATTTTTTTAAATGTCATTTTCTTTAGAACTGTTCAGTAGAAGAAATTAAAAAACTATGCCAGGAACAATTAGAGCTCCTGTCTGAAAAAAAAATCTTGAAGATTCTTGAGGGTAAGAATGAATATTTCTATATTCTGCAAACTTATTAAGTGGTTCTCTGCATAAATACTGAGGTTTTCTTTCTCTTGCTTGAATGTGACTTTAATTTCTCTATTGAGGAATCACTGAAGAATATCTTTACTTCTGTCTGTACTGGAAAATATAATTTACATAGCAGTAGAATTTCTAACAATCCCAAATTTGATATATACTTTTTTCTTAACCAATATATAAATGAGTCCATGTTTATATACTATAAGATGAAAATTAGAATATTATCAGAAGGACTGTAAAAAATTACCAAGAAGTTATATTTTTTAAAAAATAAGACATTTTTTGCTTTATTTTCTTTATAACTTATAATGAACTATTGTATATTTCTCTTGTTTCATTAACATCTAGATGCAATATTAGAATTGTTTGTAATTTTTCAGCATTTATTTCTTCCAAAATAAGATTATTATTTGATACTGATAACTTTTAGAATTTTGAATTTTCAAGTATTTTTTTAGTTTGATTTGGAATATTGAGAGAATTTTCTCATTTGCATCACCAAAAAAAACAAAAAGCAGAATTTCCAGAGACTGGTAATTTTTTTTTTATTTTCTTTTTTAAATTACTGTAAAGTTGTAAGGTTGGAGAGATTGATCAGTAGTTAAGATTGGAGTTTGGTTCCCAGCACCAACATAAATCCAACTTCAGGAGATCTGATATCATTTTCTAGCCTCTCAGGGCATCTTCCTCACTGTATACAAACACACAAATAAAATTACAAATAAATGATTTAATGAAATTTGTAATCCTGGGAATAATATACATATACGCATATATGTATATTGTCTGTTGATTATACCTACACATTCTTGTAAGTATATGATAGGTAAAGGGAAGATAATGAAAAAATAAACATTTAAAATATAACCCTTGAGGCTGGAGAGAGAGATAGCTTAGGGATCGAGAGTATTTGCTGCTCTTCTAGAGTATGTGAGTTTGGTTTCTGGACCCTACATTGGGTGGCTTACGGCCGTCTGTGATGCCGCTTCTGACTTCTGTGGACACCTGCATGTGTGCCCCTATTTACACACAGATTCATACATACATGCACATAAACAAAGTCAATCTTAAAAAAGTAGGAGTAATAGAAAAATATTTTGTAAGTTTTTTTTTTATCTGTATCTTTTTTAAGATGGCACTTTTTATATACTGCTTTTAATTTTATAAACATGTTTTCAGTAGTTCATTCTTTTTTACAAGGTGACAATGGTTTGGACTCTGATATGGAAGAGGAGGCAGATGATGGCTGCAAGACGGCATCTGACTTAATCAGTCAGTAAGTTAAGACATAAACACTTTCGTTTTCATTTAAATTTGTTTTGCTATTCCTTTGAAAATCCCTGTTTTGAAAAAAAAAATTGTGTGGGTGTGTGTGTGTGTGTGTATGTGTGTGTGTATGCATGTGTGTGTGAGTATATTGTCACATGTGGGTAAGTGGAGGCTGGAGGAGGACATCAGATTCCTGGAGCTGGAGTTAAAAGTGGTTGTGAGCTGCCTGAAGTGGATGCTGGGAGCCAAACGTGGATCTTTGGAAGAACAAGAAATGCTCTTAACTGCTAAGCTGTCTCTATAGCCTCTTTGTTTTTATGAGTGTGTGTGTGTGTGTGTGTGTGTGTGTGTGTGTGTGTGTGAGAGAGAGAGAGAGAGAGAGAGAACATTTATATATATCTATATAAAAGTTCATTTGTCCTATTTATTTTTACATGTATGTTTATATGTGTATTGATATTAATATGTATAATTGGAATCTTTTGATGATAAACATTTTTTGAATCATTGCCACTGGGCGATAGCATACATACTTGAGGTGAAGTCTAAGGAAGGAAAACCTAAGAAAAAATTTTAAAGTGTAGAGAGAACATCAAATCTGTGTTGCTTGGCTGCCTTGAAAGAGACAGTCTTAGTCACATTGTACATCTTGCTGTAAGTCATTTGACAACATAGAAAATGTTTACATTTTAAATAAATAGTTTTAGTCGCTTTTCTTATATTAAAATACTTAGTGCTATTCTTTTATGCACATTACTTAGTTTATTTAGCTTAAGAAATGCACATTATTTAGTTTATTTAGCTTAAGTATTTATTAAGCCTCTTATTTTTTAGCCATATTCTGTTTCTTTTCTCTTTTTCTCCCTTCCTCTTCTGTTTCTTAAAATTTTATTGGCAGCAACTGAACCCAGAGCTTCACACATGCTAGAAATCTCTGTTCTACCAGGGCATATTCCTATCCCTCAATTTCTTTGATTGTTTTGTTTCTTAATGTTACTTTTAAAACCTTGAATTAAGCTTTTGCTTGATTGTTGTTGAGTTTTCTTTATTCAATTCTCTCCATTTTTAAGGTATTATTAAGGTTTAATTTGTTACTGTCTCATACCTGAACACTGGTGTGGAAGCCACGTTATAAGAGAAACTTAGTTCTCTTTAGAATTACAGTAAGGGTTAGAGAGATGGCTCAGTGCGTATAAGCACCGGCTACTCTTCTAGAAGACCTAGGTTTGAATCCTGGCTCCAGAGGGTCAAACATCCTCTTCTAACCTCCATGAATACTAGTCATGCATGTGGTGCACAGATATGCATGCATGCAAATCACTCATATACATAAAAGAAAACTAAACACAAATTTGCAAGAAGGGCTAGCTGTGGATTTTAGCCCAGTGATCATGTACTTGCTTACTATGAACTTGACCTGCATTGTAACCCCTAGAGCCAAAATAAAATTTAGTACTTTTGAATTATTCTAAGGGAAAAGTTTTACATAGCTACAAAGCCAGAGGCATAAAGAACCCATTGTGTGATCAGACAGATAACATAGACTTTTTATTATGTGCTGACAGACAATTGCAAACGCATGCTGAGCACTTCTAACCCAGAAATCTCAAATCTAGGATCTAGAACATCTTGATTTTTATGTAGGCACTCAAAAAAGTTTTAATTTTTGGCTTGAGATTTTTAGTTTAGGGGTTTATAGCATGCAGATTGTATGTAACTAATACTTTATACAGAATTCTGCTGTTCTGAGGAGTGTGGATAGGGGACAATACACCTGTATTTCCACACATCGTCATGGTAACCAGCAGTGGAACTGACAAGGGCCAGATTATTGAGTTCTATAATATTACTGGTGCATGCTAGCTTTTATTTTTAATTGTTTATTTCTTTAATGGCTTTTTTTAAGAGTTATTTTTCTTTGTGTGTTTGTGCTGTGTGAATGTGTCTGTCTGCTATGTGTGTGCCATGTGTGTTTGGGTGTTTATAGAGGCCAGAAAAGGTGTCAGATGGCCTGGAAGTGCAGTTATAGGCTGCTTGAGATATGAGCTTGCTGGGATCTAAGCTTGGGTCCTCTGATAAAATTTTATAGTTTACTCTGATCCATCTATCACTCTAGCCCCTTTATTATACAGAATTTACTTTCAGATAGGTTCTCATTATGTGACCAGTCTGCCTCTGAGCTCTAGGACTTAAGAGGTCTGATTTCTGCCTCAGCCTCTTTCTAGCCAAGTTCCCAGTTCTATGCTACTACATCCAGTTTAGTACACTTAATTAGGTCAGTTTATCAGTGATTTTGAGTGTCAAAGCCTTTGTGCATGCTAGGCAAATGCTTTGCAGCCCAGAAGCCCAGCATCCCCCCTTTAGTCAAATTTCCAAGCAACAGTAAACCAAAATGAACACTTGTAACTAACACTGGAACAATGCAGTATTGTTCATGTGTCATCATTCATCCATTAGCTTTGTATAACAACCTTACAACATACATGGTTTCATTTTATGTGTGGAAATGAGGCCAGATAAATTTGTGTGCCTTGAATTATAGAAAAGTCATTCTATGAAAGTTAGTGGCAGTGTCTCTTAAGTAGCTGTAGATGCTTTGATTTAAGTGTTCTTGCCTTAGTGGCTTTGAAATACCTTAACTTCCATAACAGTCATTGTATTCATTTGTAAAGTGAAGATAACTCTTTACAAGACTAATATTAAATGGGCTAATTCAGCTATAATGTAAGGCCAGTGAGATCATTCACTGGATAAGGCACTTACCATCAAGTCTTATGACCTGAGTTCAATCTCCAGGTCTCATATGTTGGAAAGAGAACTAACACTCTAAAACTGTCTTTTGACCTTCTCACAGGAACTCACCACAACTCTACATGCATATCTACAAAAATAAATGCATTTTTTACACACACACACACACACACACACACACACACACACACACACACACACACACACATACACACACAGCTGCAAATGAGGGAAACATTTTAGAGTGTAAAACAGGTGCCAGGAAAGAAATGGCAATGTAGAGAACACTGCTGTTAGCTCCTGATGCTAACTTTTCTTTCCTCCTGCTTCAGGAGCAGAATAACCTAAATAAGCAAACCTGCAGAGATAAGAAAGGAGAAAGGTTTTCAGACAGAATGCAGGTAGGGCATTTTATTCTCCATGCTGCTGAACAAAGTCTGAGTCACAGAATAAAGATACATTTTCCTTTTTTCAAAGCTTGTAAAAGCAGTTTAATAGGCTTTTGCTGATAGTATCTTTTTGGATGTTACTTTGTGCTTAGAAGGTCAGTTCAGCTCTATTCATCTTAGAGGTAGTGAACTAGTTGGTAGATTCCTGTCACTATTTTTTTCTGGACTTCAATAGAAGAGTCAACTTGGCATATTTGCTACTTAAACTTCCCATGTTCTGTGATCTGCTGATAGTCACTTTGATGAGTGCTTGTTGTCTGGCCAGGCTGCATGCTTAGAAAATACTTAGTCATGAGCAGACAAAAAAGGCTGAAAGGAACTTAGTAGCTTCTGTTGAGTACCAAGTTAATAAATAGAATACAGGAAAGAAGCTTCAAGATAGTGAGATGGCTGGAGGAAATAGAGCACAGATGTAATTTTGGAGCTAAGGCTGTTTTACATTTCTTATTTTGCTAGGCTGATTGGTTATGACTGGGAACTGAATCATTGCCCTGAACAGCCAACATATGCAGATAAATATAGATCACTACTAAAAAAACCTCAAAAAATAAATTGTAAGTCACAGTTTTAGGATGGATCTACTGGACAAACAAAAAGCTATACATTTTGAGTTTAAAAAATCGCCTTAAGACCCTATAGGAAAGAATAATGAGAAAAGATCTTATAGGGTAAATTATGTCCTGGAGATTTCATTTGTTGAGGTCTAACCCAACAGTGGCTTAGAGTGTATCCTTATTTAGAGATAAAAAGAGATCATAAAATTACAGTGAAGTTTTTAGCTGGGTGCTCATCAGATCTGACTGTCCTGAAAAGTGAGTTGAATACACTGGAAGACAGAAGAGACCAATCTTTGTATCCATATGTCTATGTTTCTAAGTAATGAAGGGGCTGACTAGGGGAACTTCAGCCTGATGCTGGTTTCTTTCAGGGGATGTAAATAGGTAAAGGGTTTAAGTCAAGCAGCTCTTGGCTGCCAGACTAAAGAGAATGGAGAAAGAGTCAGTTCTTGATTCCAAGTCTGCCTGTTGTACCTCCTCTTCACCTAGTCTAGCAAGAAGCAAGCTGAGAGAGTGACTTCTCTTGTTAATACCACAAACCCCAGTTTAAAGGGAACATTTGGACATGAGAGAAAAAACACTTATAACTAGCATAAGAACTTCCTTCACGTTTAAAAGAAATTAAAAATTAACAAACTAAAAGAACTTTGAGAAAATGAAACAGCAAAGGTAAAAGCTCAAAGCTTAGGAGATAGAAAACACACAGAGCTTTAGCCATTCACAAACTTGGTCTTTGTTCAGGCCGCACATAGAGGTCATTTTGAGTTGAAGGAAAGAAGTGAGGACAGTTTTCTTGCAAAATACAAGTAAATCTCCACAAAAGTGGGAACAGGATAAGTTGAGTGATGTCCTGTTGAAGACACACCAAATCAAGATAGATGCATTCACACTTGAACTGCCTCTTGTATAAGTGGACATGTTTAATGTATTTACATCCAATAAAATGTTCTATTAATGCCAACTGTTACTATTCATAGGCAGACATATCTGTGTTATTATAAGTAGAATAATACCTAGAAAGAGATGAACACATTTTCCATTTACTTTATGATTTTAGCATATTCTTAATATACAGAATCTTATAAGTAGTGCCAAAAAAGTATATGGGAGGTTTAGACCATTTCACTTGTGCATATATGTTTATGAATGTATACAAACAGAAATGTTAGTATACAGATCCAACAGTGTATCAAGTGAGTAATTACACTGCTATCCATGTAGGATTTATTTCAGGAGTTTTATAAGAAATATTAATTAGAATATCTATTAGGATTATTTATATCACTAAATTGAAAGAGAAAAGTTATATGTCCATATAAGTGTGCATAGGAAAGGCCTTTGGTACTGTTCAGTGATCACTTCTATGTAAGGTGTAGAGTGTGCTGTTTTGATCCACTATGAAATGACTATTAGGCAAGCAAATAAGCCTGTTCATCACCTAGAATGTTGGTTTTTGCATTTTGTAAGAATCCAGTTCAGTAAACTTCCTGTATCTGCTGTTTTAACAGTCCTCACATTATGAATTTGATTTCTGGCCTTAGTCTCTATAGCTTCAACTTTGCTCACTTTGACCCATGTCCCCTTTTCTCTTTACCCCGGTAAATACTAATTTATTCTGTTTCAGTTGAGTTTTTAAAAAATTATTTATTTTTATTTAGTAAGTGTTCTGCTTACATGTATGTCTGCACCATCTGCATTCAGTGCCTGAAGAGGCCAGAAGAGGGTGTCAGAAATCCTGGAACTGGATGTTAGACAGAGTTCTAGACAATTCTGAGCTGTCATGTAGGTGCTCTTCAAGAGCCCATGTTCTTTTCAAGAGCAGTAAGTGTGTAACTGCTGAGCCGTTCCGTCAGCTCTATATTTGAAGATTTTAAGATCTCTGTAACTGAAATCATGGTGTTTCTTGGCTCTCTTGTTTGCTTTGTTTTTGTTTTATTCCTTTCTTTCTCTTTTTCTTTCTTTTTCCGTTTTTGTTTGTTTGCTTTGTTTTGTTTTGTTTTTGGATACATAGTCTCACTGTGTAGCTCTGACTGTCCTGGAAGTCACTGTGCAGACCAAGCTGATCTTGAATTCACAGAGTTCTCTAGACCTCACAGCCTGCCTTTGCCTCCTGGGTTCAAGAATTGATGGAGTGTGCCATTGTGTGCTGCTTTTGTTTTGTTTTTATGTCTGACTTATTTCACTTAGTGTAGTGGCTTCCAGGTTCATCAATGTGGTTGCAGATGCAAGGATCTCAGTTTTGAAAGCTGAATACATACACACATGCATACATTCATGTGTGTGTCTGCATGTGGTGTGTGTGGAAATGTATATATGTATGTATGTGTATTAGGTATAAACATACTATTTTATACTACAATTTTTTTCCATTTATTTACTGTAAGACTCATAGATAGTTTACTATATATTGGTTGTTGTGAATAAAATGGCAACATAAACAAATGTGAATATATCCATGAGGTGCTGATTTCATTTTTTTTTTTTTTTTTTTTTTTTTTTTTTTTTGGTATATACAGAGTTTTTTCTTCTTTTTTTAAATGATTATTTATTTTAGTTATGTGAGTACATTGTAGCTGTCTTCAGACACACCAGAAGAGGGCATCAGATCCAATTACAGATGGTTGTGAGTCATTATGTGTGGTTGCTGGGAATTGAACTCAGGACCTTTGGAAGAGCAGTCAGTGCTCTTAAATGCTAAGCCATTCTCCAGCCCTTCTTTTTTTAAACTTCTTTGGGAATGTCCATACTATTTTCTACAGTGGTTGCATAATTTATATTTCTACCAGCTGCTCACAAGGTCTTCCCTTTTCTTTTTTCTTTCTTTCTTTCTTTCTTTCTTTCTTTCTTTCTTTCTTTCTTTCTTTCTTTTTTCTTTCTTTCTTTTTTCTTTCTTTCTTTCTTTATCTTTTATGTAATAAGTACACTGTTGCTGTCTTCAGACACACCAGAAGAGGGCATCAGATCTCATTACAGATGGTTGTGAGTCACCACGTGGTTGCTGGGAATTGAACTCAGGACCTCTGGGAGACCAGTCAGTGTTCTTAGCTGCTGAGCCATCTCTCCAGCCCAAGATCTCCCCTTTTCTTCACATTCCCATTAATCCGTATCCTTGTTATTTTTAAATATATAATTTAATGTTACTAATTTTTTAGTGTGTGTGTGTGTGTGTGTGTGTTTTCTTTCCTTCACATTGTGGGTTATAGGGATTGTATGTACTCAGGCCTGGAAGTATGGGATTGTTAAATAAAACTAAAACCCCAGAAAGGAACATTTGTGTGAAAATCTTAAAAATGGTTGAGTTGGTTCAGTAGGTAAAAGCACTAGCTGCACAAGCTAACCAAACTAACACAGTGACTGTAGATAACAAGTCAGTATTGTGTAGTTCGAAAAAATAAGAAGAAAGAATTATGCTCCCCTCCATCCTCAGGTTTCTTTGTGTAGCCTTGGCTCTCCGTAGGCTGGGTTGGCCTCAAACTCAGAGTTCTGCCTGACTCTGCTTCCCAAGTACTGGGATTAAAGGTGTGAGTCATTACAACCTGGCTGAATTATAATATTTTTACCACAAAGAAATGACAAGGGCTATAGCGATGGCTAAGTAGTTAAGAGCACTTGCTCTTCCAGACGACCTGAGTTTAGTTCCCAGCACCCATAAGGCAGCTCACAACTGCCTCTGATTCCAGCCTTAGGGGGATCTGATGCCTCTAGTCTCCACAGACATGCCTTGCCACAGATATGCGTGCATATACATAACTGGAAGTAAAATAAATACTGATCGATGTTTAACCTGATTTAAATATTACCTAGTGGATGTATATATGGAAATTGTATATAGTGCACTATTAATGATGTTTTTGGTTATCAATTAAAAACAGGCTTTTTGTAGATTATTTTGCTCAACTATTAACTAATGTGACTACTCTGAGCATGGTTAAGGTAGGCTAGAATAGCTGTGATAGTTAGGTGTATTGAGTACAGTTTGAGTTAGCTTTTTATTTTGCCTTGTGTTTTGAGACAGTGTCTCATGTAGCCTTATGTGGTTTCTTGTTTTATGCAGCTGAGGCTGGTTTTGTATTCCTGACCCTCCGGCTTCTACTTTGTAGGTCCTTGCTTTATAGTTCTGCACCATCATGCCATGCCAGTGTTTCCAGTTTAAATTTGGATTAAAAGCATCAGTATTTGACAGGCAAGGGACAACATCCTTATTCCAGGCAAAGATAGACTTCACAATAGATTCGGAAATTATTGATGTGCTTTGAAGATGAAAGAAACAACCATAAGTTAGGAAAAGGAAATGGCCTTGTAGTGGATGAAGAATAAGCAGACGTTAGTAAAGGTGTGCAGCAGTATTTTCTAAGTACTTTGCTACAGGAGCAACAGGAAACTAATGCAGTATACTTGCTAAAACCTGGGCAATAAGCCAAAAGTTATATATAATTTTTTTAAAATGGTTTTTGTCTTAGGGTTTCTATTGCTGTGAAGAGACACCATGGCCACAGCAACTCTTACAAAGAAAGACATTTTATTGGGCTGGCTTATATTTCTGAAGTTTAGTCCATTATCATCATGGCAGGAAGCTTGGAGGCATGGAGACAGTCCCAGTGCACAAGAAGGAGCCGAAAGATCTATACCTTGATCTGTAGGCAGCAGGAGAAGAGAATGTCTACTGGACCTAGTTTGAGCACCTGAGATGTTAAAACTCACCCTGTATAATCCACTTCTCCAACAAAGCCACACCTACTCCATCAAGGCCACACCTCCAACTAGAGCCACTCCCTCTGAGCCTATAGGGCTGTTTTCATCAAACTAGCACTTTCCACACTCTGACCCCACAGGCTTATAGATATATCACAATGCAAAGTGTCTTTAGTCCAACTTCAGAAGTTCCCATAGTCTATAATAGTTTCAAACATGTTTTAAGGTCTGATGTCTCTTTCAAAATGCTTGCCAGTCTCTTAACTCTAACCCCTTTAAGTCCAAAATGAGAAAGCAGTTGACATACTTACAACATGTAATGACACAGGATATACATAGACATTAAAAAATGGAGGAAAGGGAGCATGGTAGGGAAATACTGGACCAAGCAAGACCAAAAACCAGCTAGACACACCGCATCTTCATGTCTCCCTTGAGATCTCTAACTCCTTTCAGCTTTGTTGACTGCAATATATTTATTTCTCTTGGGCTGGTTCCATTTTTAGCAGCTTTCCTTGGCAGGTATCCCATGGCTTTCATGTCTCCAACATTTGGGGTCTCCAAGGAAATTCAGGTTTCATCTTCACAGCTTCACACAATGACCTCGAGACCTCTAAGCTATCATTGTTTATAGAGTTAAGTGTTGGTTCCTTGTATGACATGTATCAATCTGCTTGCATAGTATATTTGCCTAAACGTTTACTGTATGTGGTCTCTATAAATGAAGTTCTGATTGCTGTAAAAAAATACATAAAAGCCAGAGGCTAGTTTAGAAAATATATCAGTTTGTTAGCTTTTTAGTGACTAAGGAAAAGAAGATATAAAATATCTTGCTCAGTATATGAGATTCATTTTATAATTAATTAAATTATTAAAATATTTATCTTATTTTATTTGATTGTTTTTCCTGATTGTATGTATGCACCATGTGCATGTGTGTAGATAGTGCTCTTGGAGGCTAGAGAGGGCATTGGGTCTTCTGAACCAGGAGTAACAGTAAATCGTGAGCCAGTGTGTAGGTACTTAGAGCTGAACTGGGGTCCTCTGCAAGAACACCAAGATCTCTCCAGTCCCACTTACAAGTTCATGACTGCAAAATATCTGAGTTATTATAATTTTTAAAACTGTAGTTTGATATTTTTTACATTGTGTGTGTGTATATGCATGTGCGTTTGTGTGTGTGTGTGTGTGGTATTGTGTATGTGTGTATGTTTGAGTCAGTGTTATTATGTAGCCTAGGCTGTTCTTGAACTTGTGTCTTCTGCTTGTTTCTAAGTGCAGGGATTATAGGTATATGCCATCATGTCTGGTCATTTTCACTTTACCCTTTTTTTTTTGTTTGTTTCATGTTGTATTATTATTATCAACATTATTATTTACTATATCTGAGTGTCTAATGTGTGAGTGTGGGTGTGCATGTACCATCATAGTGCATCTATGGAAGTCTGGAAAACTTTGTGGAGTAGGTTCTCTACTTTTGTCTTTATGTTGGTTCTGGGTCTTAGATTTAGGTCATGAGACCTGCATGGCCAGGGCTTCACCTGCTGAGTCATTGCTTTCTTTATTTGTTTGATTTTGAGGCAGACTCAGATTCCTTAAGCTGGTTATCTGGTCTACTAACTACCTTCCAAGTGCAGAGGTGTGTTCCCCATGCCAAGCTTTTATCTCAGTAAACATAGTTTTCAAATGTCTGAATGAAGTCATTGATATTATAAAGATTGAATGCATCTCAAGGGCTGCAAAAATACATCAGTTTAAAGTTCTTGTTAGATCATCATGAAACCCATGGTTCATTCTCCAGCATTGGGAGAAAAGAGAACAAGAACTGCAGAAGATCCTAAAACAAACCCTAACTTGAGAAGCAGTGGGCGGCACATCTTCCTTCTCTAGTTATAGTTTCAATCAGAAAGGTCCTACACTCAGAGAATTGAGACTGAGATGCTGCAAACACCTTTCAACAGGAATCCACGGACCTGTGTGTGTGGTGTTCAATATGCTCATTTTCTGTTCTTTTTTGTGTGCTAAAAAGATATGGAAAGATACAAATGTTTGTGCAGAAAATGTAAAAGTTTCAAAATTATCTTTATAGTTTGTTAAGTCATTGTTGAGACAATTTAAAACATATAAATTGTATTTCTTGTCTAAAGTCACCTTTGCAATGCTTTTCTCTTTTCAGACTTTGTTTGTAATTCCCTGCTTAAAGTTTATTTGCTGTTTCTTACTTACGTTATGTTTTTTTAAAGATTTTACTTGTCTCTGGGTGGTGCATACAAGTACAGGTTCCTGCAGAGGCCAGAAATACTAGTTTCCCTGGATTTGGATCATTGTGGGGTCTGGGATTAGAACTCATCCTCTGGAAGAACAAAAAGTTCTCCTGATCCCCTATCCCTTTCTCCAGTCCTATTTACCTTCAAGTGGGTTAATTTTACTTCCAAAGTACCCGCAAACTAGGTAAATATGAGGAAATTTGATACTTGACTACATTGAAATTCATAAAAATTTGAAGTTGGTAACCTAGGCTTCGCTGCTTTTGTCAAGCTTGAGTTTCTGGGAAGAGAAACTGTAGTTGAGAAGATGCTGCCAGCAGATTGGACTGTTGGCAGGTCTGAGGGGCATTGCTCTTTGGTTATGTGGGAGGCCTTTGCTCACTGATGGTGGTACTACAACCTAGTTGTGGGTTATATAAGAAAGCAGACAAAGCAAGCCATGGAGAGCAAGCCACTACATAGCACTCCTTCATTGTCTCTGCTTCAAGTTCTGCCCTGACTTCTCTGTATGTACTGTATGCAACTAACCTAAAGCTGAAGTCAACCCTTCCTCTCCAAGTTGTTTTGGGCATAGCGTTTTGTCAGAGCAATCAAAACCTAACTAGGACAGTTGAGTTTAGGGGAAAATGTTTATAATTCTTTCTCTTAGAACTCTGAAACAGGAAGCTAATAAATTTAGGTGCACTCTGGGCAATGTGTAAGACCCTACCTCAAAAAAGGAAAAAAGAAAGAAAGAAAGAAAGAAAGGAAAGGAAGGAAGGAAGGAAGGAAGGAAGGAAGGAAGGAAGGAAGGAAGGAAGGAAGGAAGGAAGGAAGGAAGGAAAAGAATAGTAACAGTTCATAGGAACTCTGAGTATCTAACACCCATGGTTTCTAAATCACTAAAAGGAAGCAAACAAGCTAACTTATATTGCACATAGTCTAAAGTTTACCATTTCAACTCCTAATTAAGAATTGTATCAAAACTTATGACATTTACAGATTAAGATAAATTGCAGAGCCCAGGAATTAACATAGTATATCCATTTGGGGATTGGCTAGAAGAGAAGCTTTATTACAGTTAAAATCACACTAAAGATGAGAGTAGTTGTTGGCTTGTAATGTAATATGATTATGCTCTGAAGAATGTGTTTGTAATGAAATTTAAGTCTTGAATAGTACAGTAAAATAATTAGAACGGAGATTTTTATGTGTAAAGGATAAAAATACAAACACTTTAGGGAAATGAAAACCTAGTTTCAGAATTGTTATTGCAAAATACCTTTTTATGAATTTTAAATGAATATGTTTTTATTACAGGGTATGTCAGTGGAAATCAATTTGTATTTCCCTATAGGTAATGAGCTGTGTGGAAATAGTATTGTAGTTTTAGAGAATAGGAAAATTTGAAATTCTCAGAATAAGTTACACTGCTGGTTATATATATTCTGGAAATGATCCAGTCACTACTCACATTCTTTTAGCAGAAGGTATGCTTTGAATTAACTATCAAATTCAACGTTTAATTTTAGCTTTTAACAAAACTTGAACTAGTTAGAAACGAGTCTTTTAGTAGCCACTTTTGCTAAAAATAATATTAAAATATTTGAGTGCCCCTGAGCTTGATTAATAGGCAACACAAATTTACACTACAACCAAATATTTCTATCACTGAATTTTAAAAGGGGTCGAAGATAGACCTGAGATCTGGGCTTGTTGAGAACGATACCTTTGGAAACTGACTTGTGACTCAGTCAGCTCCTGTCACTAGTCTGCACTGCACAGCATGGCTGTGCTTAGTTGTAAAAGTGTGGAATAACAGGGGTGCTATGGACTCACACTTGTCACTAACTTTCTAGGCTTTAAGCCTCCTCTCATCTTTTCCCAGACATTATTTTGAAGCAAATTGTGACCCAGTTGTTTTAAAACAAGACTCAGATAGGAACTTTTTTAGAATCTCTCAAGATTTATATTTTTAGCATGTATACAGGCTAGTTTTGATGTCAGCTTGACACAGGCTAGAGTCCCTTGGGCAGATACCCTCAGTTGGGGATTGTCTCCATCAGAGGGCACTCTTTGATTGTGATTAATTTGGAAGGTTCCAGCCCACTGAGGGTGATGCTAGGCTAAGCAAGCTGTGGGATGCAAGCCAGTAAGCTGCACTCCTGTGACCTCTGCTTCCAGTTCCTACCCTCAGTATCTACCCTGAGTTCCCTGGGATTGTAAGATGAAAATAAACCTGTCTTTTATCACAGTACTAGTTACCCTAAGACATCATACACGGGAACTTCACAGGCTGTGGGTTGGATCCTCATTTTAGTAGTTGTATGGGTTGCCAATTGATTACACGTGGAGAGTTTTGAAGGACTTGAGAGAATATTTTGTTGTTTCAGTAGTTACTTAAAATGTTATTTCTGTTCTTGGTATCACTGAAATATAATTATTACACTAGATTCCCATTTTTCTTTTGTCAGTATAACACATGTCTATTTCTGCTACCTAATTCTCATATTTGATACATTTTTCATAATCAGTTCACCTGTTTTCTTATAGTTTTAATAAATTAGATATTTTAAAAGTAGTATTTTTTTTAATTTCCAGAAAATTTACACAAAGCTTTCTTTCTTTTATAAAACAAAATATTGGGATAGCTTTTCAATATCTGTGACACCCATTTCATATTCCCATTTTTCTACTTATAAGGTCATTTAGAAATGTCCACTACTTTTTTTCTAATTAATACTTTAATATATTGGGGAACATTAATTTATCCTATGTATTATCTTACCTGAGTTTATCTGAGTGCTCCTTTATGTTTTTGTCTGACTTGTTTCTGTGCTCCTTTAATGTGCTCATAAGGTGGAACTTATTAGTACCATATGTATTAGCTTCCTATTGCCAGTATAAAAAGTTACAGATGGGATGGTTTAAAATAACTCATATTTACTATCTCCTCAGTGTGCTTTGTTTCGTGTTGTTTTGTTTTGTGGAGGCAGGGTCTCACTAAGGACCCTAAGCTGACCTGCAAGTCACAGTCTTCTGCCACCTCCTGGATGTTAGGTCTGCTGGTTTGACTGTAGGCGAATGCTACCACATCTGGCGTGTCTTTTTATCTCACATTTAGAATCAGTTTTACTGGGCTAACACTGTGGTGTCAGCAGGTTAGCTATTTCCTTGACTTCATGGCTACTAGGTGCTGCCTATCCCCTAAAGCCCAGGAACCCTCCTTTGTTTTCCAAGCATGTGATGTTGCTTTCTTTTCTGTCTCTGACTCATCTTGGCTCCCTCTTATGATAACTGCTGTAATTGGATACATCAGGGCAATATGAAACTGTTTTTAAGCATATCTACAAAGTTCCCTTTTTCCATGTAAGCAACATTTATATATGTTATAGAGATTAGAAAGTATGTGTTTATTGGCCCCTATCAAAAAGAAATACAAAGGGTGCATGCAGGTATGTTTTTATGCATATAATATGCAGTTTCCAGGAGTATAAAATGATAGTAAGAACCATTGTATTTTACCTTCTCATCTTGGGGTATAAAGATACCACAACAGATGTGCAATTAGAAATATGTTGTTTTGCCAACTTTTTACTTCAATCCTTGAAAATATTTTGGCTTTTTGATTTTGGTCATATACTGCCTTTAGTGAAAATTTCTTCTTTTTCACTTTTTTAAATTGGTTATTCTCTCCATTCACATTTCTGATGATATCCCCTTTCCCCAGTCTCCTCCCATCTTCCCCTCCTATTGCTTCCATGAAGGTGCTCCCTTTCCCAACCACCATCTCCCACCTTAGCACCTTGGCGTTCCCCTATACTGGGAAAATAAGCCTTCGCTGGTCTCTCCTCCCATTGATGCCAGAGAATGCTGTCCTCTGCTGCATATGCACCTGGACTTGGGTCTTTCCATGTGTGCTCATTAGTCCCTGGGAGCTGTGGTGGGTTTGGTTAGTTGATCATTTTGTTCTTCCCATAGGATTTCAGTCCCTTTCAGCTCCTTCAGTCCTTTCTCTAGCTCCTTCATTGGGGTCCTCATGTTCAGTCCGATGGTTAGCTGCAAGCATCTTCCGCTGTATCAGTATGGCTCTGGCAGAGCCTCTGAGGAAGTGTCTATATAATGTTCCTGCCAGGAAGTACTACTTGGAAAATTTCCACTTATAAAATAATAAATCTATTTGAGCATACACTACTTTTTATAATAAGAAAGAAGTGTTTTATTGCCTTGTCGAATTCTAGGTACAGCTAGGTATGGCAGTGCAAGTCGGGAGACTGAGGCAAGAGGACTCAGTCGTAAGCTGCTGTGGACAGCGTAGCAGGAGTGTGCTTAAAAGACAACAGAACAGCTGCTGGGTAGTAGCCGACTTTCTGCTCTGAAGTAGGTAGAGCACTTTAATGTGGCACATTATTGTTGGTGTTCCTACTTAGAGGACCATTTTTGTAAGCTGTAGAGTTTGTGTGATGATACAATTGAGAGGGAGCTCACAGATTTAAGATGGCCTCAGTTTAAAGACACAGGTTACTACCAGCTTGACATTTGGCAGACTGGTTAACTTTTTGGCCTCAATTTCCTCATCTGAGGAATAAAATTTTACCTCATAGAACATTATGATGATCAAATAGGGAAAGGATTGAACGTCCTTAAAATTGTCATATGGTAAATATCGAAAAATATTACTGTATTACTGTGCAGTATTTTACTATGACTCTATCACAGTAACCTTTAAAATTCCAGTTTACATTGATGAATATTGGGAATTTCCACAATTCCTTTTGTTATGAAACCTAAAGAAAACTGTGAAATGTCTTTATTATCTTTTACTATTTTGTAAAAAACAGTTCATTGTCTTTTTTTCCACTTAAAAAGAATGCAGCTATGGCTGGGTATGGGAGTGCATGCTTTAATGTCCAGTTTGGCAAGCATATTTTACATAATAAGGTGACCATGAGCCTGTGGGAGGTAGTTCTTCACCTTGTGGTGTTTCACTTTAGAAATAACGGCATCTCAGTGATGTTTGCACACATTATCTCCAGACCCTGAGAATATATTGCATTATACAGCAAAGTAGACTTTAGATGTAAGATTAAGGACTTTGATAGGATTCTTATCCTAGATTATTTATGTGGACCTGATATAATCATCTGAACCCTTCTTAAAAGTTGAAGAGAGAAAGAGGAGTAAAAAAGACATGATAGCAAAGGTTAGGGTTAGGGTTAGGGTTTGAAAAAAGGATTTTGATCATGCCACCTCAAGGAACATGGTTCTGTCTAGACCCCAGATCCATAGCTACTCTTCCAAATCCTTTTGATTGTAGTCCAGCAAAATTCATACTGCACTTCTGACTTTCAGAATGTAGTGGGTATAGTGAATTTATGTGGATTTTATTGTTGTAATTGTTTTTTTGAGACAGGGTTTCTCTGTATAATAACCCTGGGTATCCTTGAACTTGCTCTGTAGTCCAGGCTGGCCTCAAACTCACAGAAATCCACCTGCCTCTGCCTATTGTGTGCTGAGATCAAAGGTGTGTGCCACTGCACGCAGCAAATTTATGCTCTCTTAACCATCAGCTTTCTCATGATTTGTTATGGCAATGATAAAACAAACAGACAAAAAACTAATGAGGGCATAAGGTGATTTCTCATTTTTAATCATTTTAAACAAAGCCATAATTAAATTTAAATGCAAGCTTTTGTATAAACAAACCTGTTATTCTGTATTTGTTTTATTTATATGAGTATATTGTAGCTGTCTTCAGACACACCAGAAGAGGGCATCTGATCCCCTTACAGATAAATGGTTGTGAGCCACCACGTGGTTGCTGGGAATTGAATTTAGGACCTCTGGAAGAGCAGTCAGTGCTTTTAATACTGAACATCTCTCCAGCCCCAAACCTGTTACTTTGTATTAAAGGAAGCATCTAGGATCAGAATTGCTGTGACATTTCTGTGTACTTGCTTGTCAACCCTGAGCACTCCATTTATTGGTTGTTTTGGTTTTAGCCTTTCTAACATGTGCAGTGTATCACATTGCAGTTTTAATGTGCATTTTCCTAATAACAAAAGATGTTGGATTCCAGTTGCTTTGTCTATGTGCTATCTACATGTCTTTCTCAATTGAAGGAACTTTAATATTTTATTGTTTCCTATTATGATTTTATTTTTTAATTGGTTATTTTATTTATTTACATTTAAAATGTTATCCCCCTTCCCAGTTTCCCCTCAGCAAACCTGCTATCCCATTCCTCCTCCTTCCTGCTTCAGTGAGGGTACTCCCACCTCAACACCCTTCACTGGGGAAACAAGCCATCACAGGACCAAAGGCCTCTCCTCCTACTGATACCAGACAATGCCATCCTCTGCTACATTTGCTGCTGGAGCCATAAATGGCTTCATATATACTCTTTGTTGGTGGTTTCATCTCTGGGACCTCTGGGGTGTCTGGTTGGTTGATAATGTTCTTCCTATGGGGTTGCAAACCCCTTCAACTCTTTCAGTCCTTTCCCCTAACTCCTCCATTGGGGTCCCTGTGCTCAGTATCTGCCTCTGTATTGGTCAGTCTCTGGCAGAGCCTCTCACGGCACAGTCATACCAGGTTCCTGTCAGCAAGTGCTTCTTAGCATCAGCAATAATGACTGGGTTTAGTGTCTGCAGATGCAATGGATCCAGCGGTGGGGCGGTGGCTTTTCATTGTCTTAGTCTTTTTGGAAAAAAATAGAAGTATTACATTTTGATGAATACTGAGGAGTGTGGAGAAAATCCAACACTATATATTTTTTGTTTTACCAGTTTACCTGATTTTTGCCAGTTGACCTTTACCTGTGAGAAAAATCATACTTTGTCCTGTTTATCTTTTTGTCAAATTTCCTAACACTTTATATTTGTATAAGAAATTGATTACTTTCCCCTCCCTTTAGAAACTCACTCACACACACATAAAATGGAAAGAAAGAATTATGTTTCAAGCTTTAGTTAATTCACAAGTGGTTGTTTTTGATTAAATTCCATGAATTTCCTCTGTGTGTTATTATTGTTTAAAAGCAAGCATTGAGTTGTAAGAAGAGAGAGTAGTACCACTTGAGACACAGTTGGGTTTGCGTCAGTTTGAGAACTTGCATTAGGGCTGCAGGAGAGCCCTCTTCTAACACGTCCATTGATCAGAAATTAAGCTGAGAATGCAGGTGGAGAAGGGAATTAGAAGAGTAAAAATAGGCCTTGCCTGCGAGTGCTCGTAGGGAAGCGGTGCGGTAGTGGCCGGTGCAGAAACGTTGCTTAGGCGAACACGAGATGACCGGTTCGAACGAATTCAAGCTGAACCAGCCACCCGAGGATGGCATCTCCTCGGTTAAGTTCAGCCCCAATACCTCCCAGTTCCTCCTGGTCTCCTCCTGGGATACGTCTGTGCGCCTCTACGACGTGCCGGCCAACTCCATGAGGCTCAAGTACCAGCATACTGGTGCTGTCCTGGACTGCGCCTTCTACGATCCAACGCATGCCTGGAGTGGAGGCTTAGATCATCAGCTGAAAATGCATGATTTGAATACTGATCAAGAAAATCTTGTTGGAACTCATGATGCCCCTATCAGATGTGTTGAATACTGTCCAGAAGTGAACGTGATGGTTACTGGAAGTTGGGATCAGACAGTCAAACTGTGGGATCCCAGAACTCCTTGTAATGCTGGGACATTCTCTCAGCCGGAAAAGGTCTACACCTTGTCAGTGTCTGGGGACAGGCTGATTGTTGGCACAGCTGGCCGCCGCGTGCTGGTGTGGGACCTGAGGAACATGGGCTACGTGCAGTAGCGCAGGGAGTCCAGCCTGAAGTACCAGACTCCTGCATCCGAGCCTTCCCAAACAAGCAGGGTTATGTGTTGAGCTCCATTGAAGGCCGAGTGGCCGTGGAATACTTGGACCCGAGCCCTGAGGTTCAGAAGAAGAAGTACGCCTTCAAGTGTCACCGACTAAAGGAGAACAACATCGAGCAGATTTACCCAGTCAACGCCATCTCCTTTCACAACATCCACAACACATTTGCCACAGGTGGTTCTGATGGATTTGTAAATATTTGGGACCCCTTTAACAAGAAGCGCCTGTGCCAGTTCCATCGGTACCCCACCAGCATCGCATCCCTTGCCTTCAGTAATGACGGGACCACGCTCGCAATAGCATCGTCATACATGTACGAAATGGACGACACGGAGCATCCTGAAGACGGCATCTTCATTCGCCAAGTGACAGATGCAGAAACAAAGCCCAAGTCCACGTAATTGTCTGGGGAAAGGCGGTTTGTCTGGGAAAGGCTTTGTCTGCCTCCTCCAAACACGTACTTCCCCCAAGGCCTGCTTGTAGTCACTGGACACTCGGTCGAGTGTGTGGATTTCTGTGTCTCCTGTTGTAACAGAAGTGTGTCTGTGTCCTGTGATTGTTTGGGGTGGGGAGGCTGTGGTCCTGTATAGTAGTCTTAGGAGTCTCCTGCCCTAAGCCACCCCTTTGCTGTTTTTGTTCACTATCTAAAACTGTTCTATTTTTCTTCTGTCTAATAAATCAGAGATTTGGAACTTTAAAAAAAAAAAAAAAAAAAAAAAGAAGAGTAAAAATAAAATTAAAGTTGTCTTAAATTGTTTTCAGTACAAAGATCAGTGTTGAATTTTAGTCCAGATTGGCTTTGTCATGTGTCCCTTAGGCTCTCCTAGCTCTCCATGGATTACTCTAATATTCCTAGTTTTAAAGTAATGCAAACACATTTTGTTTTAATTATAAATGGCAGGGTTTTTTTTTTTTAATTCTTTCCTAGTTTGGGTGATTCACAGCACACATTTCATCATCTTAAAGTAGACTCAGACTCTGATCCCTATCATAAAACTAGAAAAAAACACAATATGCATATAACAGTTTCCTTAGACTTTTAATATGTTTTTGTAAATATTCTTGCTTTCTCTACTGTTTAGTGTAATTCTTTTAGTTGTGTAAAGAACTAGACCTATTTGACAATTTTAGTTGTGAAATATACACCTTAGAAAAGTTTCTAGTATTTTTATTTGTATTTTATTTGCGTGTGTATTTTTAGACAAGGTCTCTCTCTGTAGTTCATGCTGTGCTCAAACTTTTGGAGATCTTCCTGTGCCTGCCTCTTTGAGAATTGGGTTTATAGGTGTGTGTCACCATCCCTTGCTTTAATAGTGACCTTTACATTTTAAATCATTCAAAGCTACCTTTGGACTTTAAAAAATTGTATATTTTCATTTTGCTACCACAGGGTGGCGTGCTGTGCCCACTTACAGAAATTTGTTTGGTGACTTGAACAGCCTGATCAAACCTAACTTAAAGTAAAATTTAATGCATGCAAATAAATTGTTTATAACAGTAGATAATCTTTATAGAGTCTTATTTGAAAGATATTTACGGGGCATTGATTAGTTTTATTGCATTTTTACTTAAACATTTTATTTGGAAGTAATTTTAGACTTAATACATTGGAAAAATCGGACTAGTAAAGGAGACATCTTTATGGCATATGTTTAGATTTACTTCTTATTAGCATTTGATCCTTTACACACCGTGTGTGTGTGTGTGTGTGTGTGTGTGTGTGTGTGTGTGTTTAAGAAACTTTAATATTATTGCATATGCCTGATGAGTCTCTGCTGCACACATGTGGATGTAGGGAACAGTTCTTGCTCCTCTTTTTACATGGGTTCCGGGATTGACCTCAGACTGTCAGGCTTGGCTGGCAAACACCTTTACCTACAGCTCTGTCTCTCAGGCCCTACCTGTGTAGTTTTTTGTGTGAGTGAACATTTGAGGCTTAAATCACATTATTACGTGACACATTATCCCTAAGTGCTACATTGTGTTTTCAGAAGAACATGGTAGTTCTATAATCACAATTATCAATTTCAGGAAACTTAACTTTCACAAAAGACCTTTATCCAGTTTACCATCAGTCTTTCCATTTTGATTCAGTTCAGTTCAGCCCTTACTCTCCTGCAGTCAGGTCAGCTGTTATATGTAATTGTCATGGCTTTTTAGATTCCTTTGACATGAAATATTTTCATAGCCTTTTGTATTTCATATTATTGACATTGAACTCAACTTTACTAAAAAGTATCACTTATTTTAGTGATGCTTTTATTTGATGCTTCGTCATAATGGAGGCTATCCATTCTCAGCTAGATGGCAGAGATTTTGTTGTGTTGTCTTTGGAGTATGATATATGTACTGTATGCCTTTCACTAGTGCTACTATGTTGTCTTTTGTTGCTGATAATTTGGTGTACATTAATATTAATTAAATTTAACTGCTACCTAACAGCACAAAAATTACAGATTTTAATGGAAGACTGTCATATTTTGATACAAGTGCATACTTTTTGTGATTTTAGAATTATATGCCATTTGAGGTTACATAAAAGTAAATGTTTTCTTTAAATGTTGCTCATTGTTCAGAGTATATAATATCTGAGTTTTCTGGAATGCTTGAGGTAATACATTCAATTATATTCCTAGCCATCTTTGTATTTTGTCCCTGGATTACTAAGGAGAATTTTTGATACCCTTCTTGGGACATGCTAGTCATTGTAGTGAAATAAAAGAATAAAATCTTAGTAGGTGACATTAAATAGTAAGTAAACATTAAAAAGTAAAGTCAGGGCAACTACAGATCTCACAGAAATAATTATTAGTACCAAAGGCAAGTGAATTTCTTAAGATAGATATTGCTATTTCTGTTTCTTTTTTCTGTATGGCAGAATTACTAATGTACATCACCATGACTGTCTCCAAAGACATGATCTTATAGTCCTTGGATTTGGGTTTGTATTACTGATTTTTAAAAAAGAATTATTATTTATTTATGTATATGGGCACACTGTTGCTGTCTTCAGACACACCAGAAGAGGGCATCAGATCTCATTACAGGTGGTTGTGAGCCACCATGCAGATGCTGGGAATTGAACTCAGGACCTTTGGAAGAGGAGTCAGTGCTCTTAATCACTGAGCCCTCTCTCTCAAGGCTGTGATTTTTTTAAAATACAAAATAAACATATACTTGCCAAGTACATTGATTGTAAAGAATAAACTTGGTGAAGAAATATTTGCAATTCTATTTTTAT
The DNA here is from genome assembly GCF_963924665.1 of Micromys minutus. Taxonomy (NCBI): domain Eukaryota; kingdom Metazoa; phylum Chordata; class Mammalia; order Rodentia; family Muridae; genus Micromys; species Micromys minutus. The sequence goes on from NC_137978.1 coordinate 10,974,847, forward strand.
TCTCAGGTTACTTGAAAGACTTGTTACTTTAACTGGCTGAAATAGGTTCGTGACTAGCAACAGGACAGCGATAAAATTCTCAGGGAAATACTTGTCTTGAGAAGGTCATTGCTTATCTCCCTTGAATATTCACAGGTTTCATCTGGATATTGAAAATGTGCCTGTACCAGGGGCACTTAGATGGCACAGCACTGTATGCAGCCGCACTGCACGCTCTTACGTTTAACCTATTTACTTTGATTACATATGTATATTATATATCAAATGTATTTTCCCTATATATAGTAGACATCAAAGCATTTGGAGTATGAAATTAGATGAATATAAAGTAATTTGAATGTTAAAATGCCCATTACATTTAACCATAAAAATGGAAAAATTACTGGATACTGCTGTGAGTTGTGATTTCTGCCATCAGCTACCCTACAGAGTTTTGGGAGAAAAAATTGCCTCTGAGTTCCCCTAGGTTTTTCCTTTGATTTTACAAAGAAGTACATTGTATAAATTAAGACCAAGTTTATAATTGCTTCTTCTGACACATGTATACATCGTTCTGAGTCTCCTTAGTACTAAATTATACCCTGGAGCTTGGAATTCATTATTGTGTCTCCCTGGCATGTAACGTAATTCTAAGAACTTGGACATTAAATGATTTAATACTGTTTTAAAAGTTTTTTATTTTTATTGCTTAGGCAAGATACCTGTGTAGATTCTACTTCATCCCTGAGACAGAACAAACAACCAGAAGGTTTGGAATCAAAACAAGGTATGGATCAAATACTTAATTTTGTATAGCTTTAACCAATGGTAAATTTCCAGTGTTAAAAATCCACCCTGTTTTACAGAGAGGGAAGTGGAGTGCAGTGTTTATCCATGATCTTCCTAGCACTTGGTGGCCTGAGTGTTGTGTGATTGTTACAGGTGCCACCAGAAGGTCTTACCATCTTCAGTGGTTTTATTTCTGTTATTTCTATTTTGTGTTTTAAGTTGCAAAATGGAGGTGAGTTAGTTGGGTACCCTTGGGTTATATGTACAACAATGATAACTTTGTAGGGTAACTAACCCTAATCCCCGTGACAAGGTATCTTTCCTTATTTACTCTCTTCCTTCAAGTCAGTTTAATATAACCATCTAGTATATATAAAGTGGTAGTTTCCATTTATTTATGCCTTATAGACCAATGGGGCTAATTATTTAAGTGCTTTAAAAATTCTAATCTTTATTAGGAAAAATTGGAAGTATTTTTTATTGTTCAAATGTCATCTCATCTTTTTTCTATTTGTAAAATGATTTTAAAAATTTCTGTAAAACTTGAGCTATAGGAACTTTTCAGAAGAGAAACAGATTTTTACTTCTTTTAGGCAGGAGTGCTGAAGCTTTACTTTGTTACTGATAACTGGTAACAAAGTAGAAAATGTATAATGCATAACATATGTATATATAATCTAGATTTTTAAAATGCAATCATGTTTATTAATATTCCTGATGCTGTTGGAAATTCTCCAATGCTTTTTAAAAATTATCTCATATTAGGCTTTTAAGTTGCCAGAGAAAATTATATATTTGTGCTGTGAGTACTGAGCATCCTCACAGATAGAAACAGAATTGGTTCATCAGCATTTCTTTGTCATAGAAATACAAGTTATAAGCACATTGTTTTCAGTTAGTGTAATTATTATCATCTAACTCTCGCTACATTTCACATATAATTAGATCACAGTGCAATTGTGGCATTTCCTTTTGAGGCTGGGTCCCACTTTGTAGCCAGGCTGGCTTTGAACTCACAATTCTCTTGCCTCTGCCTTGGGAGTGTTGTGAGTAGGCATATAACTACCACACTCAGCCTGCCTTTATCACTTTCCTTTGTTCCTAAAGTTCTTGGTATTGACTGGGCAGAGTATGTGAGTATGCTGTTAGATCACCTAGCGGAAAAAAATATAATATGAAGAATAGAAAAGACTAAAATGAGGCAGGTTGATTCTGATTCTAGTAGAAAAGAAGCCAGAAACTGCACTGCAGAATTTACGCTAAGGTTAATTTTCTAAGGGAAGGTGTTTTGTGGCTACATGTTCAGAAATGCAGAGTTGTTAAAAACACCAATGCGGTATCAATAGGGTGTTTTGTTGTCATTTTCGTATAGTTACTTTAATCATTTGAAAATCAGCTATGGAAAAGCCAAGCGGAAGAGAAAAGATCCAAGTAGCCATATGCCTGAAAATGTATACATTTTGTATTTCAGAGCGTGTAGACTATGAAGTCTCCCACATTAACATGGGAAGCAGTGTTGTCAATAGGCAGATGTAAGGAAAGTGAGCTTAGACTGCTGTGCAAACATGCTCAGATTGTAACTAACCTGTGGAGAATGCTTATACTTCCAGGGAGTTTGGATGTTGCTGTTAGTTTTGTTTTCCCATGGTTGACAATGGAACTCAAGAAGGAAGTCCTGTATGCTAGGCAAGTGCTCTACTGTTGAATCGCTCCAGTTCCACCCTCTTATAAGGAAATAGAAGTAAAGTTTTTTTTGTTTTTAAGAAAGTGTTCTTAAGTAAAATGTAAAATCGTTTGCTGCCTGGTAAGATGAGAATAAATTATCTGGAAGTTGTATTTATGTAGAATATGTCAGGTAAACTCTAAATGAAAAAATTGTTTTCTACTTGTAATTTGCAAAACTCTGAAAATCTAACCCTGTTTCTGTAACAGCCATTCTGCTCACAGTAGCTCTCAGTGCAGTAGGCCAGAATATAAAGCAGCACTGACTCTCCTGTTTGCGTTTTCAGGATGAATCCTGTTATGACCTAGTATTTCTGTATGGAGTAGACTGCTAATTTACATTTTCTTTGCAGTTATTTTAGTTTGTAAAGGGTTCAAGTATGGTTTGAGTAGTTATCCAGATAGGACTCAGGCGTCCACTGTCGGTTAGTTAAGGTGATGTTTCTTTGTCAAGCGCTGGTGAGAAATAGCATGTCTGAACCTGGCAGTGCTAAGGATAAATATTGAACTTATGAACTAAACTTTATCATACAGATGCGAATAACTAAAAATCTACTTTTACCATGAAAATACTATTTAAATGATTGGAATAGTAACAAAATTAAAACTCTTGTGTTAGAAATCATTCATTTTCAATCAAAGGGTAGTTATATGAGCAACATTAGTTATAGGGTTTTTTTTGTTTTGTTTTGTTTTTTGTTTTTTTTTTCACCACAATTGCATGTATGTGTATATGTGAGTATGCACATGTTGATGAAATTAAACCAAACCCCTGTATAAGCTTGTTCTGAGCTTGGGACCTTAAGGTTTTCCAAAATATTAGTGATGGTACTGTTGAAAAGGCTTAGAGCTGCTTTTAAAATAGTATGGTGTCTTTACATTTAAAATATGGATCATTTGTGCTATAGATTGAAAAATGAAAATTTCTGTTTGCTGGAGGTAATGTGTAGAAAACATTTTTAATCTTTAAAATCTATTTTTGCTAGTGCGTAATAAGTTAATTTTCCTACAGACTTATTTTGAGGACATTCAGCAATATTAAAATGTAGATCTGTATTTAAATTATTTATGTCTTGGGGATATGTGTAGTTTACAAATTATTGTAACTTAAAAATTAAGTTAAAATTATGCTTGCATTACGTCTTTAAGTTGTAATGTTAATGAAATTATACTACACTTGAGAAAGTTGGTTATTTAGGTTAATGAGAAGAGTTGAGGTTTATTGTTATTTTAAAACATTTGAAAAGTTGTTAAATAGAAAGTGATTAGTTTGTTTTGTATTACTCATAAGAATGAAAGCAGAGTTGACAATATTATCATTAGATAAAACTTTGGAGTTTAATTTCTCATTTCAGAGGTATCAGCAACCACTTTGGATTGTCCCAAGTTTCTATATGGAAGGTGCTTGAGTGAAGATTGCATAAATCACCACCTGGTGGTGCTGTTGTACAGCAGATTCAAGCAATGCTTGGCTGTTTGACTTTGATATTAAACTTTCTTTGAAATTGTCACATTTTGTGAAGACTAGTGTCCACTGCATTTTTTGTACTTGGGCAAAGTGTTTAACATGTTTTTTTTTACTTTGTTTTACTGTAGAGCAAACTATACAAACTTGGTTTTTTGTTCTCTACATTTTTCTTGTTATATTAAAAAAAGGATGCTTAATTTAGTCCTTAGTCTGTTTGAGGATTCTTTGTAATATATTCACTGGTTCATCAGTGTCAGTAAGGTATTTGCTATATTTTACATGTTCTTCATATGAAAGGAGAGATATGCATGTGCACATAAAATATATATGTAAGATTTTTACCTTGGTTAGGCTCAAATCTAACCATTAAATATAGATAGTTGACTCATATAACTAACGTTTTAGCCTTTGGATTTGTGAATTAATAAAGACTGCACAGTATTAAGGATTGCTTAGATGTGCTAGGAGTGTGGCTCAGCAGTAGATCCCTAGTCTAGCATATGTAAGGGTCTAGGTTTGATCCCCAACACTGCAAAAAAAAGTTAAATAAGAGGTTTATAAGAGCTTCAAGAATTTGAAAGGCAGGCTTGAATAGGAATAGGTAAGGAAGGCTTCACTAGGAACAAATGCCATTGACTAAGCTATGTGATAAAAGCTTTTATTTTTAAATAAGCTTTCAGCAGTGCAGACCACCAGTGCATGCTAGCCATATTTCCAGGGATGTGCAGGCAAATGCCACAATATATAAAGTAAATCAATAGCATGAGCTAATTATGCTAATTCTATCTTTCAATCTTTTTGAATATATATCTACATACATAAAACATCTGAATAATTATAGCAGTGTAAACCAGTTGATAAGAATACAAAATATACATGCTGGTATAGGTGTTTAAAATGTTTTTCTTTACAGGCAGGCAAACAGGCTAGACTGTCAAAGAACCGCAGGGACTAGAGAATGGAGAGATGCTAGGAGTGGCCCTCAGCCCTCCTAACGCTGCAACCCTCATGTTGTGGTGATCCCCCGGCCATGAAATTATTCTATTGCTACTTGATAACTGTAATTTTGTTACTGTTATGAATTGTAATGTTAATATCTGATATGCAGGAATCTGACCCCAGAGGTCACAGCTCATAGGTTGAGAATCAGATTGTCTAGCCGCTAGACAAAGGGAAAGAAAGTGTCAATGTAGCTGTGTGAGTCTTAGATTAAGTTCTGTAGTTCTTTAGTATAGCATCATGATTATATTCCATAAAATCTATCTCAGATGTATTTATGAGGTATGATGTTGGGTACGTTAGTTTCAGAATGCCACAGTTCATGGTTTAGCCAATACAATCTGTTATTTGCCAGTCACACCTGAAGACTGGAGGAAAATATTAATTTTAGCTTTAAGATCCTCTTCCTAGCTGCCTGGAATGAAGATGTAGCACTCTCAGCTCATGCTCCACCCTGCCTGCCTGGATGCTGCCATGCTCTTGCCTTGATGATAGTGGACTATCATCTGAACCTGTAAGCCAGCCCCAGTTAAATGTTTTTATAAGGGTTGCCTTGGTCGTGGTGTCTGTTCACAGCAGTAAAACCCAAACTAAGACACTTGGCTTGTTTCATGGAGAATGAAATTACAAAAAGGCTTGGCTCAGTATTTTGAAAAATGTCTAATTCTTTGTTTCATTCAGTAATGTTCACTTTACACATTTGATTCTGGGATATGTTTTCTAGGATGAAAGCCATATGCTTATGGCACTTATTTCAGAGGCTACACAACACGATTTTTCCGCAGATATTTGGATCATGTTTGGTACACTAGGTACTTTTAAATTAGTAAATACTCCCCACCTTCGCCTCCTGGATAGGGAGGACTGCAGCTGCATGAATTGCATCTGTTTAGGGAGGTTCCTTGGTGTGTGTGCACAGGTGCATATGTGGGTCTATACAGTGAGAGGTCAGCCTCGGTGTTGTTCTTCAGGTGCCATCCACCTTGTTTTATTATTTGGAATGGAGCTTGTCAGTTAGGTTAGGTTGACTGGTCAGGTAGCCCCCAGGGACTCACCTTCTCTGCCTACTTAGTGCTGGGATTATAGATGCATATTTTACCATGACTACTTAAAAAAAAATGGGTTATAGGGACCGAGGTTGTAGGGATAGGACTTAAGCCCCCATGTTTACATGGCGTTTACCAGTGGAGCTATTCTCCAAGTCTGTGGCTGTTTCAGCTTGTGACTTATATTCATTAGTTCTTTTGAGATTTTTGGCTTATCAAAAGAGCACAGTAATTGGTAGCCTGATGCCAGTAGTCAGCCCTGAAAATATAGACTGAACAGGACATATTTATGTATGTAGGAGTATGTGTGTATATACATATTGCATAGTGAATACATATAGATATATGTGTATCATAAGAGACTGAAAAAGAGTTCAAGAATCTGAAAGAGATCAGTGAGGGATATATGGGAGATCTGGGAGGGAGGAAACAACATAGAAATGAAATGCACTCATTTTAATCTTTTTTTTTTTTATATTTTCTGTATTTACATTTCAAATGTTATCCCCTTTTCCCCCATCTCCCATCACCTCTCTCCCTCCCCTCGCTTCCATGAAGATGTTCCCACTCCCACCTCAGCAATTTGGCATTTCTCTACACTTAGAAAACGAGCCTGAAATGAAGTAATTTTTAAGATAATCTTTAAATGTCTTTTGGGTTATATCTTTTCAAATCTTGGAACTGATCTCTTCATCTAACACATTGTTGTTTAGTGCTAGGCACTTGGGCTAAAGAGATAATAAAATGTTCCTGGTCTGGAAAGAACCTAAGAAAAGAAAAAGATACATACTTTTTTCTCCCATATTCACCTGTTTCTGACTCTGTATGTGCTCTTTTCTCCTGTTGAGACTGATGAACTATCGAATCAGCCTTGTATTTGTGTACAGGTTATAGTCTCTGATAATATACATTTTTTTCTATCTCATGTCAACCATTCTCTCCTATTCTTGTGAGCTGTTACTACAACTCAGTCACTGTTGACTGCGCATCCTGACCTCCTATCTGCATTTGACTCTTTGATGATTTTCCTTTTCCTGGAATTACCCTCCTTTACTTCTCCTTCTGGGTCTCCTCTTCTTTACTTCTGCAGAGTGTGTGGTCCAGGACTTAATCTTTGATCTTTTCAACATTTCATAGATAGTGATCTTAAGTAGTCCCAGGGCTGACTGGAAGAAAGCCTTACTTGCTTTCTGCACTCCAAGTGATCTTATCTGTACTGTTGGTTTTGATTTCTAGTTCATAACATGGTACTTCTACATCCCAACTATATCTTGATCAAATGTGACCTGACCTGTCCAAACTAGGTACCACCGTTACCTCCTCCATTTTCCAGAGCTCAAAGCTCTCATCTCATACTTCAGCTTTCCTAGGAGTTGGTGTTATGTTTACTGGGCTGTAGTCCTAAAGAAGTCATCATTTGATAATTAGCACTGCACTATTCTCTAACATCTAATTTACAGCCTGCCTCAGAGTATTTATGGGAAGCTGTCAGTTGTGACTGAGTTTCAATACTTGGGATTCAGTGTTTACATCTGAGATTTTAAGTTCATTGGTATGAATAGAAAACTGTAGGTAAAACCAAAACCAAACAACCAAACAGTTCCAAATCTGTGTTGCTTCCCTAGTCTACTACTTCTCACCTCTTCTTGATATGGAACTGGTCAGGACTTGATTCCTGCTACCCCTGCCTACTTAATACCTGTTAGTAATTGTTTATAACCATTTAGGGGTACTCAGGTGTTAACTGGACATGGTCCTTACTCTTTCTGCCTACCGTGCAGTATTTTTTATTTACATCTGACTATCTTCATTAAATAGAGTGTTTTATTAGATAAAGGGCAATATATGTTTTTGGTTCCTTTAAGTCTTTAATACTAGTCCATAGAAATTGGTCTTGTCAATTATTTTTAATAAGTAAGGCTCTAGATGGATAAAAGTGGTGTGCGAGCATGTGTTTCTGTGTGTTCATGCATCATTGTGTATATGTAGGTTAGAGGGCAGCTTGTAGGTGTCTATTCTGTTCATCCACTTGTAAATATTGAGAACTAAACTCAGATCATCAATCAGCCTTATTGGAAAGCATCTGTGATAGTTCGTATATGATTGGCCCAGGGAGTAGCACTATTAGGAGGTGTGGCCTTGTTGGAGGACTGTGGTCTTGTCTTGTTGGAGAAGGTGTGGTCTTGTCTTGTTGGAGTAGGTGTGGCCTTGTAGGCATGTGATTGGATTTTAATATCCTCTTCTTAGCTGCCTGGAAGTCAGTATTCTGCTAGCAGCTTTCAGAACAAGATGTAGAACCCTTGCTGCCATGCTCCTGCCTGAATGATAATGGATTGAACCTCTGAACCTGTAAGCCAACCCAATTAAATGTTGTCCTTAATAAGAGTTGCCTTGGTCATGGTGTCTGTTTACAACAACAAAACCCTAAGACAGCATCTTTACTGGCTGAACACTGGCCAGTAGTCTGTACATTATTCTTTTTACAGAAGATGTAAGGAAAAATACTCTAGCATTTTCACCAGCTGTTCCAGTGCCTCCTCAGAAAAGTACATTGTTTCTGAGCTTAGTTTTTCCTTCTGTCCTCAGCAAGATGAGGCCAGAATAAATAAATAAATATATATATATATATATATATATATATATATATATATATATATATATATATATATTTTTTTTTTTTTTAAAGCAAAATCAATGCTTAGGCAACATGCCATGTGTGACGTAAACAGTGAGGCTGAGCACAGGCTTTTTGGACAGGTTGTAAAGACCGAGATGTTACCAGGAGAGAGTATGTGTGTGAAACCTAACAGTTAGTGCCGTCCATATACAGGGCATAGGGCTGACCGCTTGAGCATGACCAGCCTCTGGGGGCAAGTCCCTGAGGAAAACACTCTTAGGTGGCTGCCCATAGCTTTTCAACTACAGATGGGACCTTATGAGCCCTTCCCCAATTCATGCTAGGATGCAAACTGGTGTGGTTTTATGCAGATAACCATATTGTTTTTAACTTCATCATTCATGTCTAGAAGACACATGACAGTTATTTACAGCAGTCTTCCCAATCCTCACCTCTTAGAATATTTCATGTTCCTCTACCTTGATGTTCCTGGAGCCTTGGAGACAGTGGTGGTTTTTATACATGTCTCACTTTAGGGATGGGTACCCTATAGCTTTGTATACTTTGTACTTTGACCACTGTGGGTTTCTCTAATATTTGCAAAAATCTCTTGATTTTCTTTGGTTTATTGAGATAAGGTCTCACCATTGGTCTTGAACTTTCAAGGTCTTTCCTCAGTCCCCAAACTCTGAATTAGGTGTTTTCCACTCCTTACTAAAAAGAATTTTTTTTGTTAGATTTAAATTTTTTATATGTATTGAATGTGTATGTCTGATGATCATGGAGGTCAGAAGATGACATCACATCCCCTGAAACTAGAGTTAAGGATGGTTGTGAGTCATAGTGTCAGTGTTGGGAACTGAACCCAGCTCCTCTGCAAGAGCAAAGAGTATCCACTGAAACTCTGTAGCTCTGTTTCCTTAATTTGCTTTTGTAAAATTTCCATATTTTCAATGTACTAGATTTTCTCCTGCCCTGCAGAAAAGTCCTAGGTCTTACTAGTCAGTAAAAAGTAGGTTGTTGTTGTTGCTGTTGTAAAGATGGGTTTGTAGGTGAAGTTGGCTTTGAAGTCCTGACTGTTGCAGTTAAAGGCATGTTCTACCATGTCTGGCTTAAAAGCAGTATCTTTTCAATTTATGTTTCCTTAATTGGAAAATATGTTGAAAAACACTTTTTGTGGTTCATAAATTTGGGAAATGCCTGACTCTGTTGCTTGCTACTCTTTGTTCTTATGTCTGGTTGTTTATCAGTATGTGTGTGTGTATATATATATATATATAGTTTCTGTATTTTTCCCTTTTACAAAAATATTTTGGTAGTGTTTTCCTGAGTTCTATTCCTGTCTAAGAAATCTTAACTTTTTTTCTCTCCCCTCCCCTCCTGTTTTTCTAGTATCAGGAATATACCCAGGGTCTTGAATGGGCTAGGGTAGCACCTGTCACTGAGTTGTACCTCTCATCCTTGGATTTTGATTAAAACTTCATTGTTGTTTCTTTGTGTGTTTTTAACCTTTCTTTTTTCTTAGGAATGATTCATATTTACTTGCCTTCTCTTCAGTTCGTTTACATTTTTTTGTGCTATCATCTTTGAGATATTTCTCTCCTATGTGACTAGTTACCTTTTGCAGGAATTTGGTCATCTGTCTGAATACTCCCTTTCCTAGGCTTGTCTCTTGGCTTTATGTAATAATTACTATCAGAAGGTTTCACAGAAGACTAGCTTTTCATGTTACAAATGAGAACTGTGCTAACTGGGATAGAATAAGCTCTATGGGTGTTATGTATGCTCATGTAACTTCAAGTGGCTTTTTAGCTTTGAGCAAGATTGTGATGTCATCAGTGTTTGTGTTTATTTGATTGTGTTAGCTGTCCTGTCTAAAACATTTATGGAACCTTGGCATTGTCTAGCAGTGAAATTTGTTGCAGATTATAGTAAGAGACAGGCATTGCACTTGCTTTTCCTGTTCTGCAGTACATACCCTTTTATTTACACCTTCTTATGTTGCTTGCCTGTGTCTCTCAGCGTACACACAGCATTGGAGATTGAACCTATAACCCCTGGCCACGTTTATTTTAAAGTGAATGGACATTGGTAGTTTTCTTCTCCTTGGCAGTAAAATGTTTGAAAAACATAAGATGCTGTGTTTAGTTGTCAGATATTTAGCCTTTATGCTATTGTCCCGTGTTGATATGTGTAGCTCATCAGGTAATGTAAACACATATTTCTCTGTTAAATCAGGCTACTCACTTGTGTCAGTGGTTAATTTGAGTAATAATGATTGATTCATATTTCTGTCTAGATATTGAGTCTAGTTGGGTTGGTTTATTATTTAGAACTCTAGTACTTGTGTTCAGAGTTTGGGATATGAATCAAATAGGTAGGACAGAAAGAAGATAGCAGGAAAATGAACGAGAGAGGGATGGTGAGACCATGTGGCCAGGGGACAGTGCACGGAGTTGGCTACGCCTCAGCAGGCAGAGAAAGGGTTAGGGAGCCCTCATGCTCCTCACTACTCTGCAAGCCTCTGCGCTGACTTTGTCTTCTGTCACTGCAGCCCAGCCGAGCTCTTACGGTCCTTTAGTCCTTCCACAGTCAGTTCACTCTACTCTGTCCATCTGCTTTTCTCTGAAGTGAGCTCCGTGGTCTGTAACGCGATGCAGCACTCATCGTCCTGGAGAAGCAGTTAATATAAGGAACACACCACAGACTCCTGTTTCCTGTGCACGACGTGACTTTAATTATTCTGCATCTTCATAAGATCAGCAACTTGGGTCCAGTTTTGTTTTTCTTGATTTCTTTCCTGCACTGTTTTTGATTATTACTCTTTAATAGTTGGAATTTTTATTCTCATTATTTTAATTGCATATTTGATATTTTAACTCAGGCTTATTTTTATTTAATTTTTCTTATTGGATTTTAATATCATTGGTCTATATCATGCATGAATCAAACCTTTTTTTTAAAGATCTTTAATAAAACTTGAGTAATTAACTAGACTGAAGTACTAGTGCTTTTATAAAGTCCAAATATGTGTTCAGCTTACGAACTGAGTTGGGGTTTTTAAAAAACTCATGGTACATGAATATCTTTATTATGAAAAAAGTTTGAATATAAATTTCTGGAAAATAATTCTAAAGTTTTATTAACAGATCTGTTCAAGCTCTTTCTACTTACTAGAATTTTTTTATTTTTATTTTTTTTCCTTTTTTTTCCTTTCATACATACACACATACAACACACACATCCTCACCCTCATCCTCTCTCACCTCCCTCCCAAATCATCCCCCTTCCGGGGACATCAAATCTCTACAGTATTAGGCGTATCTTCTCCCACTGAGGCCAGACAAGGCAGTGAGGCAGTTCTCTGTTACATATGTGTCGGGCGGGGACCATGTCTGCATTTTGGGATAACCACTTCTTTAAAGAGTGTATAACTTTTGCCTTTTCTGCTTTGTGAGACATAGAAAAATTCCCCAAAAAAGTCTTCATTCGCTGTTGAGAAATCATGGGAGTAAATTATCTTGGAAATGTGTTCTTATGTTTATAGGCAGTGATATTAAAAAGTTGTTACTGACTGATTCTACTGAAGTGATAAAACTTAAATATTTGAGAGGCTAAAATGATATTAATATCTTCACTTAATGGCTTGTACAAGTTACTTGCTTTTAAGTTTGTAAAAAAGTACACGTCAAATCATTTCAGGTTTGGTACCTGTGATATACTCAAAGTGGACAGACGTAACCTAGGGATGCCTCCAGCAATACTGTGTTGTAAAGAACTCAAGTTACTTGAATTTGATAATTTTGAATGTGAATAGAGAACACCAAATTTCTTTAGTCATAGAATAGAAGCACTGTTGATAGAAAAGCAAACGTGTAGAGCAGTATATCTTTTATATATTTATATGTTTGCAATATATTTTCTTGGTTTTTGTTCTTTGAGATATTGGGTCTGAATATATGAAAAATTTTACCCTGAATTTCTGGTGGTGCTGACTTTATAAAGCATTTCGCTATGTTAGTTCGGGGCAGAATGACTCTTGAGCTGTGTCTACTTTGTAAGTAAGCCTTATAAACAGGCTTTGAAAATTATTCAAATTAAGTGACAGTGTATTTAACTTTGTGCTTCTTAGTCTCAGTAAAGTGTTTGAAAGCTGTCTTCCTCCTGAAGGGGAAAAGAAGATACAGTTTGCATATGAGATTTCCCCATAGACTTATGTGGTACATATACCCTTAGTTCCACATGGATGTTGGCTTGGAAGGTTGCAGAACTTTATGTGACCAGTCACTAAAAGCAGGCCACTGGAAATTTATCCCAAGGAGATGTTGTGTCCCTGCCCCTTCCTCTCTTCCTGTTTGCCACGTAACCATGAACTGAAAGCCAATTCCTCTCATAAGTTGTTTCAGGTGTTCTGTCATAGTCGGATAGACTTGGCTCCCTGTCTCCAGGCCTGCTGTGAGACAGAGCATTGTGGCAAATGGGAGCATATAGCAGAACTGTTCATGTGGTGGCAAGGCAGGAAGCAGAAAGAGGAGGTTGGGGGAGGAGAAAACAAACAAAAGAAGACAAAAACAGAGAACAGAGTGGTCAGGGCAAGATAACTGCAGCATCCACCTTTGCGAACCATCCCCATGGCCACACTGTGTCTGCTCTTTCTCATAATGATAGTGCTTCCCCCCCTCCCCGAAGGTCAGTAACATTTTATATTCACTATTTAACCTTCTCTTTTGTGGCCATTGTATAATGCAAAACACACTTAGTCCATTTTTGGCCTTAATGGTCTCAACATTATCCAAAAGTTTAAGCCCAGCCCCTCTGAGGGGCTATTCAGAGGGATCCTAACCCCGCTACACAATCCCTGGCTGCTCAAACTTCTCCTGATGGAAGCCTTCATGACAGTGAAATTCATGTGTTTTGCACATATGTAAAACATGATATCTGTTTGATTATAAATGACTCTAAGTCTTCTAACATTGACATTTTGAGGCTTCAAACAACACAGCACATACCTTCTTACTTTTTTTTTTAATGTCAAGCTATAATATTTTTATCAAACATTTTATACAACAGAGGGTTATATGTTTTGCTGTAATTATTTTCTTCCTGATTGTAAATTCTTTTGGGGGGAGATACATGAAATACTCTTTAGAATTTTTCTACACATTTTATTTGTGGCAACAAAAATTATATATTGATTGGTTTTCTACTTTAATTTTAGAATTGGAAGTGACTTTCCAATGAAAATGATTTAGGGTAAGGCCAATAGAGTATCTGTTATAAAGCAAAGGAGGTAGAATCGTTTCTTTCCTGTTTATTCTGTTAATAGTTGTTTTCATTTGCCAACCAATTTTGTAAATAAGGTTTCCCCACTATAGGAAAGACATCATATCAAACCCAAAGGTTTGAGAATTAGCTTTTAAATAATAAAGTAAATTAGAGTAAAAAATGAGTACTCAGAATTGTGAATAATATCTGAAGTTAGATAATGCCCAGTGCCAAGGCAGAGATGGTTACAAGAACATCACAATCTTCATGTAGATTAAATTCTTGACATCAGAGTTTTGCAATTAAAATAATTGTATACCAATCTTATTAATTAAATATGAAGACATTTTTAGTCTTAGTTATTTGTAGCTTTCAATATTCTTTAATTTATTGATTCAGAACCAAATGCAAGTATACAAGAAGATTTGGGATAAGTGATGTACAGAATACCTAGCTTCCTGATGACATTTTTTTCTCTTTCTAGTCTGCAAAGCAAACTGTTTTAAATATCTAGTAGGATGAAATTGTATTTCCCCAATAATGCTCAATTAAAAAGATTTCAATATGAGCCTTGATTTCATAATGTTTAAACTTCTTTGTGGTATAAGACATTATATCATTTTAATTAGGATCATGGAAACTTCATATAATGGACCAAGTTTCTCAGTGGTCTGTGTTTCATGAAGTTGGAATGAAAACTACTCTTGGATATACGTGAAATGTAATTTGATTTTCAAGTTGAATAGTCTGGAAAGCAGAGGGTGCCATAAGGATTGCAGATGAACGTAGGCCTTTATAGGTCAGAACAGCCCCTTCATTATAAGTAGAAAGAAATGTTGACCCAGGGCTTTGGGTTACATGGTTCTCCCTCCCCCTCCTTTTTGTTTGTTTCAGGCAAAGGGGAAGATAGTGATGTACTCAGTATAAATGCAGATGCTTATGACAGCGATATAGAAGGCCCAAGCAATGAAGAAGCTGCTGTTGCCACCGCCGCCCCTGCTGCTACTGCTGTTGCTGCTGCTGCTGCTTCAGAGGCCCCAGAATATACAGTCCAGAGTGAAGCTGGTCAGATAGATGACCTGGAGAGAGATATTGAAAAAAGTGTGAATGAGATTTTGGGACTGGCAGAGTCTAGCCTAAAGCAACCCAAAGTGGCCACCCTGACTGTTCCTCCAGCAGAAGATGTTCAGCCTTCTGCGCAGCAACTGGAGCTTCTAGAACTTGAAATGAGGGCGAGAGCAATTAAGGCCCTCATGAAAGCTGGCGATATAAAAAAGCCAGTCTAGCTTTCTGACTTGGATAGTATGTGTGTTTGAATGAAGCTGTGTCATATAATTTTGTATCTGATGTTTATTTGGGTCTCATGTGATATTTCCCATGTAAAACTTATTAGATAAACTCATCTTAGGCTGAAAGTATATATATTTTTTACTTTTATATTATAGATTATAGATGAATATTTAAAGTCATGACAAATATGGTTGGCTACCCTGGATATTCTTTTAGTTAATGTCTGTAAATTATTATCTTAAAAGCCAACAGGAAGGAGACAGAATATTTTTTTCTTTTGTTTTTAAAAGTTTGGGCAAAAATCTCAAAAGCTTTAAGAAAGATTGACCAAGCATGTTTCTCTTAAGGCTACGTGTATTTTTCAATAGAATATTAAATTATTGCTCTTAGATTTGTTGGCAGTTTAAGAACTTTATTTAGTTTTGTGTGTATATACTTTTAAGATATGTACTGTTGGAGGATGCCTTTTTGTGGATGTGAGTTTCCTAAAACTAACGAACTGTTTTGTTGTAAGGTTTAGAGATCAAACTTGCTTTAAAAGCTTTTTTAATAAAGAAAAGAAAATCAACTTAAGGCTATTTTTTTAACAATGAAAAGTTAATTTGTTCGTGTTAAATTCTAGCAACAAGCCATTCTGACATATGTTTGGTCTTTGGTTCACATATTTTTCCTTCAATACAACAAATGAAACAAAACAAATTTCCATTTACATTCCAAGCTGTCATGAAAGGGATACTGTGATACAGGGTTTCCTTTGATATCATTGTTAGGAGAGCTGATGTATAGTTCCATAATCAAGATAATAAGGCTGTTATTCTGGATATGAAGACTTGATACTTTTCCAAAAGCAAAATTGACTTTAAGAACCTTTGATAAGTTGATGTTGTAATTAAGCTAATTTTGTATACTTTTTAATAAACAAATTAGCACCTTGCCACAAGTACAGATATCTTTTGCTTCATTACTAGTTACACTTGTTTAATAACAAAATACATTTTGATAGGGTTCCTTAAAATAAATGTCTTCTTTCTAAAATAGAAATTTGGAGCTGTTTTTATATTTGATTATAAATGCTTTGGTATAATTTATTTATAAACCATGCTCTAGAGCTGTAACATGGGAAGCTTCTTTTCACACAGTTTTTAGGGATTGTGTTTCATTAGCTGACTTAATTATATGTTGATTTTTGAGAAGACATATGAACTCTTGGTGTTACGGATGTATTTATTGCTCCTGAACACATCTTTAAATAATCCTCTCATTTTTTGCCCTCTCTGAATTTAATGAAGCAGGGAAGCCTTTGTCATGTGAACTCTAAGGCCAGGAAACATGGATATGATCTTAGTAGTGAGTGCTCATTCTTAGTGTTTCAGTATGAGCAAACATTGGTTGTAGTGAAATAATTTTTTCTACTTTAACGTAAATGTTAAACTAGTGAAGCAGTATAAAATAACTGTTGCTGCTTACTAATTGTAAACACAGCAAATTGCATTTGTTTGACTCAGTGTACAGGAGTAAAGAAGGCTCCAGTTCCAGGCGCTGCTAGAAGGCCTTGGGTGTCCTATTTGGTGTATTTGCTCTCTCGCACATATGAAGTAGCGTATGTGTGAGAGAATGAACAGACATATTAAAGATTGCTACATGTCTGCTTTAAGAAAGAAAGTTTTTTTCCCATGTTGAAATCTTAAGTGCTTCCTGAAAATGATTGAAAATAGGAACTTTTGTATTAGAAGTAATGCAATGAAAAAATAACATGTAATTCTACTGCCACCACATAACCCCCAACTACGACAGTCAATGAATGTCTTGGCTTGTGAACATGAAGTATGCTCATAATGAAGATAAGGATACAATATCTTTATATGTGTAATTCTTTTATTAAAGTGGGGGAAATCCTTGGATGATGCTAAACTAGTAATTAAGTTTTTAAAAGGCCAAATTCTCCATTGAATGTCAAATAGTCTAACATGATCAGGAAAGTGACTCAAATGTGTGTTTTGTTTGTTTGTTTCTATTATGGGGGCATTACCTGGCTCGCTGTCCAGGCTGGCCTCCACCCTACTGCCATTCTGCCTCTAGTTACAGAGTTAAACCTCCAGAACGTGAATGCTGTGTGGCGGCTGATGATAGCTTCTCGGCATTAATGAGCCGATTCCATAGTCACAACTTGTTTTGAGTTGAACATCAGATGCTAGGTTAGGATCACTTATCTGAATAAGGGAATTCTCTATAGTTCGAACAGTATTACAGACACAAATACAGTAAAATATGTACTTTCTATTTCCATTTTCAAGCTGAACAACAAATGAGTGATTCTAGAACTTGGGTAGACTAAGGTTAAAATTTCTCAGTTCAATTTTTTTATAAAATGTAGGAAAAGAAACTTAAGTTATTCATTTCCTTGATTATGCCCGTTTGTCTTACAAATTAAAAGATCAGTGCTTTAACTAAAACTTTATATTATTGTTTTACTCCTTCCCCCCAGATAGTATAAGAAGTTACAAGGGTGAACTATAGCTTGATCATAGCCAGGAAGTTGCTGCAAATTGCTTATTCAAAAATGCCTGACTGGACAGTGGATTTCAGCCAGTGAATCTTGATCACTGGTACAGGAGATACTGTCACACAGACCAGTTCTCATTAGAAACTCTTTCTGGCTGTCTCAGTTGAGACAGAGACTTGGCACTTGGCAGGTCATCATATTCTTCACCATGTCTGCCATATATTCTTGACCCATTTGCCACATCATGTCCTGTCCAGAAATATGGTAGTCTAGGTGATTCTTTACCTCCTATCCTTTGCACTGGTCCCCTATGAAGCTGCCAGTAAGTGACCATCAGGGTCTGGTGTTGTCATTTCTCTAAATGACAGAGGCAGTCCTGCGCCTGCTATGTCTTCTCTGTCAGTTATGTCCTAGGTTCCTTTCATGTGCACTTGCCTTGCTTCTAGTTGAGCAAGTTTGGACTCACTGAGTTTATCAGTAAATTCCCCCATAGAGCTAACTGTAACTTTTGATGCCATAGTCAGCCTTAACTACTGATACAGTAGGGACGCTCTCTGGGTTAATTACACTTATTTCTTTGGACAGAAAATACAAGATAGGCCCAGGTCTAACCATGTAGGGGCTTGTTATACCAGTTTTAGGATAAAGGAACAGGAAGAATTCCTCAGGGACCAGCATTTTCTTCATATTCAAGAAGGAGTGATAGAGAAGCAATACACTTGGCCCCAAGATGGCTGTGTTATTCAGGTACTGTGGTGGCAGACAGTACCACCCAGAACAGCATGGGTAGTCAAGTCTGTTTTTACATTGTCATCTTATACTCAAGCAGACTTAACAAAAATGATTATCTGTTTTCAGTCGTGTATGTGAGTGAAGGTTCCCTTGGAGCCTCTGGAGCTAGTGTGTCAGGTAGTTACCTGCAGCTTTCTTTGAGTACTGGGGACCCAACTGGGGTCCTTTTACAGGCAGTGCATACTTTACTCGCCACCACCGCTCCAGCTCCACTAGACTTTTTGAGTTGAAAATTTTTCATTAAAAATCAATTTTACTTATTTTTGTGTGTGCAGCCTTACAGGTGTGTGTGTGTGTGTGTGTGTGTGTGTGTGTGTGTGTGTGTGTGTCTGTTTGCATGCCTGTATATTATCCAGGGACAACTTTTAGGAGGGGTTCTGGGAATTCAGTTAGGTTTTTGGGGTAGAGGCATTTGATTTTGCACAGTCAGTCATCTTGCTGGCCAGAGACATGGTTTTGCTCTTTAGCTTATGCTGGGCTCATTCAAAACATTCACTTAGGCAATGACTTGTGCTAAGCCCCCATTGCTTCATCTTCCTAAGTACTAGAATTAGAGTCATATGCTTCCGGACCTCCTTTTGAGTGAAGTGCTAATTTTTACTAATAAGCACTGAATGTATTTAATATTTAGTAATTAAGGTGCATCAGTAGGAATGTAAGACTCTGGATGAAGCATCTGTCACACAAACATAAGGACTTGAGTTTGGGTCACTCAACCATATGTAAAGTATGTGTGTGTGTGTGTGTGTGTGTGTGTGTGTGTGTGTGTGAGAGAGAGAGAGAGAGAGAGAGAGAGAGAGAGAGAGAGAGAGAGAGAGAGAGAGAAAGAGAAATCTGCCATCCAGTATTTGAAGTTGGAGACAGTTGACAGAGAGAGAGAGAGAGAGAGAGAGAGAGAGAGAGAGAGAGAGAGAGAGAGAGAGAGAGAGAGAGAGATCTGCCATCCAGTATTTGAAGTTGGAGACAGTTGATCACCAGAGCAAGATGGCTACTTAGACTGTGTACAGGTGAACTCTTGTTTCAAATTAAGAGGCCTGCCTCAATAAGTTAGAGAACGGTGGAAGAATTCCAGTGTTAACCTCCAGCCTCACAAATACATATAAATCACACACATGCTTTATAAAATAGGTGTCCTGTGCTATGATGAATATGAGGGTTAAACAAAGCATTCAGATTCTGCACTGAGCAGTGGAGTAATCTTGTCCAAATAGCCATAAAAGGGGGAAATAACCGTGTGTGTACGTTGTTAGAGCTAGTCGGTAATTCTAATACAGTAAGCCCTGCAGTTTATGAAGCAGAGCTCTTAAGTTCAGTCATTTCTCAGCTCTTCCAAAGCAGTTGTCCTTTGTTTCTTGCTACTCTTTTGTATGAACTGCAGTTTAGTTGTGATTTTTTTCTTTACCCATTGTTAATGTCTTCATTGTCAGAATCTCTTGGTATATATACTGCTCATAATTATTCATGTTTGACCATAAGCTTAAATTACTTTAACATACTATTTTATTGTAAGTAATTTCAAGTTGAGGTTTTTTTTGTTGTTGTTGTTGAAATTTTTTTTTCTCATGCAATATATTCTGGTCACAGTTTCTCCCTCCCATATCTCCTCTAAGATCTTCCCTATCCAGCAAACTCCACACCCTTTCTTTCTCTCATTAGAAAACAAACAGACAAAGAACAGCAAACAAGAGCAAAGCAGACTGTAGAAGAAAGCACAGAAAACATGAATGCACACAGTACAGAACTCATAAAAACATAACATTGGAAACTACTGTGTGCATGGTGTGGTTTTTATTTTCTCACATGCATTTAGTGGAAAGAACGGTTTTATTTTATCCCCAGCCTTTGCTATTCAGAGATAACCACTCTCAAGTCTTTCACTGTCTTGCAGCATTGGTCTCTGCATCATGAGATGCCAGGATTCTTATACCGTTTTCTGAGATTCCTGCTCTAGATGTTACCTGTCCCTCTACTGTGGATTATGGAGAATAAACTTTAGTTCCTATACCTTTTCCCTAAACACCTCCCTTCACGCTCATACACAAAACTTTTTCTGCTAGAGTTAGCATTTGATATTTGCATTAGTTAGTCCACATAATAGCAGGATGATGTAATGTGCATATCATATTTCCTCCTTTGGTCCAGTTTTTGCAGTTATTTTGGAGTAATATAATTGCCTCACTTTCTGAGAGTTTTGTATAGCAGACATCAGTTTAGACACAAATATAAATCTGAATTGGATTCAGAGACATGGGATTTTCTTCTTTTCCCTTTGCCTTTTGGTATTTGAATGTTGGGAGATGATCTCAATTGGTTGGTTATACTTCTCATATTGGACCTCCATTTTGCGAGCAATCTGTCTTCCTCTTTAGCTTCTGCTTCCCATTTTGATGACACGACTGTTCTGGCAGCTTCCTTTTAAAGACAACATGAGCAATATAATGTTTGATTCATTGATGTAACTCAGTATGGCCCAGTTCTGAACAAGCCTTACCAAAACGATGAGGAAAGGCATATAAGCGTGATGTCATCAGGAACGCCATGCCAGTGCCTGTCAGTTTGCTCTGCAGCTCTCCAGAGGCCATTTGTCACCTGATTTCTGACCCTTAATGTATATTGTCTTTTTTCCTTTGGAAGCTTTCAGAATCTGATCTTTTGTCCTCCGTTCAGCAATTGCTTGATGAAGTGTCAGGGTGTGGATTTTCAGGCTATTCAGCTCTAGGAAGCTTTTAAAGTCTTACTTCTTGGGTAAGTGTTTCTTCTCTGTTGTGGCTTTGTGTTTTACTGGGTTACCTGATTTCAAATTCATTTTATTACTTTCAATTTTCAACTTTTTTCTTCCTCTTTCTTACATACGTTCTCCATTTTTCTTTTCTAGTATTCTCTGTAGTGAAGAAAAATCACATTTATAACTTCCTAGAGATCTTGCTGCTCTTATCTTGTGAATATTCCCGTTTTAACCTGAAATGAAATATTTGTGTCCATAAGGTAGTGGTTCCAGAATGGAACTTGTGTCCTGGTCGGCTGTGTTGGTGGAGACTCAGACTCACCTTTGTCTCAGTAGAGCAGCCTCGATCCTCTCAGTAGCACGATGACACTGTCATAGGAGGTACACATATGTAACCATTGCCAAGGTCCTTTGTTTGTTCAGTGCTTTTAATGTTTTCACTCTTAATATGTTGTAGGGAATTTCTTTTTCTGGTCCAGTCTTATTTAGTCCTCCTTAGGTCCCTTGTACCTAAAGGCATCTCTCTGAATTTTCCTCTTTGATTTCACTAAAAACTTTTCTCTACGTCTCCATTGTGTTCTTAGTCTCCTTGTCTAGGCACCTACTTTTCATGGTGCCCCAAAACTCTTCTGTGTCCCATTCCTGTTTTTAAAAGAATGTTTGTATTGGACTTTGTTGGATGGTGTGGTTCCTCCACATTGTCTTCCAGCACTGTTTCCCACATAATCCATCTGTGGGTGAGGCCATCCACCCGCATTCCCATTTACCTGACACGTTCACTTCAGTTTGGCTTTTCTTTAGCAGCTGTACCAATCTTTATTGAATTCTCTTTTCTCACCTTGGATTAGCCTCCACATTTTACTTAGCTTATTGCTTTTGTCTCTTCAAGTATTTTTCTATACTCTTCGAGTTGTTTGAACATAGTTAAAATCATTCTTTTAAGGTCATTGAAAGATCTTCAATATTTCTTGGGAGTAACTTTTGGGGGGTGGAAATTGTGCACATGTTCCTGTGCCTGTTTGTGCGTGTGTGTGTGTGTGTGTGTGTGTGTGTGTGTGTGTGTGTGTGTGTGTTTGAGTGTGTATGTGTTTATGAGTTACTTTTTTTTTTTTTAAGATTTATTTATTTTATGTATGTGAGTACACTGTAGCTGTCTTTAGACACACCAGAAGAAGGTATTAGATCCCATTACAGATGATTGTGAGCCAACATGTGGTTGCTGGGAATTGAACTCAGGACCTCTGAAAGAACAGTCGGTGCTCTTAACCACTGAGCCATCTCTCCAGCCCACATTACTTTTTTTTACATTGAGACTTGTATATCTGAACTGCTTTGTTAAGTGCATCTTTGTTTTGCTCTGATAACATTTTTTTCTTGCAATGTAGGCATACACAGTGTTGGGGAGAGGGATTAAGTTGAAAGAGGGCTGAGCTGCTGTGTTTTCTTGTGGAACTGGTACTGCAGTCTGCAGATTGTATCGCTAGTTCTGTTACGGGAATCTACTACTAATGTCTGCACAAACAGTGCCCACGAATCGGCACTCTTGGCTGTTTTCTTCTGCCTTTTGGTGTGCTCTCCAAGTCAGTTTGCAGCTGGAGCAAGGTCATGGGAAGCTGGATGTGTAGTAAGGAAAGCCTTGGGTCTAGAGGTGCAGAGGCTGTCTGGCAGATTGCAAAGCAAGATTCTGCAGGAAAAGGAAAAGATGGATTAAAGGGTGGGAAGAAATGGGGATAGGAGACTCCACAGTAGTGAGGCAGCAAGCAAGTCCTCTGACTAAAAAAGTAGAAAGTGCTTCCTATTAAAAACCTTTAACTTTATAGATTTAAAAGGACTAATTTTTCAGTGTTCCTTTAAAAAATTAAGAGAATAGAATTATTGTCACTAAAAGGTATGTTATCTTTATACTTGTTTATTTTAACGTATTTTCTTTGTATAGGATATGTTTTGTGAGAATTCACAAAAGATCAAGAAATCTTAAAATAGATTTGCCCTAAGTAAACACTTTCAGCGTGAGATTTTTCAATAAGGTTCAATTTCTTATGTACTATTCAGGA
The DNA here is from genome assembly GCF_963924665.1 of Micromys minutus. Taxonomy (NCBI): domain Eukaryota; kingdom Metazoa; phylum Chordata; class Mammalia; order Rodentia; family Muridae; genus Micromys; species Micromys minutus. Next base: position 10,998,096 of record NC_137978.1, read on the forward strand.
TCACCAGAATAATATAAATCTATTATTGCTGCCTTTAAAGTTTATAGGCTTATTATAACATAGTTTAGAAGAAAACTAAAAAACCACCCAAACAAAAACCTTTCTGCCTAAAGAGATTCTAGAAGCATCAGAAAACATGACATATTTTTTAACTTCTATCTCGTAGTAGAAAAGATGACATCAGAATGATTGTTTAATTGATAAATATTGATGTAATATCCTTTTGCAAGATTTTGCTATTAGTTAATATAGACGAAAATAATATATCAGTAGCACTAAGATCAAATTATAATTTAAGTATGGGGGTCTTTTCCTTATGATATGATCCTTTTTTATTTCTAAAAAAAAATCGCAGTGTATAGAAAGAGAAAAAGCATTTAATTGTGTTTCCTTCTTTGCAGCTAAATTTAAGCATTAAAATGCTGCATTTTCTCATCATATTTCATTTTTATAATTCTTCCTGCTTTTAACATTAAACTATGTAAACTGAATACTTATGTATTCCGTAGCATGCTAAAAAGGCTTTTGTTTTGCACTAGTTTATCATGTTGCTACTCTAGTCACTGGAGAAGAAAAGACTAAATATTGCATGGTTGCATGTGGAGGACACTAATCAGCCTCTGATTGCTTCTTCCCACAGTTAACATCACTACCTCCTTTAAGATTCATCTTCCCCTTCAGTCTGGAGGTGGAAAACTGTCTGACTTGAAATTTTGTTTTGTCAGGCTATGAGTTTCGGTCTCTGTGTCAAAAACCATCTCTCATGTAGCTTACAGGTTTCTCTGTTGAGTGGCACCTCTCCAGTCACAGACTCTGACGTGGGCACGGGACCATATCAGGCCTTGGTTTCCATGACTCCACTGCTTCATTAACCAATGCTCACTGTTTCCTAAAGCTTGGTGGTCCTTAATGGAGGGTAAATATGTTGTTGATAGTTAGTTTTGGACCTTCAGAATTAACCTTTAATTAAGCATATTGTTGTGAAATTCAGGAACTTTCAAATTATAGTTTTTCCAACAGTAAATCTGTAAAGCATCCGTGTTGAACACATTTTATTGCTAATTGGTTTAAAATTACTTGCCTTTTATTTCTGAGAAGTTGTTAGAAAATAAAATTTTGACAGGTTCATCAGTGTGTAGAGCTTATCAAAGTTTGTGAACAGGAATTTAGTCAACCACATTAGCCTGCTTCAAAGCAGCTCCTTTTTGAATAACCATTTTGTGTGCTCTTCTTCCCCCTTTCCTCACCCTGCTAGTAACTTCTTTCCTCTTCATTTTCTGTCTTTCACTTCTCTTTTTCCTCTAGACAGGGTTTCTCTCCACAGCCTTGGCTGTCCTGGAACTCACCTTGTAGGCTGGCCTCAAACTTCCCCCCCTCTGGTTCCCTGCTGCTGGGATCAAAGGCATGCACTGCCACTACCACCACCATCACTGTAGGCTCACTTTTACTGCTTAATTGGTCATTGAAAATAAGAACTTAATATCTGCTTATAAGTGAGTATATACCATGTATGTCCTTTTGGGTCACCTCACTCAGGATGGTCTAGTTCCATTCTTTCATGATGTTTTTAATAGCTGAGTAATATTCTAATGTGTAACTGAACCACATTTTCTTTTATCTGTTTTTTAGTTGAGGGATCCAGTTTCTGGCTATTATGAATAAAGCTACAATGAACATGGTGGGACAAGTGTTCTTGTGGTATGGTGGAGCATCTTTTGAGTATATGCCCAAACTGGGTCTTGAGGTAGAACTATTCCCAATTTTCTGAGAAACTGCCATTGATTTCTAGAGTGATTGTACAAATTTGCACTCCCACCAGCAGTGGAATTGTGTTCTTCTTGCTCCACATCCTCATTAGCATGGGCTGTCCCTTTAAGTTTTTGGTCTTAGCCATTTTGGTGGGTGTAAAGTGGTATCTCAGTTTTGTTTTGATTTGCATTTCCTTGATGACTAAACACATTGAACATTTCTTTATGTGTTTCTTAGCCATTAAGGTTTCTCTATTCAGAATTCTTTATCTAGCTCTGCACCCTATTTTTTAATTGAATTATTTGGTTTGTTGGTTGTCTAATATCTGGGAGCTAGGGGGATCTTGTGGAAGAGTCGTGGGAAGAATTGTGGACCCTGGAGAGGATAGGAACTCCACAGGCAGACCAACAGAGTCCTAACCTAGACCCTTGGGGCTCTGAAAAGACTGGACCACCAGCCAGAGAGCACACATGGGCTGGACGTAGGTCCCCAGCACATAAGCAGCTTGGTCTTCATGCGAGTTTCCCCCAACAGCTAGAGCAGGGCCTGACCCTGACTTTATTACCTGCCTGTGGATCAGTGGGAGAGGATGTGCCCATGTGAGGGTGCTTCCCCCTTCTCAGAGAATAAGGTGAAGGGAGGTTGGAGGGTTATTTGGGGGCTGGGAAGAGAGGAAGGGCTGCAATTAGGTTGTAAAGTGAATGAATAATGGATAAAAATTAACAAAAAAAACTTTGTTGTAGTCCCAATTTGTAACTATTAAGAAAGGGGCTGGGGAGACAGCTCAGTCAGGAAGAGGATCTGAGTTAGCTTCCCAAAGCCCATATTTTAAAAGCTGGTGCATACCTGTATTCCCAGTGCTGGGGAGGCAACTCTAGAGGCCAGTCTAAGGGACTAGCCAGCCTAGCCTAACCTAGTCTAATTGGTAATCTCCATACCTACGAAGGATCTTGTGTTTAAAAACATGGCGACTGAGTGACCTCTGGCTTCCACATTCCTGAAAATATGTGTGCATGCATAAGACCTTTATAAAACTGTTAAGACAAACACAATTGAAAAACATTTAAAGTTATGAACTTACAAATTTGTCTTTTAATTTTTAGACAGAAATTTTATAATCATAGAACCAAAACAGGATTAAAAAATTAATTGTATTATATTTGTGCAGGTCAGAAGACAGTTGGTAGGGATTGGTTCCCTCCTTCATGCCTTGGGGGATCACTCATCAGACTTGGTGGCAGGTGCTTTTACCAGATGAGATGTCTCATAGGCTTTGGGCCCAGGAATTCTTTCCTTTTTTAAATTAAATGTATTAATGTGTGAGTGTGGGTCTGTGCACTTGAGTGCAATGTTCACAGAGGCCAGAAGAAGATGTCTGATCCTCACTGATTAAGGCAGTTGTGAACCCAACTCTGGGCCTCTGCAGGAGCAGGCTGCGCTCCTAACCACGGAGCCATCTCTCCAGCACTCACATTTGTTGGTTTTATTTTTTGATTCGCTGAGATCCTAGTTTCAGGTTTTGTACTTAATTAGTGTGAATAAACTCAACTCATTTTTAATATTTATTTGAGTTGCAGTGAAGAATCTAAGGGGTTTTCAGCCCACCATCATTCCAGTGCATGTAGTTACTCAAACGTAGTTCTCTTCCTTGTATCTGTTTCCCACAAATGGCTGTTAGTTATCAAAAGTACATGAATATTCATTTATTTTGAAGTGGAAGATTGTTTTTTATTTTTGGAAAGACTTTGTATTGTTAATTCCTATTTTTTTAAATATTGTGGATCTTTGTAACTAACATGGACAAAAGAGAGTACTATTAGGTGGAGTCCTATCTAGATATAATTTAATAATTATAATCCTTTCTTATTTCTAAATTATACTGTTAATTAAATTAATGGTATGCCAACATTTTTTCTAAGCAAATTATACAATGATGTGTATCTATACACATATGGATTCATCTATGAGACTCCATTTCCAAGTACACAAGAAATAAGAAATAAAACAAAAAAGGCATGCTACAATCTGGAGAGAAAACATCTTCACAAATAAGAAAACCAATAGGCTCATTGAAATCCTTAAGCTATCAAGATATCTTACATATAATTTAGAAATTACAAAGTATTCTTAAACATTTGCTAACTATGGTAGCTTATTTCTCAGTTCAGTGAATGTTGGAGGTGAGAGGTCTTGGGAGATCCCAGAGGAAGCACACAGCAGGGAGAGGTAGCACTAGGTAGAGAAAGACATGGTTCTTGGAAAGAAGTAAAGACAGACAGCATTCCACAGGAGAGATATTCATTCTAAGTATCATAACATGTATCGTATGATAATTGGTGTTTCTAATGATGAAACTAGTCTTCAAGAAGTGGGAGCAGTTTTGGCAAATAAATTGTGTTGTAAAAATTGTTGAGGAGACTTTATTCAAGCTTCTGTTCTTGATTTAGCCTCAACTTCAGACAACTATTTGAAAACACATTATTACACACATTTACAAGTGTTTGTATTTCAGTCTCTGAGCTTGATGGAAACAAAGGGATTCTTTTTCATTGAAACAATGGAATGAAAGAAGTGGATTGTGCACCTTAGTCCCTTGGTGTCATTTAATGCATGAATTTACTGCTGAAAGCTCCCAGAGGCCCAGAACTAGTGAGCTGGATATGATGCTTTCCAGATATAAATTAAGACAAGCATAGTGACTCACCCATTAATTCCAGCACTCAGGAGGCAGGGACAGGTGAATCTCTCTAAGGTCAAGGCCAGCCTGGTCTACATAATGAGCTCCAAGAAAGTCAGGCCAGATAGTGTGACCTCATCTAACAAACAAAACACAAAACAGGGTTGAGGAGATGACTCTGTGGTTAGGAGCACTTGCTACTTTTGCAGAGGACCCAAGTTTTGTCGCCAACACCTATTGGTGCTTTACAACCATCTGTCTCTTTAGTTCCAAGGAATATGATGCCCTTTTCTGACCTTAGGTACCAGGCAGGGCCACATGTGATGCACACATATATACGCAGCCAAAACATTTCTATGCATAAAATCTAAAAATAAAATCAATGCTTCCTTAAAAAAAAATCCTCCAGATAGGTGGGGTGGGGATAGGTAGTAGGGATGGGGATGAGGAGGTTGGAATTAGGGAGGATCTTCATGAGGAGAAAGGGAGGAGGAAGAGAGCTGATATTAGGATATAAAGATAATAAATAATTTTTGAAAAACTCCAAATAAATAAAGGTATAAATTCAATGAAGAACATCATTAGGAATGACAGGCTATTCAATCTGGCAGATATATGACATGGAAGTAGTTGCTGTTCTAGGTCTGGTATCTAGATAGATAGATAGATAGATAGATAGATAGATAGATGGATGGATGGATGGATGGATGGATGAATAGATAGATAGATAGATAGATAGATAGATAGATAGATAGATAGATAGATAGATATAGATATAGATATAAAAAGACCTTTGTGTATGTGTGGATGGTTTGGAGACCTAGACAAAGTAAAATCTCGCAATGTGGTTTTTATGTAATAAGTATGTTCAGAATACTTATTTGCCAGAGTTTGTCCACATAATGGTTAAGCCGTCATATTTTCCATCAGCCTTGAGTTTGCTGTCTCAGGCATTCAAAGAACATTCTATCAGTGCATTATTTTAAATTTGGGGGCTTATGTTATCTTGAAATGGACAGTCCCTGCATATGTTTTCACAGCGGTCCCTGTAAGCATTTAAATCTAACACGTCAAAGCAATGGCTATTTCAGATGTGTGATAGCACCTCAGTAAAACAGAAAGAACAAGAAACTTAAAATATGATTTCCTTGTTCTAAATTTGTCTATTCTTTTATAAAGGGTGGAGTTATAGAGAGGAGAGAATTTCAGATTTCATGTTTAATTGCACTAACAGCATGTGTTGACAAGTCATAAATAACCCACTCAGAGGGACTAAATAAATAGGTTTCCCCAGCAGTGATTCATCTTCTGTCTTTCATTGCCATCAGACTAAGAGACAGCATCTTTCTGTCGGCTGACTGGGAAAATATTTGATAGTTTAACAGCCCCGTTTCTATTCTTACAATAGCTGTCCCACCTTCTGTAGCAGTTACATTTAAAATATTTAAATGTGGTGATTAAATCTTGTTGTTCTTTTACTTAAAACTTTGCACATTTATTATAACTGCTCAGTCTGGTAGTTTTCCAATATTCTGGTGGAGTCAAAGTGCGTTGGGTCAGCAGTACTCCTCAGTGTATCTCTGTCACTTTAATCCTCAAAGCTTTGTTGCTATGCCATTCACATATGTAACATTCACCCTTTAAAGGTATACAGGTCAGTGGTGTTTACAGAACTATGGTTTGTCTTTATCTAAGTCCAGAAAATCATTATATCTGAAAAAGATGCATTTTACTGATGCGGGCATTCCTCCATCCTTACTTCTCAGCCCCTGGTAACACTGATACAATGTTTATACTTGGACTCACCTACTGGGAGTAGTTCCTATAAATGGAAGCCTGTAATGGGCGTCTGGCTTTGTGTCTAGCTTTTTAATTTTTTCATCTGTCCATGTCACATGTATCAGCACTTCACTGTTTTGCCCACCAATCAGCCCTCCACCTACAAATGCCATCATTTTGTTCATTACTGATTTTGAATGAGTTGACTGCAGTGTAGTTCACTGCATTTTCTTCCTATTTTCTTTCATTTGGAGTCACAGATTCTTAGGATTTGTCACTTTATTTCTTGGGTCCCATTTGGAAGATTTGTGGCCATCATTCTTATTCGAGCACTCTCTCTCTACATGTGTGTGTGTGTGTGTGTGTGTGTGTGTGTGTGTAACATTGTATTTTGAGCAGATTTTACTAATGCTCTGTTCATTTTCTGTCTTTGAACCACAGCAGCCTAAAGTGCTGTTGATCCCACCCAGTGTTAGAGTAGTTAAGAGCTCTGCTGGGCGCCTCTGTGCATTATCCACCCACTTGACCGAGTTGGAATCAGTTCTGATACCTCATAGAAACCGCGCTTGTCCTCCCAACTCTCCGGCTCTGCCTGCTCTAGGCTTGTTTCAGTTGAGTTATTCTTCTCCTCACATGGAGGGAACATTTTCTAGTTTCTTTGCCAGCCTAGCAACTTTTGATGGAATGCCACTCATTCTGAAAGTTACTTTGCTGCGTGTGCAACATTTTAGATGCAAAAGTAGTAATGAACCTTTTTATAGAAACATCGTTATTGTAAAGAGTTTAGTACTTTCTGTTCTTGCTTTTGTTTTCAGATTTGTGTTTTAATCATTTTTTCATACAGTGTATTTTGATCCTGTCCCCTCAACTCCTCCCAGTTTCTCCATCCACCCAACTTCATGTTCTCTGCCTTTTCTCTCTCCCCAAGCCAGCCCACAAATTGAAAATCAAAACAAACAAAAAGTTACTATAACATAAAAACCCAAAATGAAACAAAAGAATCCTCTCCCCCCAAAGAAAACCAACCCAAAAAACCAAAACCATGAAGTCTCTGTTGTGTTGGTCCCTTAATTATTCCTGGGCATGAGGCCTGACCTGCAGTGTGGTTGATATACCCAGTAACACTCCATTGGAGAAAACTGATTTTCCCTTTCCCAATAGCTATTGATTTGCAAATACCTTCTTGGTTAGGGGTGGGACTTTGTACTAATCTTCTCCATGCTAGGATTTTGAACCTGTACAAGGCTGTCTTAGTGATAGTTTCATTGCTATGAAAAGACACCATGACCAAGACAAATCTTATAAAAGGACAACATTTAATTGGGGCTGACTTGCACTTTCAGAGGTTCGGTCTATTATCATCATGGCATGAAGCATGGCAGCATCCAGGCATCATTGTGTTGTAGTTTCTAAGAGCTAGACTGTCTCCCAGGCAATTAGGAGGAGGATTTCAAAGCCTCCCTCCCCATCCCATTGACACACTTCCTACAACAAGGCTACACCTACTCCAACAAGGCCAAACCTCCTAATTGGACCACTCCCTGGGCCAAGCATACCCCAAGGACCACAAGGTTTTATGTGTTCTGTCCTGTTTGGAAGACACTGTTTTCTTGGAGCCATTCACCATCTCTGGCTCTTAAAATTTTTCTGACTTCTCTGCTTAGATCCCCAAGCCTCGAGGGGGAAGGTTTTGTTGAAGATATGCCATTTCGGATTGAGTGCTCCAAACTTTCCCCTCTCTGTACATTGTCTGCCTGAGGATCTCTTTGTTAATTTATATCTGTTTCAAGAAGCTCTTCTGATGGGGGTTTGAGTGATCCTGATCACCTATAATCAATGATTTTTGCTGTGGTGTAACACAAGCTCAAGCAGGGAGTTTCAGCAAACAAAAGGCTACCTTGTTTGCTTGATAGAACGCATTGCTCATTACATGAGCTTATTCATTTATATACTTTGTTTTTATGCAAGAAAATGTTTACCCTTGTTAAAAGTGTTAGGGCCTGTCACCTAACAGCTACTTGGCCACCCCTGTTTCTTTTTTA